>NC_030829.1:40500333-40803363 GCF_001704415.2 Capra hircus
CTGCAAACAGCACCTTGAACAATTCCAGACCTCAAAAACCTCCCCTTGTTTTCCTCCTTTCGTTTCCCTTCCCTCCTCTCTTTTAGCCAACTTCCCAAAGAATTTGAAGCTGTTCACTAAATTAAAGGTAATGTGCAAATAATAAAATAACCATAAGATAGAACTGTGATCATCTTTACTAGTATGAACCCATGGGATGGAAGAACTAAATTTGGTTGTAAGTTTCCTGGTCTCTAAGGCAGAAAGGGAATTACTAATTTACATAGCCTTCTTTGTCTGACCGGAGAAAGCATCATAGTTTTTCACTCTGGTAGAGTATATTTGGGATCAAAACTGAAGGTGGAATTTACTGGTTTACGAAGTGAACATTGACTTTACTGCAGTTTTCAAACTGAGGAATAAGTATGGGGAGGAAAGATTTAGGGCATGAGTTCATATCTATCTTGCTTACTGTTATGGCCCAGGGCTCAGCACAGGTGCCCAGTGCCAAGTAGTTCTTGGAGACTGTTGTTATTTTAGTCATTAAGTCATGTCCAACTCTTAGCAAGCCTGGACTGTAGCTCTCCAGGCTCCTCTATCCATGGGATTTCCCAGGCAAGAATACTGGAGTGGGTAACCATTTCCTCCTCCAGAGCATCTTTCCAACCCAGGGACTGAACCTGTGTCTCCTGCATTAGCAGGTGGACTCCTTACCCCTGAGTCACCTGGGAAGCCCCAGGTAGTGGAGGTATTGTTCTTCAATTAAAATGGGCCATTCAATGGACGATTTTGCACTGACTTTCAGTAACAATGAAGATACTACTCTGACCCTGAGTGTTGTATTCTCTCTCCCTAGAAAGCCATACTTCAGTTCTCATGTTAAATCCAACTTCGTTTGTTTTAGTATCTCTGAAAAGGATCTGCTTCTTTTCTCTGGAGCTCTTCCCGCAGGTGGAAAATACTCACTCCCTGTGGGACTGTTTGACTACTGTTTGTCTCCTCTAGTAGGCTCCAAAAGGCCTAGATCACATTTGATTTTGATCACCTTCATACCCCAGCCTGTATCATAGAGTCTGGCACTTACTAGATACTCATTAAATAGTTTGTTAAGTGAATGAAAGTCACTAATTACCAAACAGCATGGTGGGTTGTGCTTTTAATGAACTTTCAATGAAAATGAGGATAATGGATGAAAACGAGGATACTGTTAAATATAATACCGAGGATACTGTTAAACAGAATAATAATGATGCTGATGCTTAAAAAAAAAAAAAAACAACAGGTGATGGTAGCTACTTCTGTTAAATTCTAACTATGTTCCAGGCCCTTCACATAAAATGTACCCCTTATAACTCAAATGAGGAAGGCAAAATTATTCACTGCATTTTACCGAGGAAAATGAGCATTAAAGGAGATTGATGACTCCGATAAAGTCATGCACTTAATTGGCTGGTGGAGCCCAGGATTCAAATGAACATTCTTAACCACCAGGCAAAATTGTTCTCCCTAAGCTATTTTACTAAAGCATCCTCTGGTTTATGATCTGGAGGAACAAATTGATAGTGTCCTCATGTGTCCTGAGCACTGTGATAAGTTACCTTGTGACAACCCAAAATAGCAACAGTTCTCTATCACTTCATTGTGAGGCCTCCACCCTGTTTTTAGCCAGGAGCACAGAAAACAAAACAAAACAAAAGAAAAGACAATGTAGAATCAGGGGCCATAAGATTCTTTATTTTCATTTTCAGAGCATTGGAGCAGGATTTTTATTTTTTCCCCACCAATCTTCTTTGGTGCACCACCCCCTTGGTTAATGTCCATTGCTGCAGTTCTGTTAATAAGGAGTTATCACATATTTCATTTGTTCATTTGAAAATCCAATGTTTATTGCAGTGCAGAGCAGCCACATTATTGTAAGGACTTGCTTAGACAAATTAAATGATTCCATGTAGTAGATCTGCAAAGTCTGATTTCCATGTGTGGAATCATGTTTATCATCACCCAATTTCAAAGGGACAAAATAGCACATTTACATTGGTAACTCTTTTATAACATTCCCTTTCTACATTATGTGTTTGTTTTGTTGTTAGAAACCAACCCAAATCCCTTCTTCCAGGATGACATACACAAAAGGATGGCAATATTTAAATATTAGGGCTGTGATGGGGTGAAGCAGTTGAGGCATGTCCAGCATTGACTTGGTGCCTTCTGCCCTCATGGGTGCATTATGTAGATACAGGGATTGCCAAATTTTCCTTTAAGAGTTTAGCTAACTGATTCTTGAAGAACTTAAGGTCTCTCAAGGAAGTGTACATAGAAAGCATTTTTCAACACAGTATCGGCCCAGGAGGAAGCACTGGATCTTCTGGGGCTTTCACTTCAGGATTACTGAACTTTCCTGCAAGCTTTTTTTTTCCCTCCACAGATTCTCCCTCCAGGAAAAGAAGGAACGTTCTTTGCAATTCTAACCTCTTTAAAGGATGACCTCCTCACCTCAAAGAGGGTCTTTCGGTATTACCGGTAGAAATGAATTATCTTAAAGCTAACATTTATTTTAAAGCAAAAATTCTGTTTTGGAGGGGGGAGAATTTAATTTCAAACCCTAGAACATATAAGGTTAATGGCAAACTCACTTCAAGGAGAGAAATATAAAAAGCAAAATTGCTCAGTCGACTGAAGAACTAATCAAGCATATTGTTCCCTTGATTCTATAAAATTACAGCGAGCCTTTGAGAAAGGTTGAAAGGATGTCCATGGTGTGCCCTCAGTATACTTGGTCTGTAAATGCGTGTTCCCTCTTCCCAGAGGCGCTGGTGTGTGCTGAAGGGGGTCTCCTGGCTAAGGGCTGAGTGTCTTTCCAAATGACAGATGGTTCCCTCTACTGGCTGAACTTAAATTCAGTCCTCTGAGCTGAGCCAACCAGGGAGGAATCACCATCCTTTTCACTGATAATGAAACCAGTTTTGAGTTTCATCCTTAAAGATACCACCCACCCGAGGCCAGTTTAAGTGCACGCAGGAGCTGGTGATGGACTTCTTCCTCCCTGTCTCCTTCTCCCCTCCCTCCTTTCTTCCTCCCTCCCTTTCCCTTTACTTCCTTTATTTTGAGAAAAATGTAAAGATACAGGCAAGCCCAAAAGGTAGTGTAATAAGCATCTGTATTTCTACTATCGAAAAAGGAGCATCTGTTTATGTTTAGTCAGATTTACTTCCAGTTTGTGTGTTTGTTTCTTTTCAAAGCAATCATTGATGAAACCAAATTCTCTGTTAAGTACCACATCTGGCTTTCCTTCCACTCTTTACTCTCTCAGCTGTCTACCAAAAGTTCCCGACCATAAATTTAGGATGTTTTTAACTAGTATATTGTTTATATTTTTTATGCACACACACATATATACCAACAACCAATATACACTATTTTGTTTGAATATTTAATGTTTAAATCTTTCCTTGTTGCTTTTTTAACATCACAGTATTTACAAAACTAAGCTGCATTGATGCCGTAAAAATCAATTGATCAATTTTAATAGCTCCATAATATTCCATTCTATACATATAGTGCATTTTATTGACCTATTCCATTTCCAGTGCAACTTTTAGATCATTTCCAAAGTTTGCTGTACAAAAACAAAAACACTTCGGTATTATTTTAGTATGTGTCTTCTTGTGTCCCTGTTGCTTGAGTCCAGTATACCCTGTAGGAAGAATCAATATACCATAGGATATGGTAATATTACTTTTGATAAATATAATGAAATTGCTCACCAGAAAGATATACCAATTCACGATTTGGCCAGAGGTAAACTAGAGTATTATGCTAATTTTTCCCTACATCTTACAACACTGACTTTTGTCTACCTTTTCCATGTTTACTATTCTAACAAAATAAAAATGGAATTCTGTTAATATAATATGCATTTTACTCTAGTGATTCTGAGCTTTTTTTTTAATGTTCATTGTTCATTGAGATTTCTTCTTTGAACAACCATTTTTTCCTATACGTCTGTTCATCTCTTTTCTTCAATTTAGTAGTTCCTTATATGTTTTGGTTACTTATTCTCTGTCTGTTTCACGTTCATTGTTGTTCAGTTGCTAAGTCGTGTGCGACTCTTTGCGACCCTATGAACTGCAGCACGCCAGGCTTTCCTGTCCTTCACTGTCTCCCAGAATTTGCTCAAACTCATGTCCATTGAGTCAGTGATACCATCCAAGCACCTAATCCTCTGTGGCCCTCTTTTCCTCCTGCCCTCAATCTTTCCCAGGTTCAGGGTCTTTTCCAGTGAGTTGACTCTTTGCATCAGGTGGCCAAATATTGGATCTTTAACTTCAGCATCAGTCCTTCCAATGAATATTCAGAGTTGATTTCCTTTAGGGTTAACTGATTTGATTTCCTTGCTGTCCAAGGGACTCTCAGGAGTCTTCTCTAGCATCACATTATGAAAGCACCAGTTCTTGGCACTCACTCTTCTTTATGGTCCCACTCTCAAATCTGTACACAACTACTAGAAAAACTATAGCTTTGACTATACAGACCTTTGTCAGCAAAATGATGTCTCTGCTTTTTAATACTCTGTCTAGGTTGGTCTTAACTTTTCTTCCAAGGAGCAAGCATCTTTTAAGTTCGTTGCTATAGTCACTGTCCACAGTGATTTTGGAGCCCAGGAAAATAAAGTCTGTCACAGTTTCCACTTTTTCCCATCTATTTGCCATGAAGTGATGGCACTGGATGCCACGATCTTTGTTATTTGAATGCTAAATTTTAAGCTGGCCTTTTCACTCTTCTCTTTCACCTTCATCAAGAGGCTGTTTAGTTCCTCTTCACTTTCTGCCATTAAAATGGTATCATCTGCATATCTGAGGTTGTTGATATTTCTCCTGGCAGTCTTGATTCCAGCTTGTGCTTCATCCAGCCCAGTGTTTCTCATGATGTACTCTGCATATAAGTTAAATAAGCAGGGTGACAATATACAGCCTTCATATACTCCTTTTCCAATTTTGAACCAGTCCGTTGTTCCATGTTCCAAGAACAGTTCTAAGTGTTGCTTCTTGACCTGCATACAGGTCCCTAACATGTGCCAGGAAATTGTGCTTGGTGTTTTATCCAAATTAGAAAAAATATTCTCTTTATAAATATACCCTTCATATACATATATATATATATATATATATATATATATATATATATATATATTATGCCCATTTGACAGAAGTGAAAAGTGAGGCTCAATGGAGTTTAGCAGCTATATAAGACACAGAGATAGTGAAATGCATTACTAGAATTCAAACTCAGGCTACAAGGACCACAAACCCTTGTTCCTTCTGTTGTCAGATTCCTTCTGATTCTCATGGACACTAGGGTTTCAAAAGAAAGTAGGTAAATTGACCCACAAAGTACCCTTCAGACTGGCCAGATGATTTGGCATAGACCACCACAAAACCCGAGAGGTACTCTTGCTGACAGGTTGGCAGGTTGGCTTCATCTTTCTGCAAAATGGAAAACCCCAGTGGCAGTACTGGCTGACTATGAAGAGGGTCAAATAACAATGCAGCTAGAACAGCCCAGGACTGACTAGACGTGGAAGATGGAATTTCAGAGCACCATTTTGCCTCTTCCTTTATGTGATCTTGTAGGGGTCAGTGCAGACCAATGACAATACTTAGACATTACATGTGTGCCCGTATTCTACCCTTTCAACAGTACCAGTGCAGTCCTGTTTGCTCAGTATTCATGCTGAATGTCCCTAATGAAGCTGTACCTATAAGTCATCTGGATCACTGCAGAAATGATCATCTGAATTTCTCTTTTCTGATGTAGGTATTCCAGGACTGCCAACCTGTCGACAGCCTCTGCAGAAACTCTGCGCACCCTTCTGTTGAGCACTCTGAGGAAGTAACAGTCTTCAGACAGGTAGTGTTTACTTAATTTCAGATTTTTTTCATAGAATTAGGCATACCTGACTTACTATGGACATCTGTATCATAGCAGTAAGATTCCTATGTACACATAAAATAGAACTCTTAAAATGGTAGAATTTCAGGGCTCGATTTCCTTAGAGAATTTACCCTCTCCTGACTTCTATTTGTAGCTGCCATTTAAAACTCAGGGTATAAATATTATGTCAGTTAAATAAGGAGTGATGACTTTACTTTTTAAAGAAAGCATTACCTTCCCTTTTATGAAATGTAGTATAACTGTTACCTGATTGACATCTATTATATTATTCTCCCCCCACCAGACAGTTACACATATTTAATAATTTTTATGTGTAAAAAGTAAGGTTAAACAGTTACATAGTCGAGTTGTTAGGCTTTGCATGGTTTTGAGAATGATCCTGGAGATGAGATGACATTAGTAGTGGCAGGAGGTCACATCTGACGTGAAATGTACCTCCTAAAATGGCAAGAGATTGTTCTTGGTCAGAGGAAGTTCTAGTGGCATTTGCTGGGACAGTGAAGAATATATCTTATAAAAAAGACTTGAGGATAGGACAAAGTAATTACTCATCTTTGTATGTATTTGAATGACTTTACTGGATACATTTAATATGCATTTTTAAAAATAGCAATAAAGGACTGGAAATATGTGAATATGGGCAATACTTCCCCGGCGTGATATCAGTGGACAGTGTTCATTTAAACCGTTCCTGGAACTCACATGTGCATACCCCTCTCCTCTTCTCTCCTTCTCATCTTTATTCCACTCACAGTGTCTCCCCATTCCAGAGTCTCAGCTAACAATTTAGCATGTGTAATAAATATAAATATTGAACAGCCCCATGTGTCAGAACACAAACATTTGTTATGCTTTCAGCCACGACCCAGTCTCCTGTTTCCATTTTACATTGTCTGCCTTCTATTCTCTCGTATTCCACAGTTGTTTAAAACTCATAGATTTATGCAAAGTTTACGGAATCGAGCAAGACTGTCCCTCGAATGTGTAGGGCTGTGACACATTGCTGTGTTTTCTAGAAATACTCACCAAATGCAGATTATGGAGGAATGAGTCAGGCATCCTCACTTCTTGATGGCCCTGACTTCTTTCTGGTGAATCACCTTCCTGTCTAGAGGGTTTTTCTGGAAGATGTAGAAGGCTTAAAGAAGGTAAATGAAATGAGCTGAAATGGAACCCTGGTGGGAGTTTTGCACAGAATTGTTTGATCCTTGTGTTATGGTTCTGGTTAGTGTTTTTGAGCCCTGAAGCAAAGCTCTTTTTAACATGAAAGCTGTCAATATGAAATATATAGATCTAAAAGAGGAGTATTTTAATATTAATTATTAGCAGAAGGAGGAATTGCAGACTATAACTTTGACTTTTAGCATCTCCACCTAGTTCTCTTTGCTTGGAAAGACTTCCCTTTTCTCTCTTCATAGTAAAAGGCATGTGCTTCATGATTCTGAAGACCTATACTTCACTGTTTCTTTTCTTTAAAGAGACTGACAGGTTTCTGCCATTTGCTGTGTGATCTCGGTTAACTCATTTAACCTCTCTGAACTCTGGTATCTTCCTCCACAATATGGGGCTAATTATAGGAACTACCTCACAGAATGCTTATGAAGGATTAAATGGCAATTATTATAAAGTGATAAGCAAGATGCTTGGCATACAGAAGCTCTTAAGAGATGGTAACGACTAATATAAGAAGGAAATGTGCACTTACTGATTCTGTAACACTGTTTAAGGATATTATTTTAATATTCTGTTTCTCATAGGATATTACCTATTGCAGTTTTCAATGAGGCAAGATATAGAGATATCTGAGATCAAAAAACTAAGGTAAAATAAATAACGTGGCAAAGTACCATGTAGATTATCTCCGGTAGTCATGAACCCGTATAAGCCTCATTGCTTTGAGATTAAATGCTGCCAGTGTTACAGCCAGATCTGATTGATGTTTTATCATTTTATCATTTAACTTTGTGCTGTACTTTCATTCCACATCTTCTCATGTACTTGGCAGGATGATCAAGGAAGCTCTGACTTATGTTTCTACCTAAAACCAAAACCAAATATCACTAGGCGAGGTAATGAATGAAGGTTAAATATTTTGAGAAGAGGAACTGGGAGATGCAAAAGAGTATTTCCTAAATGTTTTTCACTTGTTTCCACTTCTAGTATAGCTAAGTATGTGCTGTTGAACCTGGTATTTTCACATATAGAAACTGTAAAGTACGGGAGAAAAATTACCTGACAACCCTAGAGAGTGAAAATAAGTAGGGACTGAAAGGGACTTCAGATTCAAAACTTAGAAGCAGGCTCAGTGCAGAGTGATTTCCCCATTTTATGGCTTTTTTGACTGAGGGTATGGATGGTGAGGTTAATGTCACTTCGGGTGACTAACTCCAGTAGAAAAACCACAGTCTTTTTGGTTTGAAGATCCTCGGAACAGGGTTCAGTGCAACAACAGCCCCTGCAAAATGAAGCTAGAATACTGTTTTTAAATTGGTAATTTTATTTGTTTTTGGCTGTGCTGGGTCTTTGCTGTTGCAGACTTTCTCAGTTGCAGCAAGCGGGGGCCACTCTTTGTTGCAGTGTAGGAGCTTCCCATTGAGGTGGCTGCTCTTGTTGTAGAGCACAGGCTCTAGGACACATGAGCTTCAGTAGCTTCAACACATGAGCCCAGCATTTCAGCGCCCAGGCTCTAGAGCACGCTCAGTAGTTGAGGGTCGTGTGCTTAGTTCCTCTGTGGCATGTGGGATCTTCCTGAACCAGAGATCGAACCTGTGTCTCCTGTATTGGCAGGTGGATTCTTTCCCACTGAGCCACCAGGGAAGCCCTTAAGCTAGAATTCTGGAAAGCAGAAAGGCGGATGGGGAAGCTCCCGATTCAGTGTATAAATACAACCCAAAGTTCTGACTGACTCCTGAATCATGGATGTGTGGAGCAGATACAAGCTGGCACCGCTGAAGATGAAAGAACTGAACTGAAGTTTGAGTTGCCACCCAAGAGATAGTTTTCACCTTGTGTATAATCAAGTTAATTGCTTGCTAAAACAAATAAATCAGTACTCTTCACAGAATTCTAACAGATTTTAGAGTCTTTGCTTCAAAATATTTGCATCATACATTTACATAATACAATCCCAAATTACATAAGATATGAAGAACCAAGAAAATGTGACCCCTTCTGAAGAGAAAAGTCTAATTCCAAGATGACCCAAAGGTGGGAATTAGCAAAGATTTTAAAACAGCTTTTATAACTGTACTCAAGGAGGCTAGAAAGATACACTCACAATGAGTAAAAAATGTAGTAAATGGAAACTACAAAAAAAGAAACAAATTGAGATTCCAGAACTGAAAATATAATATTTGAAATAAAAATTCACTGAGTTTACATCCATTGGAAATAATAGAAGGTGTCAGTGAACCTAAAGATAGAACAGAAGCAAATTTCATTCTTAAGAACAGAAAAAAAGCATTTTTTAATTTTTTAATTGTTGGCCATACTCCACTGTATAGGGATTGAACCCACATCCCCCTGCACTGGAAGGTGGAGTTTTAACCACTGGACCATTGGGTAAGTCCAAGAAGAAAGATTTAAAAAACTAAACAATAATGAATAGAGCCTCAGAGATCTATGTAACATAAGTAAAAATGTCTAATGTATATGTAATTGGAGTCTCAGAAGAAGACAAGAAAGAGAATGACAGGGAAAGGAAAATATTTGAAGAAATAATGGCCAAAATTTTTTTAAAATTTGATGAAATGCATACATTTACAGATCCAGAAACTCAGGGAACTTCAAACAGGATTAATTTGAAGAAAACTGTACCTATGCACATCATATTCTAACTGCTGGACACCAACAGTAAAGAGAAAATTTTGATAATGGTCACAGAAAATGACAGGTTACCTTCCAGGACACTATACTTTAAATCAGCACTGCCTTCTTATCAGTAACTATAGAGTCTAGGAAAAGTAAAATGATATTTTTAAAGTACAGAGAAGGAAAAAGAAAAATCCTGTTAACCCAGAAATCTATGTATAGTGAAAATATCCTTTGAGAATGAAGGCAAATTAAAGACATTTTCAGATAAAAGTAAGCTAAGAGAATTCATTGCCAGCAGACCTACAACACAAGAAATGCTAAAGGAAGTTATTCAAGCTGAAGTGAGATAACACCAGATGGAATCTTAAATCTTCAAGAATGAATCAAGAATGTCAGAAATTGTAAATATGAAAGAGTATTTTCATCTCAGTATCTTTAAAATACACAGAAAATTTAAAACCCAAATCATAACACTGCCTTGTGATACTTATAATGTGCTATGTGTAGATATCATTTGTAAGACAATTATAGCATAAATAATGAGGGGGGGTGCATAGCAAATGGACTTATATAATTGTATAGTTTTCAAATTTATATGGGGAGGTAATGAAATGAACTCTCAAGTAGACTGTGAAAGGTCAAAAATGTATATTTTAATGCTTAGAACAATAACTGAAAATACAATAGATAAAGTAGAATCCTAAGCACTTTAAAAATGATCCCAAAAGAATGCAGGAAAGATTGAACAGAGAACAAAAAGCAGAAGAGGCAAAAGGAAACCAAGCAATGAAATTGTAGCTCAAAGTGCAACCATATCATGTTAATCATATTTATTTATATTGAATGATGTTATTGTTCCATTGCTCAGTTGTGTCAGACTCTTTGTGACACCATTGACTGCAGCATGCCAGGCTTCATATTAAATGTTAATGTTGTGGACTGGCTTTTAGAACTCAAATGAAGACCCTTTCATGTTGGGTGAAACTCTTCTTGGTAGATTGGACCTAGGCTGGTCTTTGGAGAGAGATCAAGCCATGAGCCTTTGATGTGGGAGCACTGACTCCAAGACCCTAGACAAGGAGAACTAACCCTAGGGAATATCAAATAGTGAGAACTCACACAAAGGAAACCACTTGACTAAAAGACCTGGCGTCACCCAACCACAAGCAGCACCCTATGCATGACAACCTCATTTAAACAACAAACAAAACAAAAATATAAACCCAATCATCAGCAGACAGGATTACCACCGCACTCAGCCTTGCCCATCAGAGGAAAAACAAACAAAGAAAAACACAACACAAATCTCACCCTATAGGAAGCTTACACAAACCACTGGACCAATCTTCAGTTCAGTTCAGTCGCTCAGTCATGTCTGACTCTTTGCAACCCCATGAATCACAGCACGCCAGGCCTCCCTGTCCATCACCAACTCCCGGAGTTCACTCAGACTCATGTCCATCAAGTCAGTGATGCCATCCAGCCATGTCATCCTCCGTCGTCCCCTTCTCCTCCTGCCCCCAATCCCTCCCAGCATCAGAGTCTTTTCCAATGAGTCAACTCTTTGCATGAGGTGGCCAAAGTACTGGAGTTTCAGCTTTAGCATCATTGGAGGGCAGAAACGAAAAGGAAGAAAGAATTCAACCTTGAAGCCTGGGAAAAGGAGACCTCAAACACAGTAAGTTAAAAAAAATAATGAAAAGGCAGATAAATACTACATAAATGAAGGAACAAACTAGAAACATAGAAGTCCAAAACAATGAAGAGGAGACAGGAAAACTACCTGAAAAAGGATTCAGAATAATGATAGTAAAGATGATCAAAATTCTTGAAAACAAAATGGAGAAAATGCAATAATCAATTAACAAAGACCTAGAAGAACTGAAGAATAAACATACAGAATCAAACAACACAACTACTGAAATTAAAAATACTCTATAAGGAATCAATAGCAGAATACTGAAGGAGAAGAATAAATCAGTGAGCTGAAAGATAAAATGGTGAAAATAACTTCTGAAGAGCAGAATAAAGTAAAAAGAATGAAAAGAACTGAGGACAGTCTCGGAGACGTCTGGGACAATATCAAATGCACCAACATTCGAATTATCTGGATCCCAGAAGAAGAAGAAAAAAAGAAAGGTATGAGAAAATTTTTGAAGAAATCATAGTTGAAAATTTCCCCAACATGCAAAAGGAAATAATCACTCAAGTCCAAGAGTCACAAAGAGTCCCATACAGGATAAACCCAAGGAGAAACACGCCAAGACACATACTAATCAAATGAACAAAGACTAAATACAAAGAAAGAATATTAAGAGCAGCAAGGGAGAAACAATGAGTAAAACACAAGGGAAACCCCATACACTTAACAGCTCATCTTTCAGCAGAAACTCTGCAGGCCAGAAGGGAATAGCAGAATATATTTAAAGTACTGAAAGGGAAAAATCTACAACCAAGATTACTGCACCCAGCAAGGATCTCATTCAAAACTGATGGAGAAATAAAAAGCTTTTCAGACAAGCAAAAGTTAAGAGAATTCAGTATCGCCAAAGCAGCTTTACAACACATGATAAAGGTACTTATACAGTCAAGAAATACTTGAGAAGAAAAAAGATCCACAATTAAGAGAATGGTAATAGGAACATATATATCAATACTTACTTTAAATGAAAATGAATTAAATGCTCCAACCAAAAGACACAGACTGGCTGAATGGATACAAAAATAAGACCCAGATATATGCTGTCTGCAAGAAACCCACTTCAGACCTAAAGACACATGTAGACTGAAAGTGAGAGGATGGAAAAATATATTCCATGCAAATGGGAAGCAAAAGAAAGCTTGAGTAGCAATCCTCACATCAGACAAAATAGACCTTAAAATAAAGAAAATTACAAGAGATAAGGAAGGACACTACATAATGATCAAGGGATCAATCCAAGAGGAAGACGGAACAATTATAAATATCTATGCACCCAACATAGGAGCACCTCAATACATAAGACAAACAATAACAGACATAAAAGGAGAAATCGACCGTAACACAATGATAGTAGGAGACTTTAACACCCCACTCACACCAATGGACAGATCATCAAAACAGAAAAATGATAAGGAAACACAAGTCTTAAATGATACATTAGATGAGATGGATCTCATTGATATCATGAGGACATTCCATCCAAATGCAGAAGAATACACCTTCTTCTCAAGTACACATGGAACATTCTCCAAGATAGACCACATCTTGGGTCACAAATCAAATCTCAGTAAATTTAATAAAATTGAAATCATATCAAGCATCTTCTCTGACCACAATGCTATGAGACTAGATTTCAATTATAGGAAAAAAAAAAAAAACTGTAAGTAACACAAACACATGGAGATTAAACAACACATTTCCAAATAAGCAACAGGTTATTGAAGAAATCAAAAGGGAAATAAAAAAATTTCTAGAAACAAATGACAATGAAAACATGACAACTCAAAACTTATGGGATTCAGCAAAAACAGTTCTAAGAGTGAAGTTTATAGCCATACAATCCTACCTCAAGAAAGAAGAAAAACATCCACTAGACAACCTAACTTTATACCTAAAACAATTGGGAAAAGAAGAAGAAACCCCCCCCCCCAGATTAGTAAAAGGAAAGAAATCATAAAGATCCCAGTAGAAATAAATGAAAAAGAAATGAAAGAAACAGTAGTAAAGATTAATAAAACTAAAAGCTGGTTCTTTGAAAAGACAAAGTTGACAAGCCTTTAGCCAAATTCATCAAGAAAAAAGTGAGAAGAATCAAATCAACAAAATTAGAAATGAAAAAGGAGAGGTTACAACAGACAATGCAGAAATACAAAGGATTATGAGATAATGAGCAACCAGACGGCAATAAAATGGATAACCTGGAAGAAATGGACAGAGTCTTAGAAAAGTTCAATCTTCCAAGACTGAACTAAGAAGAAATAGAAATTATGAACAACCTAGTTACAAACACTGAAATTGAAGCTTTGATCAAAAGTCTCTCAAAAAACAAAAGCCCAGGACCAGATGGCTTCACAGGAGAATTCTATCAAACATTTCGAAAAGAGCCAATGCCTATCCTTCTAAAACTCTTTCAAAAAATTGCAGAGGAAGGAACACTTCGAAACTCATTCTACAAGGCCACCATCACATTGATACCAAAACCAGACAGAGACAACACAAGAAAAAGAAACTACAGGCCAACATCACTGATGAATATAGATGCAAAAATCCACAACAAAATTTTAGCAAACAGAATTCAGCAACACATCAAAAAGCTCATATACCATGATCAAGTTGGGTTTATTCCAGGAATGCAAGGATTCTTCAATATACACAAATCAATCAATGTGATACACCATATTAACAAATTGAAAGATAAAAACTGTATGATAATCTAAATAGATACAGAAAAAGCCTGTGACAAAATTCAGCACCTGTTTATGATTAAAACTTAAAAAAAAAAAAAGGACACCTAAGGAACCTGCCTCAACATAGTGAAGGCCATACATGATAAGCCTACAGCAAGCATTATACTCAATGGTGAAAAACTGAAAGCATTCCTCCTAGGATCAGGAGCAAGACGAGGGTGTCTACCTTCACCACTGTTATTCAGCATAGTTCTGAAAGTCCTTAGTTCAGTTCAGTCTCTCAGTTGTGTCCGACTCTGCGACCCCATGAATCGCAGCACGCCCGGCTTCCCTGTCCATCACCAACTCCCGGAGTTCACTCAGACTCACGTCCATTGAGTCAGTGATGCCATCCAGCCTAGCTACAGCAATCAGAGAAGACAAAAAGTAAATAAATAAAAGGAATCCAGACTAGAAAAGAAGAAGTAAAGCTCTCACTGTTTGCAGATGACATGATACTGTAAATAGAAAACCCTAAAGATAGTATCAGAAAATTACTAGAGCTAATCAGTGAGTTTAGCAAAGTTGCAGGATACAGAATCAATACCCCGAAATCACTTGCATTTCTATATACTAACAATGAAAAATCAGAAAGAGAAATTAAGGAATCAATCCGATTCACCATTGCGAGAAAAAGAATTAAATACCTAAGAATAAACTTACCTAAGGAGACAAAAGAACTTTACACAGAAAATTATAAGACACTAATGAAAGAAATCAAAGATGACATACACAGATGGAGAGGTATTCCATGTTCCTGGGTAGGAAGAATCAATACTGTGAAAAGGACTATACTACCAAACGCAGTCTACAGATTCAATGTGACCCCTATCAAATTACCAATAGCATTTTTTTATGGAACTAGAACAAAAAATTTCACAATTCATATAGAAACACAAAAGACCCTGAATAGCCAAAGCAGTCTTGAGAAAGAAGAATAGAGCTGGAGGAATCAACCTTCCTGACTTCAGATTGTACTACAAAGCTATAGTCATCAAGACAGTATGGTACTGGCACAAAAACAGAAATATAGACCAATGGAACAAGATAGAAAGCCCAGAAATAAACCCATGCACCTATGGGTACCTTATTTTTGACAAAGGAGGCAAGAATATACAATGGGGCAAAGACAGACTCTTCAATAAATGGTGCTGGGTAAACTGGATAGCTACATGTGAAAGAATGAAATTAGAACACTTCCTAATACCAAACACAAAGATAAACTCAAAATGGATTAAAGACCTAAATGTAAGACCAAAAACTATAAAACTCTTGGAGGAAAACATAGGCAGAATACTCGATGACATAAATTGAAACAAGATTCTCTATGACCCACCTCCTAGAGTAGCAGAAATAAAAACAAAAATAAACAAGTGGCACCTGATTAAACTTAACAGCTTTTGCACAGCAAAGGAAACTATAAGCAAGGTGAAAAGACAACCTGCACAATGAGAGAAAATAATAGTGAATGAAATAACTGAGAAAGGGTTAACTTCCAAAATATACAAGCAGCTCATACAACTCAGTACCAGAAAAACAAACAGCCCAATCAAAAAGTGGGGAAAAGACCTAAACAGACATTTCTCCAAAGAAGGCATATAGATGGCTAACAAACACATGAAAATATGCTCAACATTGCTCATTATTAGAGAAATGCAAATCAAAACTATGAGATATCACCTCACACCCGTCAGAATGGCCATCATCAAAAAATCTAGAAACAATAAATGCTGGAGAGGGTGTGGAGAAACGGGAACACTCTTGCACTGTTGGTGGGAATGTAAATTGATACAGCCACTATGGAAGATGGTATGGAGATTCCTTAAAAACTAGGAATAAAACCACCATATGACCTGACAATCCCACTCCTAGGCATATACCCTGAGGAAACCGAAATTGAAAGAGACACATGTATCCCATTGCTCACTGCAGCACTATTTACAATAGCTAAAACATGGAAGAAACCTAGATGTCCATTGACAGATGACTGGATAAAGAAGTTGTGGTACATATACACAATGGAATATTACTCAGCCATCAAAAGGAATGCATTTCAGTCAGTTCTGATGAGGTGGATGAACCTAGAACCTATTATACAGAGTGAAGTGAGTCAGAAAGAGAAAGATAAATATAGTATTCTAATGCATATATATGGAATCCAGAAAAAAGGTATTGAAGAATATATTTTCAGGGCAGCAGTGGAGAAACAGACATAGAGAATAGACTTATGGACATGGGGAGAGGGAGGAGAGGGTCAGATGTATGGAAAGAGTAACATGGAATCTTACATTACCATATGTAAAATAGATAGCCAATGGGAATTTGATGTGTGGCTCAGGAAGCTCAAATAGAGGCTCTATATCAATCTGAGGAGTGGGATTGGGTGGGAGATGGGAGGGAGAGTCAAAAGGGAGGGGATATATGTATACCTATGGCTGATTCAAGCCAGGCTTCAGCAGTACGTGAACCGTGAAATTCCTGATGTTCAAGCTGGTTTTACAAAAGGCAGAGAAACCAGAGATCAAATTGCCAACATCTGCTGGATCATGGAAAAAGCAAGAGAGTTCCAGAAAAACATCTATTTCTGCTTTATTGACTATGCCAAAGCCTTTGACTGTGTGGATCACAATAAACTGGAAAATTCTGAGAGAGATGGGAATACAAGACCACCTGACCTACCTCTTGAGAAATCTGTAAGCAGGTCAGGAAGCAACAGTTAGAACTGGACATGGAACAACAGACCGGTTCCAAATAGGAAAAGGAGTACGTCAAGGCTGTATATTGTCACCCTGCTTATTTAACTTATATGCAGCAGTGGCACCCCACTCCAGTACTGTTGCCTGGAAAATCCCATGGACGGAGGAACCTGGTGGGCTGCAGTCCATGGGGTCGCTAAGAGTCGGGCACGACTGAGCGACTTCACTTTCACTTTTCACTTTCATGCATTGGAGAAGGAAATGGCAACCCACTCCAGTGTTCTTGCCTGGAGAATCCCAGGGATAAGGGAGCGTGGTGGGCTGCCGTTAGTGGGGTCACACAGAGTTGGACACGACTGAAGTGACTTGGCAGCAGCAGCAGTAGCAGCAGAGTACATCATGAGAAATGCTGGACTGGAAGAAACACAAGCTAGAATCAAGATTGCCGGGAGAAATATCAATAACCTCAGATATGCAGATGACACCACCCTTATGGCAGAAAGTGAAGAGGAACTCAAAAGCCTCTTGATGAAAGTGAAAGAGGAGAGTGAAAAAGTTGGCTTAAAGCTCAACATTCAGAAAACGAAGATCATGGCATCCGGTCCCATCACTTCATGGGAAATAGATGGGGAAACCGTGGAAACAGTGTCAGACTTTATTTTTTGGGGCTCCAAAATCACTGCAGATGGTGATTGCAGCCATGAAATTAAAAGATGCTTACTCCTTGGAAGAAAAGTTATGACCAACCTAGACAGCATATTCAAAAGCAGAGACATTACTTTGCTGACTAAGGTCTGTCTAGTCAAGGCTATGGTTTTTCCAGTGGTCATGTATGGATGTGAGAGTTGGACTGTGAAGAAGGCTGAGTGCCAAAGAATTTTGCGTTTGAACTGTGGTGTTGGAGAAGGCTCTTGAGAGTCCCTTGGACTGCAAGGAGATCCAACCAGTCCATTCTGAAGGAGATCAGCCCTGGGATTTCTTTGGGAGGAATGATGCTAAAGCTGAAACTCCAGTACTTTGGCCACCTCATGCGAATAGTTGACTTATTGGAAAAGACTTTGATGCTGGGAGGGATTGAGGGCAGGAGGAGAAGGGGACGACAGAGGATGAGATGGCTGGATGGCATCACTGACTCGATGGGCGTGAGTCTGAGTGAACTCTGGGAGATGGTGGTGGACAAGGAGGCCTGGCATGCTGCGATTCATGGGGTTGCAAAGAGTTGGACACGACTGAGCGACTGAACTGAACTGAACTGATGGCTGATTTATGTTGATGTTTGACAAGAAACAACAAAATTCTGTAAAGCAATTATCCTTCAATAAAAAAATAAATTAAAGAAAAAATGATAATGGACTAAATTATTAAAAATCAGAGTTTATCAGGATGGATTAAAAAACAAGAACAACTATTTTTTGTTGAGATAAATTTTAAATATAAAGATACAGTTAAATTGAAAGTAAATTGATGGAAAAAAATACACCATAGTAAAAGCAGAAGAAGTCTATATTAGTATCAGAAAAATTAAACTTTAATGGAAAAACTATTACCAGAGTTAAGATGTGTTTGATAATAATAAATAGGTCTTTACATTAAGATAACAATTATACATGAGTGTTTATACCTGATGAAGTTCCAGTGAGGTTACTTTGAGTATTTTTGAGTCTAGAATTTTTTGAGGATAATCCAGTTGTAAGTTATGAGACACAGGTTGCTCATCACTTTAGGGTAGTGACCATTTCATAAAATTGTGGCATCAAAGCTCAACACAAGTGATAGCAAAAGCATAGCTGCAGAGTGTAGATATCTGTATGTTTATACATATATGAGAGGGTCCCTAGACTGGAATCAAGTGACACACATCCAAGTTATTACTAGCTCCATTATTAGCTAGCTAAGAAATAGCTACCTTATTTGTGATGGTTTATAGACAATTTAAAAGTAAGATTAATTATACATATATAATTATTGTATATTAATATAAAACCAGGAAAGATTTCCACCAATGACTGTTGCTAAGAGGATTATAAGTATACACTAAGCACACAAATGCACACCTGGGTTTTCTGGCAGGGAGAGCAAAGAGGGAAACACAGGAAATTTCAAATTCGTATGATCAGAAAAGTTAAAACATTTCAGAAATTTCTCATGTGATCTTAAAGATCCCTTCCTGTATTTCAGATTTTATAAAATTGGGTAATAACATCTACCTTTCATAATCTTGGTAGGAATGACTGAGACCACACTGGTATATAAGTATTATTTCACTGTTGTCTTTATATAACTCCAGTAAACATGCATGGTAGAAATCTAAGGAATCTGACTGTAGTTAACTCAAAACTCCAGAGTCTGAACTTCTGTGGCTTATCTAGTTACTATTTATGTGTGTCCCTATGTTGTCAATAACCATGAGAAGTATGTTACAGGCTTCTACCTACAAAGTAGGTGTTATAATTTAGTAAATTAGGAAACAGCCCCAGGGAAGTGATGTCACTTGACCAAGGCACTGTATAAATATTTTAAGACAAAATTTGAACCCCTTTCTCTACATCACCAAAGCCTGTTTTATTTCTACTACATTATACTGCTTCTAGGTCTTCCCATGTGGTGCTAGTGGTAAAGAACCTGTCTGCCAATGCAGGAGACACAGGAGATGCGGGTTTGATCCCTGGGTTGGGAACATCTCCTGGAGGAGGGTGTGCAACCCACTCCAGTATTCTTGCCTGTAGAATCCCATGGACAGAGGAGCCCATCAGGCTATAGTTTGTAGGGTCACAAAGAGTTGGACATGATTGAATCGTGACAGCATGCACATACTGCTTCTAAAATATTGAATAAGTTTAACACTATTGGTATTATTTCCAAAAAATATTCCAATTTATAAAGCAGTCGTTGTGAAGAACTGGCACATAGTGTGTTAGAATTCAGGTGATATGAAATCACCAATGGAGTCATAACTCAGAAGGCTCCACATACAACTGCCAGCATCTAAATATCTATATTTTGCATCTTAAAAAATAATTTCTTCAAGATTTGAGGACTTGGAGAGTGACATAGAGTAAGGTCACCCTGGGACCAATAATGACAGCTTTGCCAAAACAGTTGGAATGTTTTTTTAACTGTAAAGCTTATTTAATGAAAAGAGACCCCCAAAACCTTTTTACTAATGTGTGGTGCTCTCTTGTCAATTTAAAATGAACCAACTATCAGCCTGCCAATTACCATGCACACAGTATATGCTCATTAAATCATGCACTGTGAGTTTCTTCAGGTTGGCAAACTGGTTAATTGAAAAAAAATGTGTAGTGTTGCTCTTACAGTAAAGAGGCAGGAATCAAAAAAATGGAGAGCTTACTCTTAATATTTCAGAGTTTGCTTTTAAGTGCAGCCAGAAATTGTTGTGTTTTACAGTTTTGATTAAAGGATTGTTCCTTCTGCATCTTTTTTGGTTTTGTTTATAATTCAAACACTGTAATTATAATGGAGTTGCTTTTATAATAGAGCTACTAAAACATTCTGCCAGCAGATGAAAACCCAAGTAAAGGGCTCAATTTTTTGTGCTGCAGCTGTAAGGCCAACTTGGGTGTGTTGGGGCTGAAACAAACCGGGAATGGAAGATGGGTTTTAGCTTTGCTAAATCTCTGCTGTGGTGTTTTCATTTTAGGAGATTTAGGCCTTATCATCACCTCAGTGGGTGAGTTAATCCCTTTTGAGAGCTGACACCCTTAGGCTCTCATAGCCTATGATAATTAGGCTGTTTGATTTGTTTGTATGGTAGCTCTAAAAATACCAGTGCCCAAGCTCAACCCTGAATATTCATTGAAAAGACTGATGTTGAAACTGAAGTACCAATATTTCAGCCACCTGGTGTGAAGAGCTGATTCACTGGAAAAGACCCTGATACTGGGAAAGATTGAGGGCAAGAGGAGAAAATGGTGGCAGAGGATGAGATGGTTGGATGGCATCACTGACTCAATGGACATGAGTTTGAGCAAATTTGGGGAGATAGTGAAGGACAGGGAAACCTGGTGCGGTGCAGTCTGTGGGGTCTCAAAGAGTCGGACTTGACTTAGTGACTAAACAACAACAGGCTCCGCCCCAGATCAAATAAATCAGAATCCTTGTGGGGGGCGGGGGGAGGGGGTGGCTAACTGTTTTTAGAAGCTCCCCATGGCTTCCCTAGCGGCTCAGTTGGTAAAGAATCTGCCTGCAGTGCTGAAGACCCAGGTTCAATCCTGGGTCTGGAAGGTCCCCTAGAGAAGGCAATGGTAACCCACTCCAGTATTCTTGCCTGGAGAATTCTAAGAGGAGCTGGTGGGCTACAGTCCATGGGGTCACAGAGGCAGACATGACTGAGTGACTAACACACTTACAGGTTATTCTAATAGGAGCCAGAGCTGAGAGAGACAGGCCTAAATTGACTCGGCTTGTCCAGCATTTCAATTCGTCTGATTCAGCAGCTCTTATCATCAACCACAAGGCATCAACCAGTGATTTGCTGCTGCTGCTGCTGCCAAGTCGCTTCAGTTGTGTCCGACTCTGTGCGACCCCATAGACAGCAGCCCACCAGGCTCCGCCGTCCCTGGGATTCTCCAGGCAAGAACACTGGAGTGGGTTGCCATTTCCTTCTCCAATGCATGAAAGTGAAAAGTGAAAGTGAAGTTGCTCACTCATGTCCGACTTCGTGACCCCATGGACTGCAGCAAACCAGGCTCCTCTGTCCATGGGATTTTGCAGGCAAGAGTACTGGAGTGGGTTGCCATTGCCTTCTCCAACCAGTGACTTAGCAACCAATAAAGCCTGCAAGATTTTAGAGGGTTAAAAACTGTGGTTTCTGAGCTCCACTTATATCTATGCAATGAGATTCTTTGGAGTCAGGACCTAGGAATCTCCATTTTTAACCAGAGGTCCTAGGTGATTCTTATGTACTAAGGTATGAGAATTTTCCAAAAGCAAGATGATCTTTGAAAGTGAAGATGAGTAGAACTTTAGAGGAAAGTGCATAAATCACAGTAAAATCAGGGCTGCTGCTGCTAAGTCGCTTCAGTCGTGTCCAACTCTGTGCGACCCCATAGACGGCAGCCCACCAGGCTCCTCCGTCCATTGGACTTTCCAGGCAAGAGTACTGGAGTGGGGTGCCATTGCTTTCTCCAAAATCAGGGCAGGCTTTAAAAAAAAAACACAGGAATTTTGGTACACCCATTTAGGCTAACTGGGATTGTTCATGTTATAATAGCATTAGCCTTTTTGGTGGTGGGAGGGGTAACCTCCCACATCATCACCGTCATTATCTAGTACCATGTGAGACCCAGGAATGCACAGACACTTCATAGCTTCTTTAACATTTAGATACTGAGTTTAATGATTACTGCCAATGCATTTTTCAAGGGCCTAGAAAAATATTGAGAACTAAAAGGAAAATAAAATGATTTTAGTTTTGAAGTATAGAGAAAGTGTAGTCAGAACAATTCGATATTTATTGAAATGTCAACAAAATAGAACATTATGCTATTGCTATTAATTACTAAATTTAGTAATTTTAAACAGTCTATGTTTAGAGACATTTTATGAGTTAGCTTTTCTCACTTAAGAATATCTGAATTGCATGATGGTTGTTGAGAAATTTTAGCCAATTTTAATATTTTACAAACCAAATTATACATAACCAAATAATTTCAAATGCAAAAATATAAAAAATCTTCTTAAAAATTTTATACCCAACAATTGTTTATTTTAATCTATCCTATATAACATGGTGTTGAGCCTCTTAAAGAAAAAGTTCTTGGGACCTAGGAAGGTCTTGTACCGCAGAGTATATACTTAAAAATTAAAGGATAGTTAATTGTCCTGGAATCCATTCTCATTGACAAGGCTATCAAAATATGCATAAGCAACCTTCTGAAGATACAGTTGAAACTAATCATTGTTGCTCACCTTCACTCTAGGGGGAAAAATGTCCAAAAAGGTAAAAGAAGAAATAACAGTTTTAGCTACATATCGGACTCCCTTTAAACATATATCGGACTCCCTTTAAACATCACTTACAGGAAAGTTGGGATTGTTAATGAGCATCAAATGAGATTGACAAGGCAAGTTGCACAGTATGGGTCTTGCTCAGAAAATTACCCCTAAGAAATTATGATAATAGTATTAAAACAACACATAACTAAAATAAGAGACAAGTAGCTGTCCTAGAAATTTGGAGTCTCTGAGGTCAGTTGATACCTAGAGCTAAATGTCATTTTAAATTCTCCAGTCACTTTCATACCTTGGATTAGATTACATAGTAAGTCCCCAGTTTCAGAATTCTTCTGATCCATGGATTATGAGTCACACTACTAACATCTTACTTAAGGTACATCTTCTCGTAAGAATGTACATCATTTCATAAGATGTTTCTTTTGTAAAAGTTGCCACTACTGTTTTATTTATATTTTGGTTAATGTTTCTTTTTGACTGTCTCCTCCCTCAGAATATAAACTCAAAGAAACCAGGAATTATGGCTTTTTATGATTTTACCGAATCAATCATGGGGAAGAAAGGACGGTGACAATCAATCACTTTGTCCTTGCCAACAGTGATCAATCAGGAGTGTCATAGTATTGAGACAATGTTACAAATACTTATGGTCAGGAAATACTTTAGAATGTCACTTATAAGCTTAGATTCTATAATACCAAGTCAGTAAATGAGTGAATGAAAGGAAGCTGTATTCAAGTTTCACCTACATCTCTCCTACCTTCCCCAGGGTCCAAAAGGAAAATAAATAAATCAATAAATAGAAGAGAGAAAAGAATCTGCTTTTCTATAAATTCTGTGACTTATAAATGAGTAAAATGGCTAATTGTTCACTTGAAAAATGACTGTACTTTTGGAAAGGGGCCTGAAAATTTCTTGGCAATACTTCAACTGATTAATAATTTAGAATGATGATTGACTAGAGAATGGAAGTGGAGCTAATAGCCTCTCATTTTCCTCTTGATTATTCTAGACAAATTGGTAAGTCAAGGTGGAGGTGTGGGGTGTTTCGGGGTCAACTGACTAGAAGCTTTGGATTAAAAATGCAGAGGGAGATCTGATCTCTCTAAGGTGCTGACTTCCCCTCTAATGGGGTCAGATGACTTTGTGATGTGTTGCTTCTGCTGCTTAGCTGAGAGCTGCTGTTACACTCCCCAAAAGTCTATGTGAACTGTAGGCAACTCCCACTGTGACTGCTGTGTGACGCATCCTGCTAGGCACTGGTTAGGAAGAAACAATGGATTTAACACAGTTCTAACTTTAAGAAGTTCAAATATCTGGCAAGAGAGACACATATGTCTATAAATCATTATTCTATGAGGTGAAAAGTATTAAGTGTCTTAAGACAGGGATATGAACAAATGCCATGGGAGTCATTCGCTTACAGATTTGATATGAGGGATCTGCCTAATTGGGAATTAGTGATTTGAAACAATGTGAGAAAGTCAAACTCTATGTGTTATGCTGGTAAGAGCATTCAAATGAGAAAATCCCTAAGAAAGTAATGTTGGCACAAGAACCTGGTTGGGATTCCCAGGGCTACATAGAACTCTGTGTCTGTATTCAGAAAGATAGGATTTGGATAAATTATATCCTCGAAGGAGTGAAGCTTCCCCAAGCGTTCAGCTGGTAAAGAATTCGCCTGCAATTCAGGAGACACAAGAGGTGAGGTTTGATCCCCTAGTCAGGAAGATCCCCTGGAGGAGGAAATGGCAACCCACTCCAGTATTCTTGCTGGAAAATGCCATGGACAGAGGAGCCTGGCAGGCTATAGGCCATGGGGTCCCAAAGAGCTGGACATGACTGAGCACCTTTTTCACTTTTACAGCTTTCAGCATAACCATGTGAAAGTGAAAGGGAAACTCAGTTGTGTCCGAGTCTTTGCGACCTCATGAATCATATAGTCCATGGAATTCTCCAGGCCAGAATACTGGAGTGAGTAGCCTTTCCCTTCTCCAGGGGATCTTCCCAACTCAGGAATCAAACCCAGTTCTCCCGCATTGCAGGCAGCTTCTTTACCAGCTGAGCCACAAGGGAAGCCCACGAATCCTGGAGTGGGTAGCCTATACTTTCTCCAGCAGATCTGCCCGACCCAGGAATTGAACCAGGGTCTCCTGCATTGTGGGTGGATTCTTTACCAGCTCAGCTGTCAGGGAAGCCCAAGCATAACCATGGTGTAAAGCTATTCACTTATGCAGAGCTAACTTTTTACTCGGACATCTACTTATTCATTCACCAAATGTTCACTGATTACCTAGTATGTGTCAATTACTCATAGATTGTGATCTGAAGGAGCTGTCAGGCTGGAAGAGGAAACATAACAGGCACATAAAATAATCATTTATTTGTGGAAATGCCATGGGAGGTATGCCAAGAGTGAAGGGATTCATCACCGCTGAACAGCGGGGAAGACTCCTGGTGGAGGTGAACACTGAAGAAGGGCTTTGGAAGATGGATGGAATTTGGTCAAGTAGGGTTGACCAGTGTGGGAAGGACAGCTGAAGAGAGGAAGGAGTAGTGAGCAAAGGCTTAGAGGTGTAATCCTGGGAACTTTATGGAGGAGACGTGCACTTTGAAATGTAGACTATGCAAAGGGAAATTTCCCTCCATAAGGCTGAGCTATCTCAGACTCAGAGGGCTTCCTTCATAAAGGACTGATGGTATGCCACACACTGTCCTTTACTCATGGTTACATTAACTCCTCCACACTCCTAGTAAACCTACAGAATAGGCTCTAGGTAGTTGCTCAGTTGTGTCCAAGTCTGTGTGGCCCCATGGACTGTAGTCTGACAGGCTCCTCTGTCCATGGGATTTTCCAGGCAAGAATACTGGAGTGGTTTGCCATTCCCTTCTCCAGAGGTTCTAGTATTATCCCAATTTATAGATGGGGAAACTGAGGCATGAGTGGCTTATATTACTTGCCAGTTAGTAGGCAGTGGTGGAGCTGGGATTTGAACCTAGACATCCTGGCTGCAGAGTTCTTGCTTATATAAAGGAGCTCTGAGGATCTAAAGGAAAGTATGGGAGGGGTGGTGGTGAAGTACTGGATATCCATTCCATTTACAAATGGGAGAAAATGCAGAGCTTGGCGACAGTGGGTAACTTCTCCCATATCCTTGAGCAAAGAGAGGGGCTGAGCCCCTGCCCCAAATGACACGATGGGGATGCCAGCATGCTTGGTCCCCTTCCTCTAAGTCGGCCACGTTTACAGCCATTCGTGGAGATAAATCCTCAGTACAGGGAAACAAAAGTGTTTTTCAGGCGCTTTTCTGCCATGGTTAGACTAGGACAGGTTTTATGAAAGGAGCTTTTCTGCATCTGCTGCCTTCCGGGGTCACATTCTTAGTGAATCTACAGCCTCAAAATGGAGCTTGTTAGTTGCGTGTCATCCAAGGGTGGCAATTAGTTGCATGTGTTTGGTTGGGTGCCAGCTCCCGGGGCGCCAGACCTCAGTGGGGGAGCCGCTGTTTGTCATGAATTAGTCTTTAAATAAAAGCAAGTTTTTAAAATGGAGCATGCTAATTTGGGTTTTGCTGACCCCCTCTGAAGAAGGCATGGCCTGTTCGGTGCCAGCTGGCTGAGTTGGCATTCAGGAGAAACTGGGTCCTTACCAAAAATCCGCCTTGCTCCCCTCTTCCATCTCTGGGAGCAAAATGGCAGTGAAGAGTTGGTTGGCCCTGAGAAACAAGGTGAAACAAGGGGCAGGAACAGCCTGATCTGATGATGAAAGGGATTGGAGCTGCTCTGGTTATACTTGCTTCTCTCACCACCTTAGGAAGGCGAGTCCGCTGCCCCTCTTTTTCTCCGCTGGTGCTGTCCTCAGCCACCCATTCAGTGACTTTCCACATAAAAGGCTTCCTCATCCAATCGCTTATACACTGCTCCTTTTTATACTCTTCCAAGTCATACTTAGGGGATTATCACTGCAGCTTTTAACTTCCCCGAGAAAGAGCTGAATGAGCGTGAATGAGGCGGAAGAGTCTTCAGTGAGAAAGTGTCCCCCACCCCAAAATGCTCACAAAACCCCTAATCACGATGTAAGAATGCCATCCTGTCTTTGGCAGCGGCTGGCTAATTAACAACTACTGTACATATAGGCGATAATTACAGAAATCGTGTCGCACACTCGTGGTAATAGAATACGGGGCAACAGCGGCCCCAGTTCGCCCTACTACGGCGCTTTTACACACTGAGGAGCCATCCTACCAATCAAGGTTTTGAAACTCAGCATTTTGCCCAAGAAGTGCTAATTGGAAGATTTGTTTTCTTACACTTTCCAGGTGGATGATCTGATCCTGAGAAACGGTGATTGTCAGTTGAAAATCAACAGTTGAAAACAGGAACTCTTCCATTTTTTTTTTTTTAAATTATCTATTTTGGATTTGTTTTGCAAACATCCCTTTGTCTTCCAGTAGGTTTGCTCAGTATTGGGAGAGGAGGCATGCACAAAGGCAAGACAGAAAGGGAATTTAAATAAGCTTTACTAAAATTCATTCTGAAGATTCAGGAAAGATGGGAGGTTTTTGTGTGTGTGTGTTTTTTTTTTCCTCAATATAAATGTATTTGTGCAGCAGATGTGAGTTGTTCTGGTTACTAATGTAGTGTACGTTAAATTTCCTGGAGTGAGGTTTGTTTTTTTTTTTTTGATGTCACTGCCTCTGTTCTTCTGAATGCAGCATATAAAGTTTACTATTAAACCCATACCCCATTCCTAAGAGACTCAGCCTGAAAGCCTTCCTGACAGGACAAGAATTTGTTTGTTTGTTTATAGAGATTGATGCAAATTTGACAATGAAGGACATTTTGAATACTTGAGTACCGTAAATAGTTTTAAGGGGTATCTTATTTTTTCAAGGCAATGCATTTTGCAGTTTCTTTAAATGCTCATTTAATATTTTCCAACTCGGCAGGACAATGTGTTGCTTTTAAGGATAAGAGCCCATAATGAGCCCCTGAGCCTTTAATTTATGATGTATCTGACAGGATTGTGGTGGATCTGATAGGGGATGCATGTGATTATGTCTGCAAGCTGAAAATAAACCAGCTGGTATTTGTTCTGAAAACATTCCGAGAACACCCTCCTGTTAATGGCCCATGGCTTGATCCAGCATCTGGTAAACTAATATACTGTCATTTTTACCATGAAAATCAGCACAAATCATTAATGATTCCAGCAGCTATTTATGTTCTTCTCTGTCTAGAACATGCCAATTACCATGAAATTATTCCTATTAACAACATGATTGAATGATAATAACCTGACTGTAACTTGTTGGCAGAAATTCTTCCATAATGACAATAATGAACTGTGCATTTGAGTCCTTGCTGGGTTCTGTTAAACAGGAAGGTTGAATATTATATGTTTCTAACTGTCATGAACAATACTTCTTAATGACTGTGAGAATTGAAGGAAATGTGCTTATCTTGCAGATTTGCTTCTGTGTGGGAACTTATCATTTTTGTTAATTTGTTGGGGGAAGGAGTCACTGATTGCCATTAAAAATGGTGTTCAGGGACCGCTTTGCAATACACACATATTATAATCAACACTAGTTTAGAGAGCCTAATAGAGTTAGTTCATCATTGGTCTCATTATAGACAGTATCTGAATTTTTAAATGAAATATTCCACATCTATTCATCACCAAAGGATGAAATAACATCATCAATGCCAGTGACTAAGAAAAATATAGAGATTTTGATAGTGCCATGAGATTGATAATTTAATTATCCTTTTTCTTTCAGCTAGTCTTGATCTATAGGGCCACATGACCTGACTGAAAATGCTTATCAGGCAGACAGTCCAAGACATCTAAGAGGAGCAGTGCAAAGGACAGCTATAGCTCCATGAAAATTCCCGGTAGGGCATTTACACAAGAGTAGGACAGATTAGCCATATTCTCCAAAGATCTAAGGAACCTAGTTAATGTACTGTGCACTTCCTGAGGCCCACCTCATATCCTTTTGTCTCACTTTTCACTCAGGCCATTGTTGTGGAAGCCAGCTTAGGGCAGTTTGTCACCCAAAGCTTCTTACCTAACCTGCATTCAGTATCCCCATTTTCTGCCGTGTTACCTTGTGTGCGACTAGCAGCCGAGAAGTGCAAGAGAGTCATTGAACTATGAAGCATGAAGCTGGAATTGGGGGGAGGAGCAAGATTTTAGAGGGCATCGTATGCTCTTTTATCCTGAGTGTAATGGAAAACAACTAAAGAGTTTTAAGAAGAGGAGTAATAGTTTCCAACTTCCGGTTTTCAAATATGACTACTGTGTGGAAAATAGATTGGAGTGAGAGGCAAGAATACATGTGGGTAGAGCAATTAAAAAGCTATTACAGTAATCTATAGCACCTTTTGTGCTGTAGAAATAAAAAAGATATTTTTTAGCTTTTTTAAAAATATGAATAATACAATAAATGACAAAAAGGAAAACAAAACAGAAACACCTAACCTGTTGTGTGATTGATGATCTTCAGGCACAACAGTGCTTACTAATGAATAGAAAAAATAAATTTTATTCTTTTTATCTACTTTTCTCCCAGCTTAAACTACATGTATATTTTTGGAAGCTCTAGTTCCTAAGAAAATTCCACAATTTCCTCTGTACCAGCTTTCATGGTGTGACTGAGTGAGGTTAATTAAGGTCCCAGTCCCATAAGAAAGTTAATTTTTATCCTTGGGGATTCTGAACAACCACACCTCTAGGAACTCAAAAAGTAGGTGCTTTCATTGGAATTATTCTAACATGGGGACTATACAGAAAGGAACAATTGCAACAGCCCAGAACGTTCACTGTCCAGTCCTTTGCAGAAAAATGTACCAACTTCTGAGCTAAAGAATTAAAATTAAACTGCATCTGTACTCACAGAGTGTAAAATTTGAATTTATTTTCATTAAGCATCTAAATTAATTATAAACAAATGAGAAAGTTTCCTTTTTGAATGCTTTTAAGAAGTTACATTTCTTGTAAAATATTCAGAATTACTTGTTAGAATTAAAAGGCAAAATGTAGAGTACGTTAATATAAATATTTTAAGTCACTTTAAATATGCCAGATTTTAATTTTTCACCATATTTCAACATTTTTATTCAATCTTGCTAGTTTTACAAAAACAATAATTTTCAGTTTTATGGCCAGTGTCTATCTAGTTGCAATCTATTATCTAATACCAATGTAAAGAACTGATATCAAATTTCATGCATCTCATGTTGTGACCTTCATATATTCAAGTTTCAAAAAGTCTACAGTGTTTAATACTGCAAAATGTGCATAAACCACCATGTCTGCTGAAATTTGTGAGGCCTCTGAAACTATGAAATGGCATTGGAAGATTCTGATAAAAGAAGGAAGATGTGCAGCACTATTGGAAACTGAGTTCTTTTTAATGCAAGAATCGATTGCACTCATGCTTTCTGAGAGGAAGGACCTAGCAAATTAATTTGTCTTTCTCTCATTTAAGCCTATTACTGCTTGAATCATACCCACACCACCTAGCAGTATGCTTGTCTGTTGCCTGCAGTCTGGCAGTTGCCCTGCCCAACAACTCACAACTCTTCTCGACGTTTAGATTCAGTCACCTTTTCTGCAGTGACATTAAGCAAGAGAGGTCAAGAAGCACTTTCCCAGAGCATTAAACCATGTTAAACACGAGAATAAAAATTACTAGCTTTACTGTACAAGAGCCAAGCATCAAATCCCGTGTAACAGAGGTCTGATGTGTTTTCTTGTCATTTTTGGTGGAGATATGGAGGTGCCTCTAAAGTGTGGGGTTCAGGATACATCAAATGATAGAGTAATATAATATGCAATGTACAAGCTATATAAATGCAAGGAGAAATAAACAGAAACCAAATAATGGAGCATTTTAAACTCTGAATCTATGGAAAATCAAGCAGATAAAAATAATCTGATTAAAATAATTGATAATGATGAAATAGATAGTTATATTTAAGCTTAGACCCTGATAATAGAGAATATTCTTCTTTTCCTGGGCTTTTAGAAAAGTTGTAGTACATGGACTTTATAGGTTACAAAGACATCACAGAGAATTGCAAAAAGGTTGAAATAATGAAGTCCTCATCACCTAAATTTGTTGTCAAAATTTTGCAATCTGGACATTTATAATGCTTTGATAAGCAACTCTTAATTAAAAGAAGCAGTAAAACCCAACTTGAAATATATCTGGACACCACTGATAATGAAAATGTAACACATAAACTTACAGGCTACAGTTGAACCTGTGCTTAGAAGAAAATCTAGAGCCTTAACACCCACGTAACAAGCAGTAACAAAAGATGAAATGTCTTAGTCTGTTCAGGCTGCTATGACAAAATACCACAGCCTAGGTGGCAAAAACAGTGAACACTTATTTCGCACAATTGTGGAGGTGAGGGCCCACTTCCTGGTTCACAGAGGTAGTTTTCTTGTTGTGTGCTCACATGGAGGAAAGGAATAGAGAACTGTCTGGTGTCTCTTTTATAAGGACAGTAATTCCACTCATGAGGCTCCACTCTTATGACCTAGTCACCTCCCAAAATTCCCACTTCCAAATATCATCACGTTGGGGGTTAAGTTTTAACATAGAGATTTGAGGGGAACATATTCATTCCATAAGATAAAGAAATTGAGCATCAGATTTAAGAAAAGAGCAACAAAATAAACAGAAGCAATGCGGAAAGAGCTAAATAATAAAGACAAAATTTTAAAAATGTTATTTGGATATTAACCCCTTATCGGTCCAATCATTAGCAAATATTTTCTCCCTTGGAGTAGGCTGTCTTTCTATCTTTCTTTCTTCTGCATTTTTTTTTAAACATCTCACCCTCTCCTCCCCTCTTCCCATGTCCAGAAGTCTGTTCTCTATGTCTGTTTCTCCATTGCTGCCCTGTAAATAAATTCTTCAGTACCATTTTCTAGATTCCATATATGTGCATTAGAATATGATATTTATCTTTCTCTTTTTGACTGAAATGGCAACCCACTTCAGTATTCTTGCCTGGAAAATCCCATGGATGGAGGAGCCTGGTAGGCTACAGTCCATGGGGTCTCAAAGAATCGGACACTACTGAGCAACTTCACTTTCACTTCGACTTACTTCACTCTGTATAATAGGTTCTAGGTTCGTCCACCTCATCAGCACTGATTCAAAGGTGTTCGATTTTTGGCGAGTAATATTCCATTGTGTATATGTACCACAACTTCTTTACCCAGTCATCTGTTGATGGACATCTAGGTTGCTTCCATGTTCTAGCTATTGTAAATAGTGCTGCAATGAATAATGGGATACATGTGTCTGTTTCAATTTCGGTTTCCTCAGGATATATGCCTAGGAGTGGGATTGTCAGGTCATATGGTGGTTTTATTCCTAGTTTTTTAAGGAATCTCCATACTGTCTTCCATAGTGGCTGTATCAATTTATGTTCCCACCAACAGTGCAAGAGTGTTCCCTTTTCTCCACACCCTTTCCAGCATTTATTGTTTGTAGACTTTTAGATGATGGCCATTATGACCAGTGTGAGGTGATATCTCATTGTAGTTTTGATTTGCATTTCTCTAATAATGAGCAACGTTGAGCATCTTTTCATGTGTTAGCCATCTGTCTTCTTTGGAGAAATGTCTGTTTAGATCTTTTTCCCATTTTTTGATTGGGTTGTTTGTTTTTCTGGTACTGAGTTGTATGAGCTGCTTGTATATTTTGGAAGTTAATCCTTTGTCAGTTGTTTCATTTGCTATTATTTTTTCCCATTCTGTGGATTGTCTTTTCACCTTGCTTATAGTTTCCTTTGCTGTGCAAAAGCTGTTAAGTTTAATCAACAACAAAAGTTGTTTACTTTTGTTTTTATTTCTGTTACTCTAGGAGGTGGGTCGTAGAGGATCTTGCTTTCATTTATGTCATTGAGTGTTCCATCTATGTTTTCCTCTAAGAGTTTTATAGTTTCTGGTCTTACGTTTAGGTCTTTAATCCATTTTGAGTTTATCTTTGTGTTTGGTATTAGGAAGTGTTCTAATTTCATTCTTTCACATGTAGCTATCCAGTTTACCCAGCACCATTTATTGAAGAGTCTGTCTTTGCCCCATTGTATATTCTTGCCTCCTTTGTCAAAAATAAGGTACCCATAGATGCATGGGTTTATTTCTGGGCTTTCTATCTTGTTCCATTGGTCTATATTTCTGTTTTTGTGCCAGTACCATACTGTCTTGATGACTATAGCTTTGTAGTATAATCAAGTCAGGAAGGTTGATTCCTCCAGCTCCATTCTTCTTTCTCAAGACTGCTTTGGCTATTCGGGGTCTTTTGTGTTTCTATATGAATTGTGAGATTTTTTGTTCTAGTTCTGTGAAAAATGCCATTGGTAATTTGATAGAGGTCCCATTGAATCTCCAGATTGCATTTGGTAGTATAGTCATTTTCACAGTATTGATTCTTCCTACCCAGGAATGTGGAATATCTCTCCATCTGTTTATGTCATCTTTTATTTCTTTCATTAGTGTCTTATAATTTTCTGTGTAAAGTTCTTTTGTCTCATTAGGTAAGTTTATTCCTAGATCTTTAATTCTTTTTGTTGCCATGGTGAATGAGATTGATTCTTTAATTTCTTTCTGATTTTTCATTGTTATTATATAGAAATGCAAGTGATTTCTGTGTATTGGTTTTGTATCCTGCAACTTTGCTAAACTCACTGATTAGCTCTAGTAATTTTCTGATACTGTGTTCAGAATTTTCTATGTACAGCATCATGTCATCTGCCAACAGTGAGAGCTTTACTTCTTCTTTCCCAGTCTGGATTCCTTTTATTTCTTTTTCTTCTCTGATTGTTGTAACTAGGACTTCCAGATGTATGTTGAATAATGAAAGTGGACACCCTTGTCTTGTTCCTGATCTTAGGTGCAACGCTTTCAGTTTTTAACCATTGAGAATAATGTTTGCTGTAGGCTTATCATATATGGCCTTTACTATATTATGGTAGGTTCCTTCTATGCCCATTTTTTGAAGAGTTTTAATCATAAACGGGTGCTGATTTTTTTCAAAGGCTTTTTCTGCATCTATTGAGATTATCATACAGGTTTTATTTTTCAATTTGTTAATATGGTGTATCAGATTGCTTGATTTGTGTATATTGAAGACTACTTGCATTCCTGGAATAAACCCAACTTGATCATGGTGTATGAGCTTTTTGACATGTTGCTGAATTCTGTTTGCCAAAATTTTGTTGAGGATTTTTGATTTTTTAAATTTCTTCAGTAACCTGTTGGTTATTTAGAAGTGTGTTGTTTAATCTCCATGTGTTTGTGTTTGTTACATTTTTTTCTTGTTATTCATATATTGTCTCATAGAATTATGGTCAGAGAAGATGCTTGATATGATTTCAGTTTTCTTGAATTTACTGAGGTTTGATTTGTGACCCAAGATGTGGTCTATCCTGGAGAATATTCCATGTGCACTTGAGACGATGGTGTATTCTTCAGCATTTGGATGGAATGTCCTGACAATATCATTGAAATTCATCTTGTCTAATATATCATTTAAGACTTGTTTCTTTATTTTTTTCTGTTTTGATGATCTTTCCAGTGTTATCAGTGAGGTGTTAATATGTCCTACTAGTATTGTGTTACTGTCAATTTCTCCTTTTATGTCTGTTATCATCTGTCTTATGTATTGAGGTGCTCCTATGTTGGATGCATAGATATTTACAATTGTTATATCTTCCTCTTGGATTGATCCCTTGATCATTATGTAGTGTCCTTCCTTATCTCTTGTAACCTTCTTTATTTTAAGGTCTATTTTGTCTGATATGAGGATTGCTACTCCAGCTTTCTTTTGCTTCCCATTTGCATGGAATATGTTTCCATCCTCTCACTTTCAGTCTATTCATGTCTTTAGGTCTGAAGTGGGTTTCTTGCAGACAGCATATATATATATGGGTCTTATTTTTGTATCCATTCAGCCAGTCTGTGTCTTTTGGTTGGAGCATTTAATCCATTTTTATTTAAAGTAATTATTGATATATATGTTCCTATTATCATTTTCTTAATTGTTTGTGGTTGATTTTGTGGATCTTTTATCTTCTCTTGTACTTCTTGACTATATAAGTACCTTTAACATTTGTTGTAAAGCTACTTTTGCGATACTGAATTCTCTTAACTTTTGCTTTTCTCAAAAGCTTTTTATTTCTTCATCAGTTTTGAATGAGATCCTTGCTGGGTGCAGTAATCTTGGTTGTAGATTTTTCCCTTTCGGTACTTTAAATATATCCTGCCATTCCCTTCTGGCCTGCAGAGTTTCTGCTGAAAGATGAGCTGTTAAGCGTATGGGGTTTCCCTTGTGTTTTACTCGTTGTTTCTCCCTTGCTGCTTTTAATATTCTTTCTTTGTATTTAGTCTTTGTTCGTTTGATTAGTATGTGTCTTGGCGTGTTTCTCCTTGGGTTTATCCTGTATGGGACTCTTTGTGACTCTTGCATTTGAGTGATTATTTCCTTTTGCATGTTGGGGAGATTTTCAACTATGATTTCTTCAAAAATTTTCTCATACCTTTCTTGTTCTCTTCTTCTTCTGGTACCGAGATAATTCAAATGTTGGTGCGTTTGATATTGTCCCAGAGGTCTCCGACACTGTCCACAGTTATTTTCAATCTTTTTACTTTATTCTGCCCTTCAGAAGTTATTTTCACCATTTTATCTTTCAGCTCACTGATTCATTCTTCTGCTTCAGATATTCTGCTATTGATTCTTTCTAGAGTATTTTTAATTTCAGTAATTGTGTTGTCACTGTACATTTATTCTTTACTTCTTCTAGGTCTTTGTTAAATGATTCTTGCCTTTTCTCCATTTTGTTTTCAAGGATTTTGATCATCTTTACTATCATTATTCTGAATTCTTTTTCAGGTAGTTTGCCTATTTCCTCTTAATTTATTTGGACTTCTGTGTTTCTAGTTTATTCCTTCATTTGTGTACTATTTCTCTGCCTTTTCATGTTTTTTTTTTAACTTATTATTTTTGAGGTCTCCTTTTCCTGGCTTTAAGGAACATTGAATTCTGTTTTGAAGAAGGTTGAATTCTTTGTTCCTTTTGGTTTCTGCCCTCCTAAGGTTGGTCCAGTGGTTTGTGTAAGCTTTGTATTGGGTGAGATTTATGCTGAGTTTTTGTTTGTTTCTTTTTCCTGTGATAGGAAAGGCTGAGTGAGGTGGTAACCCTGTCTCCTGATGATTAGGTTTGTATTTTTGTTGTGTTTGTTGTTCAGATGAGGCCTCCTGCACAGGGTGCTACTGGTGCTTGGGTGATGCAAGATCTTGTATTCAAGTGGTTTCCTTTGTGTGAGTTCTCACTGTTGATACTCCCTAGTGTTAATTCTCTGGTCATCGAGGGTCTTGGAGTCGGTGCTTCCACTCCAAAGGCTCAGGGCTTGATCTCTTTCTTAGTCCCCATTTTGGAAGCATAGTTCTTGCAGCTGCAGCATGATCCTCCCTTCCAAACTTCTGTTCTTCCTTTTTTTTTTTTTTTTTTTTTTCAATTTTGTCAATGGTTTTACTTTGCAAAAGCTTTTAAATCTAATTAGGTTCCTTTTTTGTTTGTTTTTTTTTTTTTTTTTTTTTTGCTTTTATTTCCTTTGCTTTAGAGATAGATCAAAAAACATTGACCGTTTAGGTCAAAAAGTGTTCATTCTAGCAGCTTTATAGTATCTGGTCTTACATTTAGGTCTTTAATCCATCTTGAGTTTATTTTTGTATATGGACAACTTTTTGTCTCATCTTGGTGAAACAAACTATCAATTCTCAGTTAAAAGAAAAAGAAATTCTGTTATTGAGGAATAAAATCAAGATGGAATTAGTAATGGCTAACTCTCCCTGCTTTAAGACCATCCGGTATTACATTTCAGTAGAGTGAACCTCAGTGGGCAAATGAATTACCAAGAACCACTTTTCTTTTAGATTGTACTGGTGTGTGTGTGTCCACAGTTCATTGTCAAATAAAGCCTGTCATTTGGGTGCAGCAGCTTTGCATTTTAAATCATCTTTTATTTCCCAGTTAGGGCTTCCCAGATGGCTCCATGACAAAAAATTCGTCTGCCAATGCAGGAGCTGCAAGCTTGATCACTGGAGAAGGAAAGACCCTGGAGAAGGAAGATCCCCTAGAGAAGGAAATGGCACCCACTCCAGTATTCTTGCCTGGTGAATCCCATGGACAGCGGAGCCTGGCGGGCTGCAGTCCATGAGGTCTCAAAGTCAGACACAACTGAGTGACAGCATGCACATATCTCCCAGTTACCTATTTGTGACAGGTCTGCTAGACAGTATGAACTATCAAGGCTATGATTTTGCAAATGTTTTATGCTCCTCAGGCTGTTTATCTGTTCTGGTAATTGGTACAGTGTTTGTAATCTTCCTGTCTTTATCCTGAATGTGTGTCTGCATTTAGAACCATAAATTTTTCTGGATTTGAGTGGCTTTAGACAGCATGGTTTTAACTGCAACATACTCTGTTTGTCTGTATCTGCGTATGTGTATGTGTGCACACACATCCATATACATGGATATTTATTCTCACACCCACAAACAGGATAATTTATAGCATAACACACATACACACTTTAAAAATTTTCCCAGTGCCTGTCGTTAACAGTTGAGTGTTTTCTCTATAATGTAGTGCTGAATATTATAGGGAAAAACCCCACTGAAGGTGTCTCTTTAGGCAGAAGTAAGGTGAGAAAGTCTTGGGCAGGAAGCCATGAAGATTGGAGCCTGTATGTTCTGCTGTCAGGACGTCTCCCAACAGCCCCTGGGAGAGGGTGACCAGATCTTCTGGCCCGTTGTGCCTTTGTTGGGAACCACACTGCCATCAGGAAGATCCTGAGTACCAATGGGGAGGCACCAATTTTGAAAAGACAATGAAATCTGCAATTGAAGATAACAAAATAATGAAGTAGTGCTTACCTTCTGTTTCTGTTGTCTACTGCTGATTATCTGATTTTCTTAGCTTTTATTTATCCTTTAAGGAATTTTTAAAAGAAGTTTTATTTATTTACTTATTTGGCTGCACTGGGTACTTTGCCTGTGTAAAGGGAGACAAAGATTTAGGAAAGTGATACTTAATTGGGGATTGTCTCATTCATATCACTGGGTGCCCCAGGCATTTTCTGTTGTTTTCACATTTTGTTATGAGTATTAGTTCTATGTCTCCTGTCCGATTCTAAGCTTCTTGAGGGCTGAAACAATGCCTTGTATTTCACTTGTATCTGCAAAACATTGTTGCATAGCTTAGCAGACTACTAGATTCATGGTTGATGCTCAGTGAATGCTTGTCAGTTGAACTTCTCACAGCGTATGTATTTAACTCTGCTTAGCTCAATCACAGGTTGATGGTTTAGTGGGAAATTTGAGTTAAATGTTTCCTCATTTATTCAGCAGCTCGGAGTATCAGTGTATGGGATGATTAGGTAGGTATTTTGTTGTACTTGTATCATTGATTTTCATGCTTTATTTTTTTCCCCTTTAACTGAGGAATCCTTTCTTTAATGGACTCCAGTGTGAAGAATGTGTACAGTATGTACAAGAGACAAATAGGGAGTTTCTCTGTTTGAAATGAGTGGAAGTTGAGGTCCCAGCCTCAGTGGCCTCTTGTCATTGCTCCCTCTTCTCTCCTGCTCTATTTCCCTGAACATCCCCAAATCAAGTGGTCAGTGAACCATCTCCTGGGACTGATAGGCTATGACTTGTAAGCTGTAAAGAAAGTGTCTTTGAGTGTATTATTACATTCAGCCCATCATTAAAAAAAAACACACACACAGGCTTTATTTTTCTAGAGAAGCTTAAGCTTTACAGAAAAGCTGAGCAGAAATTACAGTTTCTATGTATCTCCACCCAGCCTGCCTCCAGTTTCCTTATCATTAACATCTTGCATTGGTGTTGTATATTTGCTATAATTGGGGACCTGATACTGATACATTATTATTTACTGATGTTATGCCCAAAGTCCACATCCCCAAAACTGAGAGAATAAGACATCCACAGCAATGCAAACGCACAAAGGGGTTTTATTTGCTAGCTCAAGCTAGGGCTTAGGTCTCATCCAGTGCAGTGGAGTCTTGACAAGAGCCCCCAGCTCTGAATCACATCTACTTTTATACAGAGGGTTCTTTGTTCCTATAACAGCATAGCTGATTGGCTAAACCGTAAGCACGTGTGGGACTTTTAAACCTCGCATCCCTATCCAGATTGGCGTGGGCGGGGTTTTCCTGATTGGCTCAGGACGGGGCTACAGGGATTCCTTCTGATTGGTCGAGCTACACTGCCTGTGGGAGTTCCCAGTGCCTCAGCTTTCCTAGAGACTAAAAACTCAGGCCTAGCCTGTCCCTTAGAGCCCGTCTTTGCTCCTGTTTGGTCCCAACACTAAAGTCTCTGTTTCACTTTAGGATTTACTCTTTGTATTTATAAGAGAGCAAAATTCACCACCCCAAAATGTCAGTTTGGAATGCAGATTATATTGAGCCAAAAACAATCAAAACACCTGGCAAGACATTTTTGACTTTCCCCTTAACTGCCTAAAAGAATTTAAATACAGGGCATATTCCCAGAATAAAGCTATCTTCAGAGATATCTGCAGAGACTATGGGCTAAGTGTGGTAGTGGTGACTCAGCAGGGTTTAGAGATCAGAGTCTGCTTTGTGCTTTCTCTGCCTACCCCAGTAAGTATTTGTTTATCAAGCACTTGTTCTTCTATGTCCATGTGAATTAATTGCCTTCCTCCCTTTTGAAGCCCCAAGCCATTGCCTTCAATATCCTCATTTGTTTTTAGCTGAAACTGCTATTTAAGGTGAGGGTTTTAGTCATTTTTAGCAAGTTACTTAGTTTTCTTGGGTCCCTCCGATGTATGCATGTTATTAAACGATTGTTTGATTTTTCTCCTGCTAATCTGTTTCATGTCAACTTAATTCTTAGACCAGCTAGAAGTGTAGAGGAAAATGTCTTCTTCCCTGATAAACAATACAGTTAGGTATGTTTTCTTTCTTTCTTTCTTTTTAAAAGTCGAAGTATGGTTGATTTACAATGTTATGTTAGTTTTTGGTAAATAGCAAAGCAATTCAGCTATATATATTCAGTTATACTCAAATATAAATATATATACATATATATATTCTTTTTCATATTCTTTTCCATTATGGTTTGCTACAGGATATTGAATATAGTTCCCTGTGCTATACAGTAAGACCTTGCTGGTTGTCTGTTTTATATATAGTGATTTATTTCAGTTCTGTGTGTTTTGAAAAATGCATAATATTTTGTGTCTACCATTATAGTATCATGCAGAATAGTTTCACTGCCTTAAAAATGCCTTGTGTTCCACATGTTTATCCTGGGGTCCAATATTTTTTTGAGGGATTATAGCTGTTTTACAGTGTTGTACAACAGAGCCGATCAGCCATATGTGTCCATATATCACCTTCCTCTAAGTTGCCACAGAGTTCTGAGCTAAGCTCCCTATGCCACATAGTAGGTTCCTACGAGTCATCTATTTTATACATGGTAGTGTGATATGTCAGTGCTGATCTCCCAGTTCACCCAGTCCTCCGCTTCCACTCCAGTGTCCACATGCCCATTCTCTGCCTCTGCATCTCTACTCCTGCCCTGCAAACAGGCTTTGTTCCATTTTTCTAGATTACGCATATAAGTGTTAATATACGATATTTGTTTTTCTTTCTGACTTCACTCTGTGTGACAGACTCTAGGTCCATCCACAACTCTACTAATGACCCAATTTCATTTTTAAAAAATAATATTCCATTGTATGTATCACATCTTTATCCATTCATCTGTCAGTGGACATTTAGGTTACTTCCATTTCTTGGCTACTGTAAATAGTGCTGCAATGAGCATTGGGGTGCATGTGTCTTTTTGCATTATGGATTTTTTTTTTTTAAGGATATATGCCCATTAGTGGGATTGCTGGGTCATACGGTAGTTCTAGCTTTAGTCTTTTTCATACTGTTCTCCATAGTGACTCTATCAATTTGCATTCTTACCAACAGTACAAGTGGATTTCCTTTCCTTCACACCCTCTACAGCATTTATTGTTTGTAGAATTTTTGATGATGGCCATTCCAACCAGTGGGAGGTGATACCTCATTGTAGTTTTGATATGCATATTGCTTTATTTTTGGGGGGCTCCAAAATCACTGCAGAGGGTGTCTGCAGCCATGAAATTAAAAGACGTTTACTCCTTGGAAGGAAAGTTATGACCAACCTAGATAGCATATTCAAAAGCAGAGACATTACTTTGCCAACAAAGGTCCGTCTAGTCAAGGCTATGGTTTTTCCAGTGGTCATGTACAGATGTGAGACTTGAACTGTAAAGAAGGTTGAGTGCCGAAAAATTGATGCTTTTGAACTATGGTGTTGGAGAAGACTCTTGAGAGTCCCTTGGACTGCAAGGAGGTCCATCCAGTCCATCCTAAAGGAGATCAGCCCTGGGTGTTCTTTGGAAGGACTGATGCTAAAGCTGAAACTCCAGTAGTTTGGCCACCTCATGAGAAGACTTGACTCACTGGAAAAGACTCTGATGCTGGGAGGGATTAGGGGCAGGAGGAGAAGGGGATGACAGAGGATGATATGGCTGGATGGCATCACTGACTCGATGGACATGAGTCAGAGTGAACTCTGGGAGTTGGTGATGGACAGGGAGGCCTGGCATGCTGTGGTTCATGGGGTCACAAAGAGTTGGACATGACTGAGTGACTGAACAAAGCTAGTGGAGGTGATGGATTCCAGTAGAGCTATTTCAAATCCTGAAAGATGATGCTGTGAAAGCGCTGCACTCAATATGCCAGCAAATTTGGAAAACTCAGCAGTGGCCACAGGACTGGAAAAGGTCAGTTTTCATTCCAATCCCAAAGAAAGGCAATGCCAAACAATGCTCAAACTACCGCACAATTGCACTCATCTCACATGCTAGTAAAGTAATGCTCAAAATTCTCCAAGCCAGGCTTCAGCAATACATGAACCGTGAACTTCCTGATGTTCAAAGCTGGTTTTAGAAAAGGCAGAGGAACCAGAGATCAAATTGCCAACATCGGCTGGATCATGGAAAAAGCAAGAGAGTTCCAGAAAAACATCTATTTCTGCTTTATTGACTATACCAGTCTTTGACTGTGTGGATCACAATAAACTGTGGAAAATTCTGAAAGAGATGGGAATACCAGACCACCTGACCTGCCTCTTGAGAAATCTGTAAGCAGGTCAGGAAGCAACAGTTAGAACTGGACATGGAAAAACAGACTGGTTCCAAATCGGTAAAGGAGTACGTCAAGGCTGTATATTGTCACCCCGCTTATTTAACTTATATGCAGAGTACATCATGAGAAATGCTGGACTGGAAGAAACACAAGCTGGAATCAAGATTGCTGAGAGAAGTATCAATAACCTCAGATATGCAGATGACACCACCCTTATGGCAGAAAGTGAAGAGAAACTAAAAAGCCTCTTGATGAAAGTGAAAGAGGAGAGTGAAAAAGTTGGCTTAAAGCTCAACATTCAGAAAATGAAGATTATGGCATCCGGTCCCATCACTTCATGGGAAATAAACGGGGAAACAGTGGAAAAAGTGTCAGACTTTATTTTTTTGGGCTCCAAAATCACTGCAGATGGTGATTGCAGCCATAAAATTAAAAGATGCTTACTCCTTGCAAGAAAAGTTATGATCAACCTAGATAGCATATTCAAAAGCAGAGACATTACTTTGCCAACTAAGGCCTGTCTAGTCAAGGCTATGGTTTTTCCTGTGGTCATGTATGGATGTGAGAGGTGGACTGTGAAGGAGGCTGAGTGCCGAAGAATTGATGCTTTTGAAGTGTGGTGTTGGAGAAGACTCTTGAGAGTCCCTTGGACTGCAAGGAGATCCAACCAGTCCATTCTGAAGGAGATCAGTCCTGGGATTTCTTTGGAAGGAATGATGCTAAAGCTGAAACTCCAGTCGTTTGGCCACCTCATGCGAAGAGCTGACTCATTGGAAAAGACTCTGATGCTGGGAGGGATTGGGGGCAGGAGGAGAAGGGGACGACAGAGGATGAGATGGCTGGATGGTATCACTGACTCAATGGACGTGAGTCTGAGTGAACTCCAGGAGTTGTTGATGGACAGGGAGGCCTGGCGTGCTGCAATTCATGGGGTTGCAAAGAGTCGGACACGACTGAGCGACTGAACTGAACTGAACTGAGTGACTGAACTGAACTGAATAATGAGTGATGTCTAGCGTTTTTTTCATGTGCCTCTTGTCCTTCTGTGTGTCTTCTTTGGAGAAATGTCTATTAGGGTCTTCTGTCCTTTTTTTTTTTTTTGATTGGCTTCTTTGTTTTTTTGCTATTGAACTTCATGAACTGTTTGCATATTTTAGAGATTAATCTCCTGTCAGTTGCTTCATTCACAGATATTTTCTCCCAATCTGAGTGTTGTCTTTTCCTCTTGTTTATGGTTTTCTTTACTGTGCAAGTTTTTCAGTTTAATTAGGTCCCATTTGTTTATTTTTGTTTTCATTATTCTAGGAGGTGGATCAAAAGTGATCTTGGTGCAATTTTTGTCAGAGAGTGTTCTGTTTTCCTCTAAGAGTTTTTTGATTTGTGGTCTTATATTTAGGTCTTGAATCCATTTTGAGTCATTTTGTGGGCAATGGGTCAAACATTTTTTAAGGTACACTAATATTCCCAAGGGTTGTGGTGACAAGGATCAGGCTTGATACTGTAAAAGTTCTGCTCTGTCCCTTCATCACAACTGGAAAATTCTCCAGGTTTATATTGTGAAAGAGGCAAACTGGGATTACTGATGATGAGCATGATCCTCTTCTGTCAACTCAGAAGACCATCTGCTGCTTTTGTGCTTCAGAAGAGCTGTAATTTATCAGTGAAACTAATTGTTGAGGTAAATTTCACCTTAACAATGCCATGCATTGTTAGAATATGTTGTGATATATTTGTATCTAATTTGTATTAATATGTGGGCAGAGGTTACTTTTGACTATATTCATGTCCAGATTCTAGACCTGTCCTTCCAAATACTGATTTGTACAAAACATTTTCCTTACTTTGAGAGCCTGTCTTTGACTTTGGCGCACTGCTAACTATGCACGAAATTTTTAGAATGACACTGACAATGAATACAAAATATTAATAAACCAACAAGACAAGCAGTTTTCAGAAATCACATTATGTACAGTTAATGCTTAACTGACCTTTTCTGCAGTTACTTAAATCTTTTAAAAATTCATTTAATTTCAAAGGCAGTGTATTATCCTATTTATATGTAAATTGTCTTTAATTCATGCATTGATTTAGAAGACAAATCCAAAATATCTTTTACCACAAGTGACCTTTTTGACTCTACACTTCTGGGAAAACTGTGAAGTGGTTTCTTGGTGACCCCGGATCCACCTGTGGTACAACATACGCCAAGTCTGTTCTGTGTAAATCACTCATGATTATATGGTTTTCAGCCAACATTGAATTATTAGAGGTATAATTGTTCTAGTTACTATCAGAAGTTCCACAGAACAATTTATGAGCATTTTTTTTTCTTTCTATTTTCATTTTCATCTGACAAATCTATTAGAAACTTTACTAGTAAAGATTGTTGTTTATTCAAAGGAAGGGCTTCCAAGGTGGCACTAGTGGTAAAGAATCCACCTGTCAATACAGGGACACGGAAGATGCGGGTTAGATCCCTGGTCAGGAAGATCCCCTGAAGGAGAAAACGGCTACCTACTCCATATTATTGCCTGGTGAGGGATTCTGGTGGGCTCACCAGAGGAGCCTGGTGGGCTAGGGTCCACTGGGTCACAAAGATCCAAAGGGTTGGGCACAACTGAACGTCTGAGCACATTCAAAGAAGACAGAGTTAGGTATTTAGTAGGTATTGCTTCCAAAGACTCTGGATGTCAGAGAAATGCTTAAATTTATATTGGGCTTCCCTGGTGGCTCAGACAGTAAAGAATCTGACTGCAATGCAGGAGACCTGGGTTTGATCCCTGGACCAGGAAGATCCCCTGGAGAAAGGAATAGCTACCCACTCCAGTATTCTTACCTGTAGAATTCCATGGACAGAGGAGCTTGGTGGCTACAGTCCATGGGGTAGCAAAGAGTTGGAAATGACTGAGTTATTAACACTTTTGGGCTTACTGCCTGCCATAAATACATGATAATCCAGAGAATCTTAGGAAAGCAAGCAGAACAAGTTAACATCAATATTCTTGGTGCGATATATATTTATTCAACTCGATTTTCTACCTGTGTTTAGTTCACTTTAGGAAATTGTCTAAAGACAGTGCTTCAAAACAAGTTCTCTTTCTTCTGGAGATGCATATAATTCAAAATTGCCTACTGTTTGTTTTTAATGGATAAAATGCAAATAACTTAAATCTTAACCAATGTAAAACATTGGAAGTAAAGTTAAAACATGCTATACTTAATCACTGTGATTAAGTATCCCATGCATGCTTAATCACTCAGTTATGTCTGACTCTTTGCTACTCCCTGGACTGTAGCTCACCAGGCTCCTCTATCCATGGGATTTCCCAGGCAAGAATACTAGAGTGGGTAGCCATTCCCTTCTCCAGGGGATCTTCCCATCCTTGGGATCAAACCCACGTCTCCTGCATTGGCAGGCAGATTCTCTACCCCTGAGCTACTTGGGAACAAAAACTTGCCATATATGATATATGTATCATACACACATGTATGTATGCATATCTGTGTGAGTGTCAGTTGCTTAGTCATGTCTGACTTTTTGCCGCCCCATGGAATGTAACCCACCAGGCTCCTCTGTCCATGGGATTTCCCAGGCAAGAATACTGGAATGGGTTGCTATTTCCTTCTCCAGGGATCTTCTGGACCCAGGTATCAAACCAGCATCTCCTGCATTGGCAGGCGGATTCTTTACCACTGTCTCACCTGGGACCTAGTGGAAGGGTACCAGATACTATTAGAGCATGTAACAAAGTATCCATCCTGGGCTGAGGAATGGAAAAGGGCTTCTCTGAGCAAGTAACATTTAAGCAGTACTCAGAAAAGAAAGAAAGTGAAGTTGCTGAGTTGTGTCGGACTCTTTGTGACCCCATGGACTGTAGCCCATCAGGCTCCTCCATCCATGGGACTTTCCAGGCAAGAGTATTGGAGTGGGGTGCCATTTCCCTCTCCAAGGGATCTTCCCAACCCAGGGATCGAACCTGAGTCTCTTGGATTGTACGCAGACGCTTTATGGTCTGAGCCAAGGCAGTACTTATAGGAACGGATAAATATGCCAGAAAATATTAGTATGTATAATAAGCTGTACTAGGGATTTTCTGCTAATTCACATTTCCTGATACTTAGCTCATCCTTCTTAGAGTTGGTGCCATATATATATATATATATATATGAATTTTTCAATATAAGAAAGCATTTCCTTTTACACCTGTGATAAGATTTCACCCACATGGGTCATTACATGGAAGCCCCTGCTCTTTATCCCTTCATAGGTAGAAGATGCTGACAAAATAGCTTATCATACAGTAAGAGGTAGTAAAACATGTCTGTAGGATAGAAGGACCCTTTTTTCTTCCCTTTCTTTTGATTTTTTCTTTTCTTTTATTATGTTTCCTTCCCTACTCCTTCATTTCCTCCCTGCTTTTTTTTTTTAATTGACTTTCCCTTTTAAGATGATTACCAGGATTCTGAAAGATGAAAGAAACCCTCTGATTTTTCCCCATGGATTAAACTTCTCACTAGAACTTGAATAACCGGGTAGTATTTTTAAGCTGTAAGAATGCCTCTGGCTTTTCCTAGCCCTTTGTGAATAAGCTCAGAGAATGTACTGAAGTTAATTTTTAAACTCATTCAATTGTATTTAAATACATAAAAATGTATTTTTTTCTAGATCAATTTAGTAATAGATAGACATAGCCCTTGATGGAATGGGATTCATACACTCATTCATTCATTCTTTATTCACAGTTCAGTTCAGTTCAGGGCTGATCTCCTTAAGAATGGACTGGTTGGATCTCCTTGCAGTCCAACGGACTCTCAAGAGTCTTCTCCAACACCACAGTTCAAAAGCATCAATTCTTTGGCGCTCAGCTTTCTTCACAGTCCAACTCTCACATCCATACATGACCACCGGAAAAACCATAGCCTTGACTAGATGGACCTTTGGTGGCAAAGTAATGTCTCTGCTTTTCAATATGCTATCTAGGTTGGTCATAACTTTTCTTCCAAGGAGTAAGTGTCTTTTAATTTCATGGCTGCAGTCACCATCTGCGGTGATTTTGGAGCCCCCCAAAATAAAGTCTCTCACTGTTTCCCTTGTTTCCCCACCAATTTGCCATGAAGTGATGGGACCAGATGCCATGATCTTTGTTTTCTGAATGTTGAGTTTTAAAGTTACATTTTCACTCTCCTCTTTCACTTTCATTAAGAGGCTCTTTAGTTCTCCACTTTCTGCCGTAAGGGTGGTGTCATCTGCATATCTGAGGTTCTTGATATTTCTCCTGGCAATCTTGATTCCAGCTTGTGCTTCATCCAGCCCAGCATTTCTCATGATGTACTCTGCATATAAGTTAAATAAGCAGGGGTGACAATATACAGCCTTGACATACTCCTTTCCCAATTTGGAACCAGTCTGTTGTTCCATGTCCAGTTCTAACTGTTGCTTCTTGACTTGCATACAGACTTCTCAGGAAGCAGATGAGGTGGTCTGGAATCCTTTCTCTTGAAGAATTTTCCACAGTTTGTTGTGATCCACATAGTCAAAGGCTTTGGTGTAGTCAATAAAGCAGAAATAGATGTTTTTCTGGAACTCTTTTGCTTTTACAATGATCCAGCGGATGTTGTCTATTTGACATCTGCTTCCTCTGCCATTTCTATGTCCAGCTTGAACATCTGGTTCACAGTTCATGTCCTGTTGAAGCCTGACTTGGAGAAGTTGGAGCATTACTTTGCTGACACGTAAGATGAGTGCAATTGTTGGGTATTTTGAGCATTCTTTGGCATTGCCTTTCTTTTTGATTGGAATGAAAACTGACCTTTTCCAGTCCTGTGGCCACTGCTGAGTTTTCCAAATTTGCTGGCATGTTGAGTGCAGCACTTTCACAGCATCATCTTTCAGGATTTGAAACTGCTCAACTGGAATTCCATCACCTCCACTAGCTTTGATCCTAGTGATGCTTTCTAAGGCCCACTTGATTTCACATTCCAGAATGTCTGGCTCTAGGAGAGTGATCACACCATTATGATTATCTGGGTGGTGAAGATCTTTTTTGTATAGTCCTGTATATTCTTGCCACCTCTTCTTAATATCTTCTGCTTCTGTTAGGTTCGTACCATTTCTGTCCTTTATTGTGCCCATCTCTGCATGAAAAGTTCCCTTGGTATCTCTGATTTTCTTGAAGAGATCTCTAGCCTTTCCCATTCTATTGTTTCCCTCTATTTCTTTGCATTGATCACTGAGGAAGGCTTTCTTATCTCTCCTTGCTATTCTTTGGAACTCTGCATTCAAATGGGTATATCTTTCCTTTTCTGGCAGGAGAAGGTGAGGGCATGTCCTTATCCTTCAGTCACTAATAAAATGCACATTGTGAGTTTTTTCCCCCACTCTTTGGTACCTGTGCCTTGGTTTTGTTTCTAGCCTGAAGCTGTTTGCTCTTGGAGGAAAGGGACAATTTCATTTAGTTCTGTGTCCCATAGCACCTGTCCCCCTTACTAAACATATGGTAAATTCTCAGTAAATATCCACTGCCCATCATACACCCCTTTTGCAACTACAGAATACAACAACACAACCCCAGAGGCCAGAAGAAGGAAGGGAATCCTGTTTTTCTATCATTCTCAAATTCCTTCCCCCTGTGGCTGGGAAACTGCTCAATTGTTGTGCTTTTGTCTGGGATGAAACTCAGAGGACACCAAGGTCAGCTTTCAGATGCAGCTGAGAGCAAAGCAGCAGCCGTGAATAAATCCCCCACCAGTCCCTGGCTTATATCAGGAGTACGGTAAATATTGGCAGAATGTGTCAAGGAGTCACTTCCCTCCATGGGGGTTTAATGGTGCACTCTCTGCCTGCAGTGTACGAAATGGGCTCTGGACTTCCACCAGCCTACAGATTCCATAAGATGTGCACCATTTCCAAGGATCTCAGTCGCTATACCCAATCCTGTGGTCATCAATCTCTCATGAAGCTCCCACCCCCGCATTGACAGGACACATCTGCAACCCCTGAAGCCTTACTGCTCTGACCCTTTGGACTATAGACCATATCATATCGTCTTTACTAATTTGTAAATGTTCAATTTAATAAGCCATGTTGATGCTTCTTCACCCTCTAGTGACCTGTTGATGGGCCCACAATGATGAAGTATGGCAAGCAATCCCATATTCTCCCCTTTTCAGTTTGGCTGCAAATTTCTCCTTCTAGCCTGACTCAGTTAGCCAAAGCAGAGAGCGAGTGAACTTGGCACTAATGAGAGATTGCTCAGATTAGCATTATGCTTATAAACAACTTCTCTCTATCAAGATAGGGTTAATTTTCTCGCTTTGATTGTGTTTCCTTTATACCGCCTTTCTCTAGCATTGTCAATTCTGCCTCTGATCCCTACCTCACATCCTTAGTCTTTGGGTTTCCCTTGGACCAGCTCTAGTCTGGGATTTTTCTGTCCAGGCTCTCTTGCATCATTCTAGTCTCATATGCTACCTCTCCTATAAAGCCTTCCTTCATCACCTGAGCTAAAGGATCATCTTTCTTCCCAACCCCTTGTAAGTCACTCTCTGTGACATCACCTGTTTTATGGACTTCATCCTGATACACACTAAAATTAGTTTGAGGGCTGAGAACCAGAGGTGAAAGCCCTCTGCATGGGGTCCTGATATTTTCCTTTGACAAGTTCTTCAACTTTGGGATTAACTTTCTTTTTTTGCAATTTTATATCAAATGTTCTGTTTTTTAAAATGATAATGCCTTTAAAATACTATAAAACAATTTTTAGATAAGTTATACAAGTGGCTTATTACTGTACTTCCATCTTTCTTAATTCAGGAAAGCTGTACCCTCTCCTGTTACTTTATTTGTAGAAGAACTTATGCTTTTCTAAAGGCCATCAAATTATTTTATCTTCCATTTTCATAGTAGACTTTGCAGTTGAGAGAGCTAGTAAAATCATATGAACTTTGTCATGAGGAGATTGGGCCCTAGAGAAGTCAAGTGGCTGTAAATTTATCTCTTTAAATTTGAAGTGTAGTGAAGTACTGCAGGTGATGGCCTTGTTTCCTGTGACTCATACCCCTTCTCCTTTTCTTACTCTTTCTGCTCTTTTTGTATTAACCTCCTTACTAATCTTTCTTACCTTAGGATCTGGTATGCCATTTTTTACATTTTCAACGATTTTGCCTAGGTCTTTAATTTCTTCATGTAGGTCTGGTTTGATATCCTTGCAGTCCAAGGGACTCTCAAGAATCTTCTCCAACACCACAGTTTTAAAAAGCATCAATTCTTTGGCTCTCAGCTTACTTTATGGTCCAAATCTCACATCCATACATGACTAGTGGAAAAACCACAACTTTGACTAGATGGACCTTTGTCAGCAAAGTAGTGTCTCTGCCTTTTAATATGCTGTCTAGATTTGTCACAGCTTTTCTTCCAAGGAGCAAGCGTCTTTTAATTTCATGGCTGAAGTCACCATCTGCAGTGATTTTGGAGTTTTTCAATGTTGAGTTTTAAGCCAGCTTTTTCACTCTACCCTTTCACTTTCATCAAGAGGCTGTTCAGTTCCTCTTAGCTTTCTGCCATAAGGGTGATATCATCTGCATATCTGAGGTTATTGATATTATGAGTTTGAAGATTATTTAAAAAGAATTATTAAACTGGTGTGAATGTGCTCACAAATGCTTTCTCTATTCTTTTGGAATTCTTCCTCCTGGGGAGTATAAGTGTATCGGAAACAAATGTCAGTCCTTGGTGTCAGGAAACCTGGATGTTTTCCCTACTTTTTCAATTATTCACTGTTTGACTTTGGTAAACTCACTTCTGTGCTGAGTTTTGGTTTCTTCTTGTATAACAGAGGTTTTAAAACTTTCCTTATTTGAAAGCCAGTCTTACTATTTGTTGAAATGATGGTCTTACTTAGATTCTTGTAAAAAAGAAGATTCTGGTTGAAACAATGTCATGGGCTTGGTATACATTGACATAGGTTGGAAATCAGTGATCAGTAATGGACATAATAATACTACTCTGTCTGACTCTCTATATCCTCCTTAGGATAAAATAAAGTATATGAAAGAATTTTATAAAATTGACTTTGTTCTATTATGATGTCATCATGAAGATTTCATACTTTCCTTAAGTTCATCCATCAAACATGACACTACAAACCCAGACTGAAAATTTTAAAGTCTTAAAATTGAGCAGCCATATTGTGGTTTAGGAATGTTTTAATTCAACAAGAGGACTGAGTGTAGAAACGCTTGGGAAAACACCAATCAAGAAGGTTATTGAAGGCAAAATGAGGATGCAACTATATGAAAGGAGATGGTATTAAGCCAGAAATTGGGCTGGCATTGTTTGGCATTAATTAAACTTGTAACGAGTCACAATAATTCCACTGTAACCCATCTGGGAAGCTATAATCTAGTTCCCAAGTGAAATAAACCGTGAGGCCAAAGGCCGAATAGTTTAACAAAAGGGAATTAGATGATTATCTTGTAAACTAGAGGAGCAATGATATTATGGCTTAATTAGAGAGCTGGCTAGGAAGCTCAAGTTACAGCAAGAGTTTTAAAGCAGTTGCCTGGTCATTTGCAAGATGTTGGAAGGGTTTTATTAATGAGAAAAAAAGAAGTACCAAATGGCCACTGACATTTAAAGGTTGAAACTCAGGGAAAACATGAATGCTGCAATGGCACACAAATGGTAGTTGGGGGAAATGCTGGGGAGAATGATTTAATATAATGTTTATAGAGACCAATGGAATAAACAAGGAGTGGTGCATTAGTGATCCAGAAATTGCATTGACAGGTATTAGACACCCTTAAGGGATTAAGTCTGAGGAGATGCTTAGGCTTAATTGAACACAGAGTGCGCTAATAAATAGATATTCTGGGTTTTGATCTTGGGTTAATTGTTCAGTTTTAACTGCTGTGACATTTCTTTGATTTGACTATTGCTGAGCAGATCATAACTGTTAATGTCTATCTTTTTGCCTGAAATATTTGATTAAAGTTTGATGGTTTTCCCTGAACATTCTCTCATTACTTTTGTATGACACGCCATAGGAAACTGATAATTTTGTTCTGATTATGACTTTACCTACTCTAGTTGGTGACTTTGTGAATCTGTGGTACCTAAATAAATACATAAGAGATGTGAACAATACACATAGTCTGTTATTGGTTTGTTTAATTTTTATCTCAGTGATAATCTGCATGTTTCTGGGTACCAGATTACTAACCCAAGTCCTGTATACACATCATGGGGACAAAATCATGCTGAGTTTTAACTGTAGCTTTTTCCCCTGAAGAAGGCAGCTTCTCATAGGACAGTCTAGACAAACTTACTGGTACAACTTTGAGTTAGAAATCTTTGTAAATCGTTCTATACCAACTTTGTTTTTCTCTCCTTACAACACTGTTAAGAATCTGTCATCAGTGCCTGCACTAATCCTTGGTTGCCTGGATTGAGCACTCCTCTGATTTGCCTAAGGAAAAGAGCCAAAATTGTGTCTACAGATTTTCAGTTTGATGACACCTTGGCTTAATGAAAATTCTTGAAGAAGAGAATGTGATTTTTTTTTAAGTTCCAAGCTGGTAAAAATGAACAATTTTGCATAAGAAATAAATCCTTAGCATTAAGATAAATGAGAAGCACCGATGATGTGAAACAAAGTTTGCTTTGACATAGATAAGGGAGCTAAGTAGGATTCTATGGGAATTCACACACTGGATCTAAATCTCTTTTTAATTACTGCATCAAGAAATATGCTTTTCCCCTCTCATGACTATTCAAATACTTTCCTTTAGCACTTTTTAAACCAAAACAACCTTGTTCAGTGACCTAGTTTGACCACGTGCTCTTTAACTGGAAGCCTGGGAAGGAAGTGAGACCCTCCTCTTACTGGGATGTGCCATGGAGGCCCTTACATTTTTCCTGAGTTATTTAGTCACTCACCACTCTAGGGAGTGGGGCCACTCCTGGCATTTTCGGATGCTTTAACACCCAGACCACTCGGCTCCTATTTTGAAATTACTCTGACAGATTTCTTAACACTTTGGAAGAGCTATTCAGATTATAACCCTAAAAAGCAGATGAAAAGATTTTGTTTTTGCTTTATTTAATTAATTATTTTTGTTTGGCTGCTCTGGGTCTTCATTGCTTCGCGTGGGCTTTCTTTGGTTGTGGTGTATGGGCTTCTCATTACAGTGCCTTCCCTTGTAGCAGAGCATGAACTTTAGGGTGTACAGGCTTCAGTAGTTGTGGCTCATGGGCTCTAGAGATTAAATGATTTTTGAAAAATGGGTTAGAGAGATAAATAATTGGATTCAAAGCACTGGTGTGTCCAGGGATATTCTTACAACTCAAAAGATAAATTAAGAGCTAGGCTTTGACCTCGCCAAAAATGTTGCCGTGTTGACTGACAGGAAAGTGTATTTCATACAGTAAGTAGGCTAGCCTTAGGCTAGGAAAGGAGATTGAGTTGGAAAAGGAATGCAGGTGGGATTCCAGAAATAAGAGTCAGTTCCATTCATTACTTAGGGCTTAGAAGTAAAAGAGGGCAATGGAGAGTCCACAGAAATGTATTACTAGATTAGAGTTTCCTGAGAGGGAAATGTTAGGTTGTGAATGGCTGTAAGTTATTCACCTGGCTTTTGGAAATAGGAGAAGGAAAATACGGTCAGGGATATTAGTTGCAGACACCAGAGTCTACATTGGCCAATAGAAAATGAATTTATTAAAGTATATACAACATTTCAGATTCCCATGTGGCTCAGTGGTAAAGAATCTGCCTGCTAAGCAGGAGATGCATGTTCGATCTCTAGATTGGGAGGATTCCCTGGAGAAGGAAATGGCAACCCACTCCAGTATGCTTGCCTGGGAAATCCCACAGACAGAGGAGATTGGTAGGCTACAGTCCATGGGGTCAGAAAGAGGTGGATACGACTTAGCGACTAAAGAACAATGACACTGCAGCATTTCAAAGAATCATTGGGAACCCCAGAGAATCAGACTTGAGGCTAAGCTTCTGGGACTAGTGCCCAAAACTATACTGCAGAATGGGCCTGGTAAGAAAATGTCTGTTGACACAGCAGCTGACTATAGAGCCATGCTATGGAACTGACTAATGTGGGGATTTTCACCGTCCATTCACCGAATGCCGGAAAGTTTTCTCAATTGTAACCCCAGTAGACACCAAGGATTTAATTTTACCACAATTTCCGCTAAGATCCCTGAAAGCAAGACACCTCTCCCACTGCTTCCACCAGCAAAATAGCTTCCAGCCTACAGTTGTTATTTCTTTTCTTCCCATTTCTCACTTGTTCATTTCAGTGAGTGGACTGAGACAACCTTTAAATTAACTTGCACTTTTGGTTGAAATACAGTTTACTTTATGTGAAAATGCTCCCATAATCATTATTCTATCTTATAAATGATAAATATTTATTTATTTAAACTAAAGGTAGAATCTGTGCTAACTAACATTTGTAAGTTCATCTCAAGATGTATGTTTTGCAAAGCAAATGGCTCAGTGATAAATTTAAGTTTGGGAAATCTTGGAATAAAGAAACAAAGTTTCTTTAATTTAGGATTAGGATGAATATGGAAAACATCCAAAAGGATATTGAATATGCCACACTTCCTAAAAAAGTATTTGGGTCACAGAACTTTTTTTTTTTTTTAACAAGAGAACATGTTCTAAGGAATGCAGTTTGAGAAACAACATTATGTTGAGGCAGTCCGAGCGTGGATTGGAAAAGAATTTCAAACTTGGAACATTTCAGAAGGGAGTGAGTTTATTAAGAGCAAGGAGCTGTGAGTGCAGTGGGTTGAACTCCTGACAGAGTGTTGAGAGCCAACCAATTCCCTGAGTTAGTAGCCAATTTTTATAGCCTCAAGACAAAATTCCTGCTGAAAGGTTGGCATTAGATGATTGATTAGGGCACTATAAGAATGAGTACTGGAGTGGGCCTTTTTACCTAATATGGCTCAGGAAGACTGCTGGTGATGATCAGGGGGTCTTCAGGTAAGGTTACAAAGGGGCTCAGTGGGGCTCAGTCAGCTTCAGAGTGACCTTGATTCTGGGCTCCTCTTCTGTGGTCTTGGTACGGGGCCTCACACCTGTGGCCTTGAGGCAGGACTCATCACATTAGACAGTGACCTCTTTGAGGAAAAGAATTGTGACTTGCTTATCTCTGTCTTTGTACTGCTTAAATCAGTGCCTGGCATATAGTGACATTTAACCCTATTTCCCACTGCTGTTTTTATGTTATAGGAAGACCATAATCTCTGGAGTCAGACTTCAATTTCTTGCATCTCTTGGAGTCTTGAATTCCTGGTGTATCATTTGAAAAGACTCCTCTGTTAAGTGTTACCTTTTGAGTTTGGGACAATGGAATTCCAAGGGACACACTGTGATAATGTGTTACAGGTTAAAGTTATTAATGTATGGGTATTTCTGATCTTCACAGTTCCCCTAACTTCCACACAGAAAGAATTTGTTTTCTCTTGGTAAACTTCCAGGTCCTCTCAAAACTAGAGAAAGTGGAAGAAAACTAAAGAGACTGAGAGGTTGCACTGAACTATGTAATAAAAGAGTTGAGAGGTGAAGAGAGCAAGCAGGACACAAGGCCCAGCTTGGGTGAGAGCATTTGAACAAGAGCCAGGAGGAAGAGCATTTGTGAGGCAGCTGCCAACCTCATGAAGAAGCCTGGGAAAAGCAGCCATGCAAGAGAATCATTGTAGACTGTTTTATATGCTTTATCTGCATTAAAAATGAACTCCTTCCTTTCACAGTTTGTCATGTGTCCGCATGAAAATGAGAAGAGCTTTCTGGATCCTGGATTGCATTTCTCTCTCTGTGACATGTTAGTATGACTGGATCACATGGATCCTAGGACTTTTAGTGGAATCACATTTAATTCTCTAGTTTTCTTTCTTTCTATTTCCCCCTTGGCTTTTCCCTCAACTTTTCCCACTATCCTCATTCCCTAGCCAAAATTACTGGGCTTCAAATCGTTGGGTGACATCATTCTGTTTTAAGCACTGATATTAATTCTTGTTAGAAAGGAAACTTGGTCCACATTTGGAATGCCTGTGAGTCTGTGGCAAATTCCTTTTTGAGAAGGTGACCACTCTCCTGGTGTCTAAACCTCCTAAACTCCCTTTTGCTAATGTAGCAGAAAAAAATGGCCGCTTGAGGTTTTCTGATGACGTGTAAGATAGCACCGTTTTAGGTGGCACAGCTTTTAGCGCCACTCCTCACTTAGTGGGAGATCACTGGCACTGGTTTTGACAGCGTGTTTAGAGCTTTTTTGTTTCAGTTTCCTAGGAGCTTCCATCCCCAGTGCCAGTCTTTTATCTTTGAGCTTTAAATCTTGTAGTTCCTCTGCTTGCCTTCTGATATCCACTCATCTAACCGGCTGAAAGAAGCTTAACTTCTGCTTTGCCAGGGCCAGTGCAGTTGAGGCAAAAATCTGACTGCTTGCCTAGCTTATAAAGGCAGATGTTTGCATCTGAAAATCCTGACTTTGATGCTAACTTGACAGTGTGGTACTTTCCTTCCATTTGTACTGTCTTTGATTTCAAGTATGACTGAGTATGACCTTAGTCTCATCCTCAGTTTTTTTTCATTCTTGGTCAATGCTCCTTTGCGCTTTACTTTTTATAAATATCATATAGGATGAGTCAAAGCACTCATTTGTTTTTTCCCAAAGAACTGTCTTAATATATTACAATTTAGAAATAGGAAGTCATAGAAGAGTTAAGGTGAACATGTTTTCATATTCTTTCTTAGGCACGTGTCTTTCCCAGTCTGGGTTTGCACTGTCACAGCTTAATAACAATGGAAGTTACAAGTACTTTTACCCTGCAGTCCACTGTGCCATTGTTAATGCAGTCCACCCACTTACCCAGCCGCCCATCCACTCACAGCTGAAGAAATCCTGTTTTATTTTGAAATTGACCCTCTGGCTCTATTTCTGAAAGATAGCCTTGGAGTTTTCTGCATCCTTGACTGGATTGTTGCAAAACCATTTTGGCAGATACAATTACAGTGTATCTAATGTGTGTATGTGTGTGTGTGTGTGTGTGTGTGTGTGTGTGTGTGTATGCACACTTGTTTTCCTACCCAGATAAGACAGTCTTGCCCTGAGGAATTGATGATATGCCCCATCAACTCTAAGCCCCTTGGGGATTGGTGGGAGTAACAGGTGGAGAGAGCACAGCAGAATGGAAAATGTGCCGGACTGGATGTCAGCAGATGGGCTTTCCAATCCTGCTTGTACCAACAATTTGCTGTGTGACCTTGGGCAACTTACTTAACCTCTCCAGGAGTCCGTTCTCTCACCTGGAAAGCAGAGATAATAATACATGCCCTTCTTAGCTCAGAGGGCTAGAGGGCAAATAAAGTGAGATTGTGACTATTTGGGAAGTTTGAAACGGGTGGTAAACCCAGTTTTCTGCAAGTAAACTTCAGGGTGCCCTACAGAGGGATATCTTTATCTGAAGTAAAAGGCACTATTATAGGGAATAGCTAATGTAGAGTAGCCTTTCACTCCATTTCAAAATAAAATGCAAGCCTGGGCAAGAGAGCTAGTCAGCCTGTAAGGCAAGAATCTTCACTTGTTTATGTACTGGGCAAGGTGCTGATACTGTCAGTAAAACCAGCCATAATGGTTGCCTGATCGTGTTGCCATTCTGCTTTAGCAAATATGTTACCCAAGAACACAGCCTGTCACCTGCCGTGTAATTTGATGGCTAAGTGCATGGGCTTTGGCATTATTCACACCTCAGTTTGGATCCTGGTTTTGCTACTTACTAGCTGAATGCCTTGGGCCGTGTTTACTTCTTTAATCCTTAGTTTTATTATTTACAAAATGGGCAAAGTAGCACCTGCCTCTGTAGAGTAGGGATAATCCATTAAAGTGCTTCACATGCTTCCTGGTCATAATAAGAACTCAATAAATGATAGTTATTAATAGCTAACAGTAGCTGTGGGGGGTATGGTTGAATATTTTTTCCCTTGTGCTTTTCTGAACTTCCAAATGTTTCATAATGACTTTTCCCCCCAGCTTTGTTAAGATATAATTGAAAAATAATATAATGACTTTTTAATGGTCAAATTTAAAGGTACTGGTTATTGTAAATTAATGCAACCATGAATGAAGAATAATTATGTTCAGGAATTGTTGCAGTGAGTCTGTCATGATTGCTTCCTAACACTTCCACTGGACTTTACAACTTACACAGCACTTTTACAGATGTTGTCTCATGCATCCCTTATAACCAGCCTGTGGAGTCAGTACTAGTCATATTCCCATTGTGAAGATCTGGAGGCTGGGGGTCACAAAGAAATGTACATAGTTATGCAACTCATGAAGTGATAGATCTCAAATGTGCCAGAGAAGATTGCATTCAGCTGCAATGAACAGACACCCAATTATGGTGGTATAGTGGTCAGTGGTCTGGATTGTCCAGAGAAAGAGAACCAGTAAGGAAGATCTCTTTTATATATATAGAATGTATTTCCTCTGTATGTGTATAAAGATAGAGGACAGGAGAGACTGATTTATTTTAAGGATTGGCTCATATAGCTGTGAGAGGCCTGACAGACTCTGCAGGATAGTCTGGCAGGCTGGAGAACCAGGGAGGAGCTGATGTTGGAGCTCAAGTATGAAGGCTGCCTGCTGGCAGAATTTCCTCTTGCTTTGGGTGGATCCGTTTTTTCCTGAGGTCTTCAGCTGGTTGGAGACACCCATCCACATTACAGAGGGTGGTGTGTTTTATTCACAGTCTACTGATTTCAAGGTTGTGTGCATGCATGCCAAGTCACTTCAGTTGCGTCTGACTCTTTGCGACCCCATGGACTGTAGCTTGCCTGGCTCCTCTGTTCATGGGATTCTCCAGGTAAGAATACTGGAGTGGGTTGCCATGCCCTCCTCCAGGGGATCTTCCCAACCCAAGGATCAAACCCATGTCTCTTATATCTCCCTTGTTGGCAGCTAGGTTCTTTACCACTAGCACCACTTGAGAAAACCAATTTCAAGGTTAATCTCGTCTAAAAAATACCTTCACAGCAACATCCAGGTATGTTTGACCAAATATCTGGGGACCATGACCAAACTATGTTGACACCTAAATTTAACCATCACAAATGGCTTAATTAAAGAGGGGTTTACTTTTCCCAGGATACTTCAATAAATTCAGAGTCATCAGCTCCTCCTGTCTTTCTGCCTGGCTATGTCTTGCCATGAGACATGTGGCCTCATGCTAACAAACTGGCTGCTCCACCTTTGGCCAGCAGAGGCAGGAGGAAGGAGAAAGGCAGTAGGCAAAAAGCAAGAACAAACCATTTCAGCAGACTTTCCTGGAGGCCCCACCTCCCAACTTCTTATTGATCTTATTAGTCAATTAATATATTTTGGATCATTCCTAGATGCAAGGAATTTGAGGATATTAGTATTGTTATGAATGTCACTTCAAAAAAAAAAATCAAGGTTCTATTAGTAACAGAAAAAGGGAGAATAGATACGCTACAGGAGTGTGGTGGTGTTTTGATACCATGTCATTACTCTTTGTACCACACCAAATTGCTCACAATACATGCCAGGAAGTGTCTGCCCTTGGTTGCACTGACTTTTGAATTAATCACTGAGTTGTCTTTGGATACTTGAGGCCAGCATCTAAGCAAAATTACCTTAGATTGATGGAAGCCAGTAGGAAAGTAAGGAGACATTTGTTAGACACTGGTTTCTCTTTGCTCTCTCCTTATGACCCAAGCAGATAAAGTACTCTTTCTTTCATTATGTGAGTGGGCAGGACACATAAAGGAAAATAACAATGAGGGGAGGAGCCAGACATCAGTAATGCCTGTGCGGCTGATACATCATATGATCCAAGTGATTTTTCAAAACTTGTTTGAATTATGTAATATGTTTCTGCTATAGAGCATGAAATGGTTTACCTCATTTCATTGTCACAGTTGAAGTGTTTAGCTGAAGCCAACAGAAAATCATTTATATTATTAGCCTTCTATGGTGCCTAGGAATGTAGGAAATAATCACTGGAAGAAAATAGTATCAGAGAGTACAGGAAAATTTGTGTTGATAATTGCTAGAATTTGTTGTTGTTTTGAATCAGATATTCCAAAGATCTACTTTGTATTTATTTATAAGTAAATATTTCAAAGACTACTTAATGAAAAATCATTTACAACTAAAACAGGAACCATGTGTCACATTATTGAAATATGACCCAACCAGTGTTTTTATTTTAAACTGGTTAGGGAGAACAAAGCAAAGAAATAAATATTTTTTTGTCTTGCTCTTTCAGACATGCACGTGCACATACACACACTCACACATACATAACTGTATGTCTCTCAGTGTTATCTTGTATCCATTTCATATTCCTCTCTAAGTATCACTGTGAAACTACTTTGTTGTATAATTTTCATGTAGCTCTTTTAGCATTTTTGCAATTCTAATTCTCACTCGTTATTGCATTACAAAAGGGTGGAGAGAAAGTGAATTTGCATGCAGGGCATTTTAAATTCTAATGTCAGGGGTCATTAATCTTTTTTCTCTTTTTTTGGTTCTATCTATGAGCTGGGCTTTCATATACCAGGGATAATAATTTACAAGCAAGCTTTTAGAAGTAGAGTTTCAGATTTATTTTTCAAATTCTCATAACCTAAAAGGCTAAATGAGAAAGAATCCAAAATACAAATCATTTCCATATATTTGAATGTTCTATTGCTCATCTGTTGGGAAAATTGGGAACCCCTTTAGTTTATCTTACTTTCGGTCGCAGTGAGTGGTCTACATATGCTCCTTACCCAGGTCCAGTGAGAACCTCACTTGGTGACTTTAGGAGTATACCACCAAATGCAGTATTTGGAATTCTCCTTCTTGAAGCTTCTGATGACTATATCCTCTGCATTTTCCTCGCAGGAGTATCTTACTTTTTTCCTCTATGTGAGATAAATATTACTGCTTTTCATTGATATTAATGGAATTTATAAATTCACATCAGAAGCAGTTTAGGGACCAGTACACTGGCCAATACCATCCTACTGCAGGTCCCTTCTCCACCCCTTTGCTCTGGATGACTATTTCACTGTCTCTTCTCTTCTGAAACTCCCAGTGGCTCCTCCCCACTTGCTGTAATAATGAGAAAGCTCAGTCGGGAGGAAACCTCCCCAGCTCTCACCAGCCTATCTACAACTGGACTCATGTTCTGTTACAGAGGATAAACTCTTCTGTTCCCATCCATGGCCTCCATGGTGCCCTGGACCCCATCCCCTCTTGTTCTTGCCATTATCTGCTCTCTCTTGCATCATCCTGGTTCCTCTCTCTACTAGATAATTCCCAGCAGTGATTAGAAGATGCTGTAATATCTTCAAATTAAAAAGAAAGTAAAAGAAAACCTGCCTAACTCCTTCCATCTACCGCAATTTCTCTGCTCCCCATTGATTGTAAAGAACATCAGAAGAGTTGTCTACACATGTTCTCTCCATCAGACTTTCAACTCCACTGCTTCTTAGAACATACTCTGAGTCACTGTCAGCCGTTTCTTTGCTAGGTCCATTGCTTTACTTCCTGTTCCACCATTTTCACTTGATCCATGAACAACACATGACTGCTTGACTGCTTCTTCCTTCTCAAAATACTTCTTTTCATTGGCTTTGGGGACAGCACCTCTCCTGATTTTTCCCTCTATCCTGCTAACCAGTCCTTTTCAGTTTCTTGGACAGGTTCCTCCTCTTTTTGTTGACTTGTCCGTCTCCAGTGTCTCATGCTGCATCCTGAGAACTTGTCTCTTCTCCCTCTCTTCACTCCCTGGATGATCTCACTCAGGCTTATGGCTGTGTGCTGGCCAATTCCCTATCTCCAGCCTAACTCAGACACCTTCTCTCAACTCCAGACTTTGTATGTACACCCAGTGCCTTACTCATCCCCACTTGGGTATTTGAAAAGCTTGAAAGTGAAAGTGAAGTAGCTCAGTCATGTCCGACTCTTTGAGACACCATGGACTGTAGCCCACCAGGCTCCTCTGTCCATTGAATTTTCTTGGCAAGAGTACTGGAGTGGGTTACCATTTCCTTCTCCAGGGGATCTTCCCAACCCAGGGATCAAACCTGGGTCTCCCGCATTGCAGGCAGATGCTTTACCATCTAAGCCACCAGGGAAGCTCTCTGAAAAGCTTCAGTTCAATTCAATCACTCAGTCGTGTCTGACTCTTTGCGACCCCATGAATTGCAGCATGCCAGGCCTTGCTGTCCATCACCAACTCCTGGAGTTCACTCAAATTCATGTCCATTGAGTCAGTGATACCATCCAGCCATCTCATCCTCTGTTGTCCCCTTCTCCTCCTGCCCCTAGTCCTTCCCAGCATCAGGGTTTCTTCCAATAAGTCAACTCTTTGCATGAGGTGGCCAAAGTACTGGAGTTTCAGCTTTAGCATCAGTCCTTCCAAAGAACACCCAGGACTGATCTCCTTCAGAATGGACTGGTTGGATCTCCTTGCAGTCCAAGGGACTCTCAAGAGTCTTCTCCAACACCATAGTTCAAAAGCATCAATTCTTCAGTGCTCAGCTTTCTTCACAATTCAACTCTCACATCCATACATGACCACAGGAAAAACCATAGCCTTGACTAAATGGACCTTAGTCGGCAAAGTAATGTCTCTGCTTTTTAATATGCTATCAGGGTTGGTCATAACTTTCCTTCCAAGGAGTAACCGTCTCTTAATTTCATGGCTGCAGTCACCATCTGCAGTGATTTTGGAGCCCCCCGAAATAAAGTAAGCATAAATGTTTCCACCCTGTTCCAAGACAACAGCACCTCTTCCCTATACTTTTGTCTTAGTGTACCCCTGCTTTCTGTCCTGCTACCTTATTGCAACGAAGCAGGTAGAATAATTTTCTTAAAAGTAAGACACATATATACACTACTGACACTATGTATAAAATAGATAACTAATGAGAACCTACTGTATAACTCAGGGCACTCTACTGATTGCCCTGTGGTGACCTAAATAGGAAGAAAATCCAAAAAGGAGGGGATAGATGTATACACATAGCTTATTCACTTTGCTGTGCAGTGGAAACTGACACAACCTTATATAGCAACTGTGCTCCAATAAGAATTAATAAAAAGTAAAAATAAAGCAAAACAAAAAAACCCCTAAGTCATATCTTGTCACTACTCTCTGAAAACCCTAATGGCTTCTTTTCTCAAAATAAAAGCCAAAAATTCTAGGTGGGGCAAGTGGGCTCGTCTTGCCTATCTCCCTGACTGGACAGGCTATTTCTGCACACTGGCCTTTCACAGTTGCTCAGTTCCTGCCACTGTTGCTGAAGTATAGCCTCTAGCACTTCTTCTCCCGGGTCGTGCTTCCTCTGGATATCATCACTGCTTGCTTCATCCCTTCCTTTAGTTCTCTGCTCAAATAGCACCTTTTAAGAAAGGAAATATTCTTGCTCGTATATAAATCTTCCACTCTGTCCTCCTTAGCTGTCTTTTATGAGCGTGCAAGAGGTTGTTGACTTGTTTCTTTCTTGACTCTCCTCTGGAGTGTAAGCTCTGTGAGCGTAGGTATAGTCTTTGCTCTTTCCCTGGTGTCTAAACTAGCGCCCTGCAAGGACTAGGCACCCAATAAACACTGATTAAATACATGAAAAATTGAATGAGAAATATAAATCTAAGTATTTAAGCAAGAGCTCATGCTAATTGGCCTGAAGTCAGGTATCAGTGACCATAAATTCTCTTTTGTTTTCTGAATCCTCACATCTGTGATTTTGGCATTTTGTCTCTTTGGTCAATTTATGTTATTGGATTTCCTAAGGAAATAAAGAGGTGTATGATTTCTTGCTAACATTTTTTGGGTTTGTGACCCTTATATCACAAAAACAAAGCATCAGCAGAACAGGATATTAGTCAAGAATCACAGTAACTGAACTTTTCTAAATCAAATCTTGCCTCTCTCCGTATATCAGTAAGGAACCCAGCAGGAAACAGATGGCACACACAAATTGGATAATTTGACTAGAGTTTAATAAAGGTATCATTTTCAAACCACAAGGCCCCAAGTGCAGTGCCTTGAGGCTAATAGCAGCCTTTTCTGCTTCCGCCCAAGGACTGAAGGTGATGAGAGGGAAAGTGCGTGGGAAGGGAAGGGCACTGGGTCCCTGGAGGAGAGCATAGGAGAGGCCATGGCACAGAGACCACCTGACCAGTGGGACCAGCAGCCTAGGCTGAGGGAGACAAGCAGCCCATGATAAACCCTGGGGACTGGGCTGGTGAGGAGCTGAGGGAGTAAATACTCCAGCTTCTCTCTCCTGCCTTCCTCTAAGCTCTGGCTGGGACTTCCCATTGGCCGAACCCAGCTGGAAGTCAGAAGGCCAGGGTCTCTATAAGCCAGGCTCTGAGGTAGACAGCAGGATAGGGAAGGGTGAAGGGTAGATCTGGGGAGTGAATGGTGGGCATCCAAGTGCTGTCTTCCCAGCTAGAGCCTCGTCTCCCACTTCCACACGAGTCCCCTTCTTACCCCTCTTCACATGCCAGCTAAAATAAAACCATTCTTCTCTTCACAGCAGTCCCTGGTTTAAGACCAAGTCATTCAACAGCTTTCCATTGAGCTTAGAATAAAATCCAAACTCATTCCAGTGATGTCCAATACCCATGATGGTCTGACTGGCTCCCTCCCACTTCTCATAGTCCCCAGCCCACCCTGGCTTGCTGCACCCACTTGTGGTGGTCTGCTCTTGCTTCCCAGAAACAACTAAACTCATTGTCCTTACTGTTTCTTCATCTATCCCTAACTCTCTGGTGGGAAAACCCATTTTTTACCTCAACCTGTTACACAGTTGACTTCCTTCAACCTGTTACATGGTTGATTGTCATTTGAACATCATCACCTCAGAGAGGTCCTCCCTGTCTTCCTGGTCTAAAACACAATGTCTTCCATTTATTCTCTATCACAGCACCCCAGTATGTGCTTCACAGCATTTATCACAAACCATAAATGGCTCCTTCATTTTGCTCTCCTTTGCTTTGATTGTGTGTGCTAAGTCGCTCAGTTGTGTCTGACCCCATTGAGTGCAGCCCACCAGGCTCCTCTGTCCATGGGATTTCCCAGGCAAGAATACTGGAGTGGGTTGCCATTTCCTACTCCAGGGGATCTTCTCGACCCAGGGATTGAAACTGTGTCTCTTGCATCTCCTGGCATTGGCAGGTGGGTTCATTACCACTAGCACCAACTCTAATTCTGAAGCAAAGCAAATTTCTTTCAGCCATGGGCCTTTTCTGTCTTCTCTGTCACTCAATCATCCTCAGAATCTAGGACAATTTTTGACCCAGCTGGTTTCTCAATGAGTATTTGGCCACTGAGTAAGCAAACATTCCATTCAATGAGAATACTTTTCCACTTATGCCATTACAAAAGAAAAAAAAAAAAAGGTTACTAGAGCTTATCTTGAATGTATTTGAATTTTGTCTCTCTAGTATCTGGGGAATCTTACATATAATAAGTACTTGATGTATGTTTGAATAAAATACATTTACTAGCAACAGGGCTGATTTCCTATAGCTTGGCAGATTGTTTTTTATGGCTGGTCTATTATGTCTTTAGCAAAATTAAGCTAAAAATGAACAATACTCTGTCTGCAATCTGCAGTTTCATAGCATAGCTAATTGAGTGGCACTGACTGTCTTGGTGACCTGTTGGAAGCTGGTGTTATCTAGTGACTAGGCTTGAGCATTAGAGCCAGAAAGACCTGGCCAAACTCCAGGTAGGCCACCAACTGTCTGGGAAATGCTGTGGACAAGTTACCAGCCTTTCTGAGCCTGTATCCACATCTGTAGCTGCAAGGATAATGTGGTCTAATTCCTAGAGTTGTTGTAGGATTGCAGGTGATAGTGGCCTTACCTCTGTGTCCATCACTTTCCCTTCAGTATAAAAATAGGCACAAATCCTCCTTCTTCCCTCCTTAGGCTACTGCTTCATCAATACCCTTTCCCCAGTCCATGTTTTATTAGTTTTAGGATCTCATGTCCATATTCTGGTTATTGGGAATCTTGCTAGAAGGCTTTCCTGTCCATACTTTTTCTTTATAAGTTGAATTCACTTTCTGGTTGAAGCAGCCTGGAGCTCAGTTATACCTGTGACAAATTACAGACCCATCAGGCTTTTTAGCTGGCATCATATTTGCCAGACAAATGCAGACAGCACTTTCATGCAGCGAAGCACTTTGTTAGTACTTTGAGCCTCTAAGGGACAATTTGAGTTGGTGGGGGAAAAAAAAAAAAGGCATTGAAACCTTGTACAATACTCACCCCATTACACAAGGAAAACCAAATAAGTTTATCTGACAAAAAGGTATGGGTATGCTTTTGATAAAAGAAGTCCAAGTTCCAGGGCTCTGTCGACTCTGCAGAGAGACAAGAGGCATGGAAGTTTCATCTTATGTTTATTTTTTTTTTCTACTTGAGTTTAACTAATATGCTTCAAATGTATGCTTTGTTCCAGGTGTTTTTCTTTACTCTGGTAGATGAATTAGAACTATTAAGATTATAAAGTGAAAATATTTAGGCACAGATAAGATCTGATTAGAATGAGATCCTTTGCTCATGGCTGGGAAATGTATTGGTAACTATAGGCAATCAGGCAAAGTTAAATTTCTAAGGCATGAAATGGTTGTCTGGAATCTAGTTCCTTAAAATATTCAAATCAGCTCCATTCAGACCTATATATTTGGCACTCTGGTTGTGTGTGTGTGTGTGTGTGTCTGTGCTAGGTCTTTATTGTGGCACACAGGCTTCTCTAGTTGGCATGCCAGCTCAGTAGTTGCAGCATGGACTTAGATGCCCATCCCATCCTCATCGTCCCATCCCCTCCCAATATAATGTGGGAGTGAGGTGTTTTTTTTTTTTTTTTTTTTTTTTGAGGCTTCCCTGATGGCTCAGTGGGCAAAGAATCTGCCTGCAATGCAGAGAGAGAGGAGCTGTGGAGTCAATCTCTTGGTAAGGAAAATCCCCTGGAGGAGAAAATGACAACCCACTCCAGTATTCTTGTCTGGGAAATCCCATGGACAGAGGAGCCTGGTGGGCTATCGCCCATGGGGTTGCAAATAATCGGACACAACTGAATGACCAATGCTTTGGCATACTTTCACTCTAGTTGCTCCATAGCATGTGGGATCTTTGTTCCCCGACCTCGGATCAAACCCATGTCCCCTGCATTGGAAGGCAAATTTTTAACCTCTGGAACACCAGAAGAAGTGAAGTGAAGTCGCTCAGTCTTGTCCGACTCTTTGCGAGCCCATGGACTGTAGCCTACTACGCTCCTCCGTCCATGGGATTTTCCAGGCAAGGGTACTGGAGTGGGGTGCCATTTCCTTCTCCAGAGAATCTTCCTGACCCAGGGATCAGACCCAGGTCTCTTGCACTGTAGGCAGACGCTTTACTGTCTGAGCCACCAGGGAAGTCGCTTCTGGAACACCAGGGAAGTCTCTAATTAGCACTCTTGATACATGCTGAATAAGATAGATTAGGGTATAATTCCTGCCTTCCAGCACCTTATCATCAGGCTCAGTGTTCCTGAACTTTTTTGACCAGTGTCCTTCTTTTCTAACTGTAAATATCTCAGTCCCTCCATATAGTATTTGAAACTTAGTTTAACGTTTATGATAATGAGATAAAGCCCTACTTCATTTTCAAGTTACACATCACATAAAAACAAAGTGAAACTGAAAGTCACTCAGTTGTGTACGACAGCTTGTGACCCCGTGGACCATAACATGCCAGTCTCCTCTGCCCATGGAATTCTCTAGGCAAGAATACTGAATTAGGTAGCCATTCCCTTCTCCAGCGGATCTTCCCCACCCAGGGACTGAACCCAGGTCTCCTGCATTGCAGGGAGATTCTTTACCATTTGCTCCACCAGAGAATGTATTTGCATGTCTCTCTGGGACATACTAATCTAACTGGTGATCTAAGACACACATACACCACACCTCTTTACACGCGCCTCATTCATGGTTAAGCTTCATAAGTTCAGTAGAGACCAGAGGTTCCAAATTAGCGGTTCCGTGGGTCCAGTAGAGTCTACAGAGTTTTTGTCTTCTTAACTTTCTTAACTGAGCCGACATTTACAGTTGGGATATTTCACAGAAAATGCAGCAGATTTTTGGCTTTTCTTAAAACAGTGGAAGATCTGGTGGCCATGGACCTGCATTCGCACATGGCAGCAGTGGCGGGCTGCTGGCTGCTGCCCCTTCATGCAGGGCTAGTGCTCTCTGGTTGCCACATTGCCACTGCTCAGCACTGAGTATGCCTGAGAATAGGCTTGACACATACAAATTAGATGGCACCATCGACTCAGTGGACATGAATCCGAGCAAACTCCAGGAGACAGCGAAGGACAGGGAAGCCTGGCGTGCTGCAGTCCATGGGGTTGCAAAGAGCTGGACACAACTTAGTGGCTGAACAGCAGCAATACAAATTAACCCCCCTCCTGGCTCTTGGGAAACTTGAGTTTGTGAGTCTGGTAGAGTCTAGAGGGGGGAGTCTGAAGAATTTTCATCCATCAAGTAGATGGATCATGAAGATACTGGTAGGATTTGTATGGTTGAAAAAAATTGTTTTGGGGAGGCTGAGGGGAGATCGTTCCAGGCAGGATACTAAATTTGATGCTGAATTTCACCAGTGGGTAGTGATGGTTTGTGAGCTACACCTCCGGTAGTTTTTCTACTGGTTTTTTTTTACAGTTGAGGAGCAGATTTATGGTTATGATTCTGGTTTCCTTGTATTCTGATATGCTTCCTTGAGAGAAAGGGAAACGGGAGGAACGTATAGTAGTAAAAGCTAAGAGTTGGGCATAACTCAGGTCGTAGCAATGGTCGACAGTCAGATTTGTGAGCTCATCAATTAAAATTGTGTGTATGGGCCCTGGTCAGGGAACTAAGATTTCACATGACACATGGTATGACAAAGGATAAAATAAAATGGTTACTGTCACAATAAAATGTGGCTGGATGTTGATAGGGATTTTGTTGAATCTATAGATCAATTTGGGGGAGTATTTTCATTTAACAGTATTGTCTTCCAGTCCAGGAACACACAAGATGTCCTTCCATTTATTTATATCTTCAAGTTCTTTCAACAGTGTTTTGCTATTTTCAGCATACAAGTCTTGCACTTCTTTTGTTAAATTTATACCTAAAATTTCATGATCTTTGAATATTTTTAATGCAATTTTTTATCTAGATTTTGTTTTGGAATGTTCATTGCTAGTACAGAGAAATATAAATGATATTTGTATACTGAGTCTATGTACTGAAATCTCACTGGACTCATTAATTCTGTTAGCTTGTATTGGTTTCTTTATGATTTCCTATATGTAAATCATTCTTTTTTTTCAAATTGGGATATTTACATTTCTTTTCTTAGGTTGTCTTTTAATTTATTTTTCTTACCTAATTGCCCTGGATAGAATCTTCAACACAATCTTCAATAAAATGGTGAGAGGAAAAAAGTAATTGTGTGTATGGTGCATGTGTATGTGTGGATGGTGTATGTATGGATGGTGTGGGTACGCGTGTGTGGTATATGTGATGTGTACATGTGTGTGTAGAAAGGATTGCTGTTAAGAATAACAGTACCGCTGTAATAAGCATTCACATTTGTGAAAGAAAATACGGTTGAGAAAAAATGCCATTCATTGTCTATCTCCCCAAAAGATAGTAAAAGTGCCTCTTCACAGTAGTTGAGCCGACACTTTACGAAGCCAGCCGGACTTATTAGAAGAATGAGATACAGTGTGTTTGACCAAGGTACCTATAGGAGTGGGTATTTTGTCATCAAAGATGCTCAGTATCCTGTCGTATTCTCAAGTCAGACTCTCCTAATCCATAGGGTTCCCCCTGCAACATCACGCTTGAGATGATATCTCCAAAAATCTTCTTTTAGAATAAAATTGCAGCTATGAGGAGTAACACATTTATATTTGAGGACTTGTTTTTATTTTCGGGGGTAATCAGCCTTTGGCTACCAGACAGAGGGCTGAGGAAGGGGTGGGTTGGGGGCTAGGTTTGTTCTGCTTTGTTTTGTTTTGATGTTGTTGGGGAATTTGCAACAGAGGAGTTTTATTTTCCTGGCAAGGCCAGATCGCTTACACAGTTTGATGTCTCCTTGGTCTACAGAAAGCCCACCATAAGGATTTGTTTGTGTTAAATTGAAAGCAGATCTCTTTCCAAAGGAAAGACCCTTTCATTGATCCTGACCTTTTCCTTTTGCAGGTGAAGGCTTGTTGAGTTGCCTTTTAAACAATCAGAAATCACTGTGTTTCTTTCTTTCTTTTTTTTCTTGTAATATTTTATTTATCCTGTTCAGTGGCCTTACACACTTTAAAATAAATTTCCTATGGAAATCATTGAACGGCCCTACTCAGCCAAGAGTTCAGACTACAGAACACTGTTAACAAACACATGTGTTGGCTTGTGCGGGGCAGGCTAACACCCCATCTCCCCTCCAGACACCCCCACCTTCCCCTCTTCAACTTGTTCTTCCTCTGTTGTTTCCATCTGTGCTTTGTGAATTCCCACAAGAGGTGCTTTAAACTTTATTTCATCTAGTAGCACCCTGAGAAAACTATAAGCACTGAATTGGGATTATATTAGCTGGAAGAATCAAGAAATTAATTTCCTTCAAGAGAAGAATGGCATGTCTGGCCAAACAGAATATTGCTTAATGTAATAGAACTCCCAAATGAAATTGGGGAGCGGATCTTTCCCTTACCTGAGGGATGTGAGGTTATTGAATTCCAGATTCCAGTATAAATTATCATCTGAATGAGTGGGTCCACCCCCTTCTCTGCCAGCCAGTCCTCTCTGGTTCCCATGCAAGGGACTGTTTCTGTCACCCACCAGAGGGCCACACTCCTTCAGCCAGTTCTAAGTCAGGGAATAAAAGAATTAATGGATCGGAACTTAATCCATAACTCCCTAACTCTGCAGCTTTATTTTTTTTTAAATAGTTCGTAAACTTCTTATTTCCCTTTTTAACCTAGATTTCCTCTGTGGTGAAGGAGAGTTTTGCCAGCCTTTGGCTCTGCCTCATAAAAATGCTTTAAAGGACAATGCTAGGTTGTGTGACTGCCTGTAATTCACCCTCATATAATATTCTGGAGCCGTCTCAGGGTTTGTGTCTGAGTTTGTTCTAATATAAAGAACCCTGGGGTCAACAACACAACTGTTTCCAGATGGATTAAGTTGTGCATTCTTAAAGACCTGGGAGGCCAATGTATATTGCCTCTCTTAGAGCTGTCACAAGAAATATTATCGGGAGCATGACAGACGCCAAATGGGAAACAGAGAGATCTCTATTTTAGGAATTTCTAAAGTGACATAGTAGGGTTTGCTGTTTTTTTAGAATAACTAAATTAAGTGTCTGTCTTTCTGAATTAAACTCTCTATGGGCTCTGTTTTGTCACCCTTTGTCCCCTTCTAGATGATAGAATTGGGAGATAAGTTGGTAACCGATTTCTAAGAGAGTTTACTTTTGAAAAACATAATTCTGTAGGTCACATGTGCCCTACACAAAACTTTCTAACAGGAAACAGGCACAAATGGGATTTTGAGACTGCAGAATTTGCTGTCAAGAGGTGAAAGCTCCAAGAGTGGGACTTATCAGAGCTGTAGGTGTGAATGGTGTGTAAGGTCAAAGGCAAAAAATTAGCCACTGTTGACAGCTTGGAGTGGGACTCTCACTGGTCACTACTAAGGTGTCCTTTTCAATCACAGAGGGGCTGACCAGCACCTACTGAACCCAGGATCCTTGTGGTTTTCACTTTTTATCCACAGTCTCCTGCTAAGGGCACACAAGCCTCAGTTTAGAATATATACTTCCTATGAGAAATCTAGTTCATTGGCCGAGTCCCTTTCTTTACTGGCTTCACATTTATCTATTGGAAAATAAATATAAGTATAAAATTGAAGCATGCTGTAGGATTTGTATAACTTCTTCCTGAAGTATACATTTTTTTTTTCCAAAGGGAAATATTCATTGTTCAATGTATTTTTTCCCCAAAAATTAAAAAAAAATTTTTTTCTTCCCCTCTCGATTATTGATATGTGTCTTTGGGATAAGCTAAAAAAGAGAGTAAGACTTATCTGAAAACTGAATAGTTGGAGACATTAAAATTTTGTAAATTTCATTCCAAATGTCCCACTATGCATATATATAGAAATATATAAAATTTTATATAATATCTATAATATTCTACTTGCAGTTTTGTAAACTAGTTTTTTAAAACTAATATAAATTTTCTGTGCTGATAAATATGCATCTATATCATCATTTTTAAAGACTGTAGAGCAACCCATTTTATACATAAAGCACATTTATTTAGCCAATACTCTGTTGATAGACATTAAGATTTTTTTCCTGAATTTTCCATATTGTGAAGAATAGAACAAACATCTTTATACATACATCTTTATGGACTTGACAAGTTGCTTCCTTGAGATATAATCCTAGAAATTAAATTTTGTAAAATATAATTAAAAATTTTATTCAAGTTGCTGCTCTGTCTTCAAAAAAAGTACTAATTTCTACTCATTCCATCTGCATATGAGAGTCTTTGATTCCTTTTAACATCCTTAACTCTGGGTAGTGTAAATCTTAATCTTTGTCAACCTGAAATATACAAATAAATGGTTCATTGTGATTTTTGTTTGAATTTCTTTGACTAATAATGACATTGAACATATCCCTATTATTGTCTCTTTCTACTTTGGGGAGTTACCTATTTATATCTTCCTGTTTTTCTGTGAGACTTTTTGCCTTTCTCTTATTGCTTATAATAGCTTTTTGTAAATTCTGGATGCATGTGATTCTTATGCTGCATCTGGACAAGAACTTGTCAAGAAAATATTGGAGATTAAATATTTAATATTTCATTAAAATGAAAGAAGAGTTTAATACTGTGTAATACAAGGTAGCCATCTAACTTGTCTGTCCCTCAGTTTCCTCTTGTATAAAACTAGAAAAGTCATTCATTTCTCACATTTCTTCACTTGTACTAAAGCAAATACTTTTGTGCCTTTTTTTTTTTTTAATTTGTCTGTGTGGAGTCTTAGTTGCAACATGTGAGATCTTTAGCTGCAGCAATCTTAGCTGCAGCATGCGGGGTCTAGTTCCCCGACTACGGATCAAACCCCAGGCCCCCCTGCATTGGGAGTGTCAGGTCTTAGTCACTGGATCACCAGGGAAGTCCCAGATACTTATTAAAATGAAGTATTTTACCCGTGTAACTTCACGGTGAACACTTTAGAGTCCTCTGTTGTCTTAATCACTGTCTGTCCACCTAGTTTGTAAAGGAGAGATTTCCACCCTAGAGATATGCGGATGGCCAAACCCATGACCTCTAGCACTAGACAACTGAGACTGGTAGAACTTTATTAGTCGCATGCACTCACAGCCTCGGGGAGGAGGGTGCTGCATGCCACACGAAGTCCCTAGAGGGCTGCACTTGGGCACAGAGCGACAGATCAGGGACTGTGAGAGGCAGGGGGGTGGGTGGCCCTTGGTTCCTGCAGAAAGGTCTGATTGGCTTTTTAGAATCATTCCAGAGGCTGACAGGAAACTGAACTGAACTTAACCCCCCATTGCTCAGGGTTAAACAGGAACTGTGCCTGGTCGCCATGATAAGGAGAGCTGTTTGGCCAAGGGACTTATTCCCCAGGAGCAAAATGAGAAGAAGAACTTGTGGTTGAGCCATTGGAGGCCATCCCGATTTACCCCAGATGTCAAGACAGTGAATAACATTGAGGTTCTATTTTAGGTCCTATACCACAGCTTTCGCTGAGAGGTAAGTCCTCAAATTCTTTCTTAAAATATTTATTTAATTCTATTTATTTTCTTGGCTGTGCCAGGTCTTAGATGTGGCATGTAGGATCTTTAGTTGCATCAGGGAAACTCTTAGTTGAGGCATATGGGATCAAGTTCCCTGACCAGGGATTGAACCCATGCGCCCTGCATTGGGAACTCAGTGTCCTAGCCACTGGACCACCAGGGAAGTTCCTCGATGGCCTCTTCTCAGTCCTCATTGCTCTTGCCCGAGTTCATCCTGTCCACTCTGAAGGTCCTCCCATTCGAGTGGCCTCGATACCTTGGCCCTCTCCAGGGAAACAGCAAGACGTGAATTGAGATGCTCACCACCTGTGTCATTAATCGGTTGTATGGCCCTGGGCAAGATAACATGTCTCCGCAGCTTCAGTGTTTATAAAGATAGTACTGACCTCCTAGAATAACGTATAAAAAGTTTCTGGCATAGCACCTGTTCGTATTGGGCATTTAGATATTAATTCTTTAGCATCTTTTACTTGTTAATCTTCCTCATGTTCCTGCCATCTAAATGTGAGTGTTAACTAAGATTTGTTGCACACCTCCCAGCCCTCGTTTTCTGCTCCTCAGCCCTTGAAGACATATCCACATTTTCTTTGGCTTCATTTGCATCTTAGGGTGCAAATGCCTTTCCCCCCTCTCCCCAGCTGCAATTCTTGTTCTAGTCATTCTCTGGTTCTCTGGTCCCACATTTCCAACTGTTTCCTAAAGATTTTCCCTACAATGTCTATTTTCAGCATGTTTAAAAAGTTTCTCCTCAAATAAGTACCTTCTATGGTACTTCTGGCTGACTGCTTCATTGGGGTCCCTGTCATTTTGGCTTAATACTCTTAAGCCACCTTTATTAATAGTATCTCTCTCTTTCAGACCCACAATAACTCAGCTGTCAAGGACTGTTTGTTTATTCTCGAATAGGATGGTTTGCATCCTTCCTTTCTACTCCATTCCCAGAGATCAGTGCCTTTACAGTTAAAGAATTGCATTATGCTCTGAGTTTTTTCCTTCTCTGCAAACTCTCCTTTTGTCTCCTAGTCCATCCTATATTCCACTGCTTGATAAACCTTTCAAAGACTCAAATCTGATCACGTTTCCTCTACTCTAAAGCTACCTATGGTTCTTGGTGACCATAACCTGATGCAAGTTCCATAGCTGGGCATGCAGGGTCCCTGACAATCTAGTTCCTCACTTGCTAGCACTGCTGTCCCCAGTATTCCTACATACTATCAACTTGATCTTTCTTTTTAGCCGCTGGGGTATGCATGACCCCCAAGTGCCTTGCTATGTAATCTATGTTTTTCTTCTGCCTGGCATGCCCACCTTCCCAGTCTCAATGTTTTGAAATCTTGTATTCAGAATTCAAATCCTGGCTTTGCTGGTTACTAACTATGTAACTTTGTAAAATCATTTAATCTCTCTGAACCTTGGGTTCCTCATTTGTTAATGAGGAAAATACTACTACGTTATAGGGCTATTTATGAAAACAACTAACATAGCCCATGTGTCATAAACACAGGCTTGTTCTAACTGCTGTTGCTACCATCACCTCAGTCAAAACTAATCTTTGGCTTCCTCTGAGCACCTGCTTTGTTACACGCAAGGCAGTTGTTTTATATGCTGTGTGCTATTGTATTTCAAAAGGTTGTATGTTTATTAATTGCACTGAAATTTCCTTGAAGTTTAAGTACGGCATTAAGTATTGCGTATCTTTAGTCATTCATCAGAGATTTAGTGGGTGTTTTATTTGTGTCTCCTGGTGTGCTCGGGGCTGAGGATAGAAGAATGACAAAGACATAGTCCCCACTATCAAAAAGTTTGCACACCATCTGATTACCATTGAATGCTACCTAGACTTAGTTGAGATAAACCCATCAAGAGCCCAGAGTAAGGGCACCTGACTCACCTTGGAATTCTGGACAACTTTCTGAGGAAGTGACATCTAAAGGGAGATAGGAGGGGTGTAGGCTTTAGCCAGGTGCAGGTGGGGAGGGGCAGTGCTTCTGAATGAATTGGGGAGAGCATTCAGTGCAGAAAGACACATGTTTATACATAAGGAGTGGGAAGCAGAACAAAATGTTCTGAATTACAGAGTAAAATGGCTGTGATCTTGGTTTTGAAGGAGAAATGGCAAGAGGTAAAACTAGGAAGGTAAGTCAAGGCTGGAATCTGAATGATTTTTCAATTATTTGTATTATTAATAGCACCGAGTACAGTGCCTGCACATGATGGGTTCAGTAAATGTGTTTCTAGCCTTTATAAAGAGTGGATCCACATGACTTAGTCTCAGCACTTTCTGTCAAGGAAACTCAGTTCAAGAGAGCAAAGTTTCAAAATTGCTGAAATCCTTTACTTGAATTTCTTAGAAACTGTGAAGGAGAGCTATGTATCTAATCCAGGCCATATTTACACATAATCAGACTGTCAAATGACAAAATTGAAATGAATTAGTAAGGAACTTAATGTCCTTTATTCAGGGAAAACACTCCATGGATGGGAGAGTTCAGTGCAGGGCAGTGGAAGGTCCTTCCTTGGAGATTTAGGGCAAAAGTGAGTTATATAGATGATTAGAAACAGTAGCAAAAAAAATGGCATGTGTGGCTAAGAGGTCAGGGCTTTCCCTGTGAGGAGAGCAGGGTATGTGTTAGGTTCCCTTGACAAGTGCTTCCTGTAAGTTGGGGCTGACTTAGGTGTAGATTACTTTGCCAACAAAAGTCCGTCTAGTCAAAGCTATGGTTTTTCCAGTAGTCATGTGTGGATGTGAGAGTTGGACCATAAAGAAAGCTGAGCACCAAAGAATTGATGTTTGAAGAACTGCAGTTTTGGAGAAGACTCTTAAGAGTCCCCTGGACTGCAAGGAGATCCAACCAGTCCATCCTAAAGGAAATCAGTCATGAATATTCATTGGAAGACTGATGCTGAAGCTGAAACTCCAATACCTTGGCCACCTGATGCAAAGAACTGACTCATTTGAAAAGACCCTGATGTTGGGAAAGACTGAAGGCAGGAGAAGGGGAAGACAGGAGGAGATGGTTGGATGGCATCACCAACTCAATGGACATGAGTTTGAGCAAGCTCTGGGAGTTGGTGACGGACAGGGAAGTCTGGCATGCTGCAGTTCATGGGACCGCAAAGAGTCGGACATGACTGAGCAACTGAACTGTACTGAAGAACTGAACTGAACTGAGGTGTAGCTTTATGACATGGGCTGGCAGCTACGATGGCCTCCATTTTGTGGGTTTGGATATTATTTATCTTTATCAAATTAACTTTATCAAAACTAACAAACACACAACATTTCTACTCCTATCTACTTCCATATCTTTTACTACAGCAATGTTTGTTTTTTCTTGGAAGTAAAAGCAAAACAGAAGATGTCCTCTTGGGGACTTCCCTGGGGATCACTGGTTAAGACTCCACACTTCCAATGCAGGGGGTGTAGGTTTGATTGCTGGTCAGGGAACTGAGATCCCACATACTGCAGGGAATAGCCAAAAAATTTAAAAAATAAAATTTAAAAATGCAGGAGAGGTTTATATTAATATATGAGACATACATAATATATTTTATCACTTTTATTTATAAAATATAGATCTTTTATATCTCCTCCACCAGATGATATACTTTAGTCCTTCCATTCCCTCCATACTTTGTCACACAGACACACTTAACCTCTCTCCAATCCTCCTGTCCATCTCTCTCCCTCTCTCTACCTTCACCAAAGTCTAGAGAAACTGTATTGGCAGAAACAGCCCTCCTCAGTGACTCCAGGTTAATAAGGATTGTCCAAACAAATGTGAGGAATGAGTGAACCATCCTGTGGGTGAACCAGAGGCTGCCCCAGTGAAACCCAAAAGCCCTGTATGTAGTGACTTGGGTCTACTTCACAAACTCATCCTTCCATTTTCAATACAGACTTATTTTCATTCAGGATTCTGTCCCCCCTCCTGCCCCCCCGCCCCGAGTCACCTACCCCAGCCACCCCATCCATTATTTCTCCCAAACCTTGAATCATAAACTTCAAGAAAGCATTGTGAATAATTTATGTCCTTTTATTACTCATTGCCTAACTCCCTTTGGGGGAAATGAAGAGAAACATTAGTCTTTTGCTGCTTATTCTCCCGTGGACTGAGACCCTGTCAGCTACAGGCGATAGCAAAGATTTATGACCACAGGAGCTGTCATTATGGAGCAGTTGATTAACCCATAGTTTTGATTAACCCAAATATTTTTTTTTCTAAATCAGGATCAGTGCTAATGACACTAGAATGGAAATTTAATACTATACCAAATTCTACTGAAACCTACTTGTTATCATCTTTTTTTTTTTTTTTTTTTTTTTTTAGTGCTCGATGCTGAGTGTTTTCTTCCCTGCTTATTTAACTGGTTTTCCTGTGAAGTCTTTCTCGGAATTTGTAAATTCAGATACAAAGCTGTGATGACTCAGAGCACAGAGTGGTACCGTGCTGCTGGGGCTGAGGGGTTCTCAAGTCCTATTTGGTTTGGTCTTTCCAATGTCTTCATTCAGCGTCACAGCACCAGGAAGTATAGTCAGTGCCCGTCTTGGGCCTTTGAGATCCTCTGGCGCATTGGTTGGTCCCCCTCCAAGTATTGTTAGACTGTGTCACCCCTACTCCATCAGCTCTAGCGCCATACCGTACAAGTCCAAGTTACTCTCACTGGGACTTCTGTAGGAGTCTAGATGAACTGGCCTACCCAAACTCTTTCTGCCTCCCCTCTACCCAAATCCATTTTTCTTCAAAGTATAAAAAATCGTCATATTAGCTACTACCGCTGCACCCTGTTCATTTACTTATTTATGTTTCTTCCTTGACTTCGCAGGTAAAGAACCTGCCTGCAATTCACAAGAGAGTTGGGCTTGATCCTTGGGTTGGGAAGATTCCCTGGAGCAGGGCATGGCTACCCACTCCAGTATTCTTGCCTGGAGAATCCTATGGTAGAGGAGCCTGGCGGGCTTCAGTCCATGGGGTTGCAAAGAGTCAAATATGACTAAGGCGACTTAGCATAAAGGGGTCTTCATTGCTTTGCGTGGACTTTCTCTAGTTGTGACAAGTGCGGGCTGTTTTTCATTGCTGTGTAAGGGCTTCTCAATGCAAAAGCTGTATGTGGGCAGGCTTCAGTATTGTGGCATGCAGGCTCTAGAGCACAGGCTTCATGGTTGTGGCACACATGCTTAGTTTCTCAGAGACGTGTGGAATCTTCCTGGACCGAGGGTCAAACCCATGTCCCCTGCACTGGGAGGCCAATTTCTATCTACTCTGCCACCAGAGAACTCCCTACACCCTGTTTAAAAGCCCCAGGATGGCTTCCCATTGCTCAAAATTCTTGTATGATCACCATTAACACTCAACTTCATCACTCTATCCCTTGTGGATTCTCCACTCCAATCAGGCTGGCCTTCATTCAGTCCTTATATTCACTCAGTCTCACTACAAGGCCTTTGCTTATCTGGAAACTACAGCCTGTACAATTCAGCTCAAGTGTTATTTCTTCTGAGACACTTTCTTTGCCTCTGTTACACCTCCTTTAACTGAATTCCTTTGTTACAAGTCCTCCTGGTACAAGATACCTCTTCTGAAACACCTTTCAGAGGGTCAGTTTTATATTGGTGAGGTCTTTCTGTTAATATCTGCCTTCCCCTGAATTCCTTGAGAGTAAGGTCTGTCTTTGTTTTGAATCACATTTATATCTCCAGCACCTAACACAGTGCCTGGCTCTTAGGAGGTGCTCAATAAATAGGTATTACATAAGCAAATGAAACTGAGTATTAAGTTTAATCAGAAAAATAGGTCTTACTTTGTTTTTGAGCAATAGTTGACAGGAAATCCAAATGAATCTCTATTGGAACAGCCAAGAGTGAAAATGTCTTTAGATGCAGAAAGGGTAGAAACAGCTTTTAGCAGCGAACTGAATCTGCCTCATTTTGTTTAAAATGAGGGGACACCATTGATGATAATAGCTTTGGTAAGATGTAGGAACAGTCTCTCTGGAGTTGCTGGAAGATTGTTCCACTCCCTTATAGTGTTCACAACTGTGGAGCATATATTTTCATTTCCTGTTTCTTGGTTTTTAAGGGACTTGTCACTCATTTCCGATTAGAATGAAGTTGTAGATAATTATTAGAAGGTTGTGTACAAATGAGCTTTCATTATTTCACTGTTCCATCCCAGTTAGCTCCCCCTGCTTGTCTTTATCCTGTCTTCCTGGAAAACATGAAATATCTCACTTGGGAGGAGGGATACAATTCTTTCTGAGCATTGCTTTCTATTTGCACAGGAGAGAAGTAAACCATTTAAACAAGGAAAAAGCATATTATGGATATGCAGGCCAACTAGAAAGACAAAATAGGAGAATTTTGCTAGGCGTTGAAATGGCAGCTTTCCTGGTCTCAGGTCAGAACATCTGTCTGTGTCTTGGGCAGATTTGGTTTAAGACCAAAACAAATAGCTCCCCTTCCATGATTCTGACCCCTGCGGCAAAGAAAAGGAACTAAGCTAGTCCAACTGTAACTGCTGGGAGAGTCATTGTTTTCTGCAACCTTCTGGGAACCCCACATAATTAGCTGTGCAAAGAGCAAGCTGGAATCAGAATTCCCCTCCAGGGTTTTCTGTGTCCAGCCACACAAAGCAAGCTGAGATGAGAGACAAATAAACCCGTTGACAGAAGGCGGGTGCCAGGTCTCCTCTCTCTCCCCACATTTCAGTTCTGGTCCTCTGGGCTGTGTCCTCAGCTTCCTCATCTCTCAAAATATCCTGGGGCCCTCCATCACTTGTAGCCCTAGAGAGTTTTCTCTTAATTAGAGAAGCCAGCGGGCCCATCTCAGGCGAAGGCTGGCACTGTGTTTTGTGATTTGTGAGGGATCTGGAGGAGCAGGTTGCCCTGTGGAGAGAGATCTCACTTCCTGTCACATTTTCTGATGCTTTCAAAAGGAAGCCAGAAATCTGGACTTTTGTATGAAGCCACCCATTTTTTAAATGTTTGCTACCAGTTTGGTCTTGTTTTGTTTATAAACAATGTCCAGGCCAATACACACACACACACAAACACTCCATAAACTTCATAAAACAGCAGATTGTGTCTGTCCTGTTTGTTCCTATGTCCCACAATGCTTTCCACATAACAAAAGCTTTATGTCTCTTGGTTAACTTGCATAGAGCCCTAGATTTAATGATAGTCCCTCGATATTAATAATAATAATAATAATGGTAGCAACTGTTTTTTATTGAGTACATGTTAAGTACTTTCCATTCAGTTTGCACCCTGACCTTAGAAGCTGCATGTTTTTTTTTTTTTTTTTTAATTCCCATTTTTCAAATAGAGACAGAAACACAGAACCTAAAAAAAGGTGACCTGAGCTGGTAACTCAGCTACATGAGTGAATTCTGATTCTGATTCTGGATGCATGGCCTCCAAAGCCAGTGTTCGTAATCCTAAGGCTCCAATGCCTTGACTTCCGTTCTGCTGGCTCTGGCTGGAGTGAAAACTGTGCAACTCAGAGAGGGACTTGAACCCATGGGTCGGGACTCGAACTCAAGCTAAACCCAGACTGGGACTGAAACCCACGGTCTTTTAACTGAAATCACACACCTGGCCTTGGGGCTTAATGAAGCTCAGGTTCTTGATGTCTCCTCACAGAAAGCATTCAGTGAGAGACAAAATGAAAGATAGGAAGTGGATTTATTTAGAAAGAAACATGCTCTGCAGAAAGCAGAGTGGGACATCTCAGAGGTGAGAGGCCCCAAAATATGGCATGGTTAGTTTTTATCGACTAGATAATTTCATAGGCTAATGAGTGGGAGGATTAATCCAACTATTTACAGGAAAGGGCAGAGATTTCCAGGAATTGGGCCATTACTAACTTTTTGATCTTTGACGGTAGTGCCTCAAGACTGGCATGGTGCTGGTGGGTGTGTCACTTAGTATGCTAATATATTAGAATGAGCATATATAATGAGATTCAAGGTCTAGTGGAAATTGAATCTTCTGCTATCTTGGACTAGTTGGTTCTAACTAGCTTTTGTCATGTCCTATGGCTATGTCGAATGGTCTAGTGGTTTTCCCTAGTTTCTTCAATTTCAGTCTGAATTTGGCAATAAGGAGTTCATGATCTGAGCCACAGTCAGCTCCCTGTCTTGTTTTTGCTGACTGTATAGAGCTTCTCCATCTTTGGCTGCAAAGAATATAATCAATCTGATTTTGGTGTTGACCATCTAGTGATGTCCATGTGTAGAGTCTTCTCTTGTGTTGTTGGAAGAGGGTGTTTGCTATGGGTGTGTTCTCTTGGCAAAACTCTGTTAGCCTTTGCCCTGCTTCATTCTGCATCCCAAGGCCAAATTTGCCTGTTACTCCAGGCAAATTCTTGACTTCCTACTTTTGCATTCCAGTCCCCTATAATGAAAAGGACATCTTTTTTGGGTGTTAGTTCTAAAAGGTCTTGTAGGTCTTCATAGATCCATTCAACTGCAGCTTCTTCAGCGTTACTGGTTGGGGCATAGGCTTGGATCACCATGATATTGAGTGGTTTGCCTTGGAAATGAACAGAGATCATTCTGTCATTTTTGAGATTGCATCCAAGTACTGCATTTTGGACTCTTTTGTTGACCATGATGGCTACTCAATTTCTTCTGAGGGATTCCTGCCCGTAGTAGTAGATATAATGGTCATCTGAGTTAAATTCACCCATTCCAGTTCATTTTAGTTCGCTGATTCCTAGAATGTCAATGTTCACTCTTGCTATCTCCTGTTTGACCACTTCCAATTTGCCTTGATTCATGGACCTAACATTCCAGGTTCCTATGCAATATTGCTCTTTACAGCATCGGACCTTGCTTCTATCACCAGTCACATCCACAACTGGGTATTGGGGAAACAGTGTCAGACTTTATTTTTGGGGGGCTCCAAAATCACTGCAGATGGTGATTGCAGCCATGAATTTAAAAGACGCTTACTCCTTGGAAGGAAAGTTATGACCAACCTAGATAGCATATTCAAAAGCAGAGATATTGCTTTTCCAACAAAGGTCCGTCTAATCAAGGCTATGGTTTTTCCAGTAGTAATGTATGGATGTGAGATTTGGACTGTGAAGAAAGCTGAGTGCCCAAGAATTGATGCTTTTAAACTGTGGTGTTGGAGAAGACTCTTGAGAGTCCCTTGGACTGCAAGGAGATCCAACCAGTCCATCCTAAAGGAGACCGGTCCTGGGTGTTCATTGGAAGGACTGATGCTGAAGCTGAAACTCCAATACTTTGGCCACCTCATGCGAAGAATTGACTCATTGGAAAAGACCCTGTTGCTGGGAGGGATTGGGGGCAGGAGGAGAAGGGGACGACAGAAGATGAGATGGCTGGATGGCATCACCAATTTGATGCAAATGAGTTTGGGTGAACTCCAGGAGTTGGTGATGGACAGGGAGGCTTGGCGTGCTGCGATTCATGGGGTTGCAAAGAGTCGGACACGACTGAACAACTGAACTGAACTGAACTGATGGCTATGTCATTCTTTTAAAGTTTGTGCCCTTCCCTCTTCCTTTTTGTCCTGGAGGGTTAGCCCTTCTAAATAGGAGACACAAAGCCTGGTGTCTCATTTGTCTCCCAGTTTAACCTCCAGGGTGGACGTCTGAGAAGGTGGATATGGTAGGTGCAACCTTCTTTTACTTCTGTGCAGTGCTTTGTCTCCCCTCTAGCTCTGAGCTGTGGAATGGGCTCCTAGTTCACTGCCACCACCTCTTTAAGGGGAATAGCAGGGGACTTTGATAAGTCATGGCTCTCATGGTGTCCTACTGTTTGACAGCCTCAAGTGACACAAAATAGTTGCTATTCACGCATTTTTTCTGTGACTCAGGGGCATTCTGAACTGAGGTTTAGAGTCATTGTTAGGCTTCCTTAACTAAAAGCCAGAGAGGTGACTCATCATTAGCTTAGGAGGCAATTAAACCTGTGGCTCCTATAAGCAGAACACTGTGTTATAGCCTACTGGTCACAAAACACATTCTTCTTGTGGTGCATATACTTTATTATAGGTATTGAAGTGTTAAAGCATTAGCCTATGAGCGACACAAAAGCCTGACCAATTTAACAGAGTGGGGTAGCTCTCCACAACAGCTACCATTTGATGGACTTCCGTTAATGGTTTCAGCTTCTGTGGGAACCTTTTAATCAGGAAAAATGGCAATGGGAATGAAGAATATGGGCCTTCAGAAAAACCCAATTACATGCTAATATCCTGCTTTCTACATGGGCTTCTTCTCAAAGTCCTTTTTGATTTTTTTCAAGCTATCATCCTGGTTTGAATCCCTCGTACTCTTTGGTAAATTGTTCTCTATTAGAGGAAGGTTTGGCAAACTGGTCTATTGGTTTTGAGACGTGGAGAGCAGCTTTTTAAGGACATCCATAGTAACCATCTGGAGGAGGAACAGGCAACCCACTCCAGTACTCTTGCCTGGAAAATTCCACAGACTGAGGAGCCTGGTAGGCTACAGTCCATGGGGTCGCAAAGAGTCGGACACGACTGAGTGACTTCACATACATAGTAACCATCATAGTTCCACTTGCTGAGGCATCAGTCAAGGATTTTGCACTCCAGCTGTGTTCATTTCAGTCAGCTCAGTTGCTCAGTCGAGTCCGACTCTTTGAGACCCCATGGACTGCAGCACGCGAGGCTTCCCTGTCCATCACCAGCTCCAGGAGCTTGCTCAAACTCATGTCCATTGAGTTGGCTATGCCATCCTTGTGAGACGCCAAACCTTGTGAGATGGGCATTCTTATCCTCAATTTTACAAATGAGAAAACAGGCTCAGAGAAGCAAAGCGACTTGCTGAAGTCACATAGCTAGCATGCCTTTCTATTGTTTCTAGTACTTTTGAATAGCAGAATGTCTTGGGAAGCTTTAGAACAAAACACCTTTTTGGCCACAAGCTTGTGGCCTAACGTCTCAATCAGGGTGGGGCCTGGGAATCCATATGTGAAACAATTCCCCATCACATACTGTGATGTATGGTTAAGACCTGGAAAAAGCTGCCATACATACCCCATACATTATACCACATCTTTTGAGATAAATCACAGGGCAGATTCAGTTTGGCTTCCCTGGTGGCTCAGATGGTAAAGAATCTGCCTGCAGTGTGGGAGACCTGGATTCAACCCCTGGATCAGAAAGATCCCCTGGAGGAGGAAATGGCTATCCACTCCAGTATTCTTGCCTGGACAACTCCCGTGGACAGAGGAGCTTGGTGGACTACAGTCCATGGGGACACAAAGAGTCAGACACAACTGAGTGACTAAACATATTCAGTTTGGAGATTTCAATGTTGTTTCTTTGTTTCTGTTTCTAAACAGCCATCTCCACTTCTGGGGGGTATAGAATAGTAATCTCACAGGAAGTAACATTTTGGCGACATCCTAGTGCGTGGATAAGAAGGGAAAGAGGAAAGGACACGGAGACAAAGTAATCCATAGGTAGAAGTCACAGAGCTGCCACCAGGCTGAAGTGCCTGGGGGATGTTACAAGGTCAGAATGCCTGGACAGATGGTGAGAGATGTACCATCTATTGTATCAGCTGAGTCCAAGGGGAGAATGTCTTGGGAGGTCCCACTGGCAGTGCAGAGGAATTGGCTTCAACCGTGGAGCATAGACACTCATCTCATTGGCCAGTTTCCTCGACAGTCTTCAGGGCATCCTTAGCTGTGTGCTTCTGCCTGACCACTTGCTGGAAGATGATCAGGCAAGGTGCTGACAGCTCATATAGGGTTCCTGTCTACAAATGCCTTAAATTCAATTGCGATAGGATCAGAAATGACAGTGGATAGAAAATAACTTGACACAACACAGTAGGTGCTGAAGCAGAGGTTTGAGGTGAAATTAGGGACTCTTCAGATATTTTGTGAACTTGGCTACACATCAGAAGCTTCCCCCTCTACAATCCTCCACAGAAGCACGTGGATTCTTGACAAAGGAGGTTCATTTACTTTCTATGGAAAAGTAAGTGCCTTTCATAGTTGAGACCCAATGAGTAGTCTTTTCCCACCAATTACAGACCACCAAATAAATATGCTCACAGAGTGCCTTCTGGAATAGGAAGGGAAAATTGTATCCAGGAGGGGAAAATTTCTCCATCTGCCACTCTTGAGTTCTTGTGACCAGATTAACAATAAAATTGTCACAAGATGGATAATCGGGAGAAAAAGAAACACATTTTTAATTCATGTACATCGAGATCTTACGGGACTTAAGACATGGCCAGACCAGATAGCTTTTATACCTTTTAGACAAAGAAACAATAAATTCCTGAGGTATTGCTAGGACAAAGAAACATGGGTTTGGGGTGCTGAATTATTGAAGATCTGAACCGAGTTTGATTTCGGGGCAGTCAGTTAAAGGGGTAACAAGTTTTGTGATCCAGGCTTCTTGGTCTGAATTCCCTGTCTCTGGAGATAAGGGTGTCTGTCCTTCCTTCTACCTCCAGATCCAGGGGATGCACCGTTCACAGGGGAGATTTACTTCCCATTTTCAGGGAGACACACAGGAGGTCAGAGTGTCCCTCTTACATTAGCTGTTTCTTATATTCAAAATAATAGACCATTGAGTCACATTTTGGGGACACTTATCCTGGGCCCCCATAATTGATCAGATGCTCCAGTCTTAACTGAAGTGGGGAGTCCAGTGAGTGCTTTTCGTTGTTGTTGTTCAGAAGCAATAAAATCTTTATTCATTTATCAAAGAATGGAGAGATGCGAGCTCCCACCATAGAGCACAGGCCCACAGGGACCCCGGCAGTGGTGGGGGAGGGAGTGGAGTGTTCCCCTGCCAGACTCAGAGTCTCAGCACACAGCACACTGCCACCATCTGCAAGTGAGGTGTTGAGTACAGCCTCTTTGCACACAGTTGCCAAGTGGACTTGTTCATGCAGCAGTTTCACAAGGAGGAACTCTGGTTGCAAGTGCCGGGATGCTAGACCTGTGCACACCATATTCTATGAATAAGTGAAACTAGACACAGTTGAGAGTCTCCCTGGGCTAATGAGCCCAGACTCTTCATGCTGACCAGGTGACACTGGAGGGCAACAGCCCATTGGTGGGCTTGCCTCCAGGCCTTTTTATTCTCTGACTTTTCCTGCTCTGTATCTCAGTTATTAAACACCTGACAGGTGAGAGGTAGTGGTGTGTGGTTCCATTTCCATTTTCTGAAGTTTATGCCTAATGTCGGAATGCACTTGGGAAATGAAATACAACCTCAGGTTTGCACTCCCTTCCAGTGACTCAAGGTCGGGGTAGAATAGATTCAGAGCATTCCCCCCAGTGTGTGCTTTTGTGATAGTAAATATGATGGATAGGAGCCTTTGTGCTCAAGTTTTGAACCCTCTGTTTATTGCCTGAAGATAGATGAATCACTTACATGTTACTGATAGGAGATGGGTGATAGATACTAAGCTCATCAACATAACCCCCAATGACCAGCATAAATGCCATTTCTATTTGGTTTCCTGGGTACTGTGGGAATTGCCTTTAGTTCCATGTGTATTACAACTAGACCCTGATAGAGTAGCTAAAAAAGTAAAAACAGTTTTTGTTCTGGAGCTATTGCAGTAATGGGAAAGAAATCTCAGTATAGAACTGGGTTCAATTCCAAATGAAACATGGACAAATGATGATTTAGAGTCAAGAGGCAGAATAGGGGTTAGTGAATGGGAACTTTTTAAGGGGAAACTGATGGATGGATTCTTGCTGAAGGCCAGCCAAAGTGGTCTAATACCAAGCGTGGGGGATGGGAATTTGATCAGATATTGAGGGTGATTAGGTATAGAGTGGGTTTTTTGTTTTCGTCTTTTTGGTTTTTTGCTAAACTGATCAGCAACATTCTTGCTACAATGGAGCCACCGGACCCAGACAAGGTCAAGACCTAGAGGGATTAGAGGAACTTGACTACAGGTTAGTGAAAGAGAGAGGCTTTGTCAAACAAAAACCTGGACTTCATTTCCTCAAAGGTGTTTTTCTGGATAAGATCTTATTTAAGCAAACACTCTTGGGGGAAGAGAGGAAGGCTGAGTTTCAGTTTGGGAAGATGGAAAATATTCTGAGATGGATGGTGGTGACGGTTCTGCCGTGGTGTGAATGCACTTACTGCAGCTGCCCTGCACTTCAAAGGCTTAGCATGGCGAATTCTGTGTTATGTGTATTTTAGCACACAAAAGAAGGACAATCTGTCCATCATAAAATAAAGAAGTCACAATACCCACAGCAGTGATAACAGCTCTTGTTTGCCCAAGTTTTGCTTTGTGGCAGGTATTGTGCTAACCACTTTATAGTGATTATCTCCCTTTCATAGGAAAGGACTTGAGGATTGGAGGGGTTAATGCATTGCCAAGGGTCACACAGCAAGTAAGTGGCAGTCTCATCCCCTAGCTCTCTGTCTTGGCTTATGCTTAGCTAAACAACCTCCTGAGATAGCCCTTTCAGTCTGAGGCTCCCCCACCTACCAAAAAACAAACTGCAGCAACCATCTAAAATAAGTCTAAATGACCAAGCATTCACCTTAGCAAATGACAGCAACTCTGATATACAGGCTAATCTTTTAACAGCAAAGAGGTATGCTCTGACTTCTTTCCTAGTCACATAGGATATTCTCGTGCTTCTTGGAACGATGCTAGCTGAGCATTGCCCTTCTCTGAGATGGAGCACTGTAAAAATGCCACTTTCACTTAGTCTATGACCTCCTCAGGGGCAGAGGCAGTATCTTCCCATTCATCTTTCTACTTGATGCATAATAAATGCTCAATAAAAATTTTATCACTATGAACTACCAGTGATGTTGAAGATGTCAGTGTAAGTTTTCTTACAAGTCAGAGGTTATTGTGGTTTCATGGTGCATGAATTTATTTTCTGGAACCTAAATTTGTTAGTTAGAGGTGATGCTCAACCAGAAGCAGTTTTGTCCCTGAGAGACATTTGGCAGTGTCTGGAGACTTACTTTGTCGTCATAACTGAGAGAGGATATGTTGCTGCCATCTAGTTTGTAGGGGCAGGGATGCTGGAAACACCTGAAGGGTAGCAAATTACGCCAAATGTGCCACTCATGAATAAGGATTATTTCTATCCAATTGTTTTGAGAAAGTGCAGACACAGGAGAAGTTCTGAAAAACAGTGGACGTTTTGCTTTTGTAAAGGGAATTAGAAAGGGGCCTGTACCTTTGTTCCAGCTTCCCAGGTGGAGCAGTTGTAAAGAATCTGCCTACCAATGCAAAAAGATTCAAGAGACTTAGTTTCGAACCCTGGGTGGGGAAAATCCCCTGGAGTAGGAAATGGCAACCCGTTCCAGTATTCTTGCCTGGGGAATCCCAGGGACAGAGGAGCCTGGCAGGCTAAAGAGTCAGGCAGAACACGACTGAGCGCTACCCCTCACCTTTGTTCACCAAACGTCTCCTCCTCTCATTTTCTCATGATTGCTTCTTTTCTTCAAAGTCCCAGGCCCCTTTCCTCTCCTTAGCTCCCTGGCCCTGTGTATCCGTGGGTTCTGTCTGCACCAATATGGAGGGCCAACTATAAGGGACTTGAGCATCTGCAGATGTTGGCATACGCAGGGGTCCTGGAACCAGCCCCATCAGATAAGCCTCGATCATCTGGCTTTTTCTTTAACATTTAATTTTTATTGGAGTGTAGTTGCTTTACAATGTTGTGTTAGTTTCTTCTGCATAGCAAAGTGAATCGGCTATACTGTTGTTTAGTTGTGAAATTGTATGCAACCCTTTTGTAACCCTGTGGACTGTAACCCATCAGGCTCCTCTATGGAATTTTTCAGGCAAGAATACTTGAATGGGTTGCCATTTCTCTTCTCCAGGGGATCTTCTTGACCCAGGGATCAGACTCATGTTTCCTGCATTACAGGTAGATGCTTTACTGCTGAACCACTGGGGAAGTCTATATATATCTCCTCTTTTTGGATTTCCTTCCCATTTAGGTCTCCACAGAGCATTGAGTTGTGGACAAGGCAATGGCACCCCACTCCAGTACTCTTGCCTGGAAAATCCCATGGACAGAGGAGCCTGATGGGCTGCAGTCCATGGGGTCGCTAAGAGTCTGACATGACTGAGTGGCTTCACTTTCACTTTTCAGTTTCAAGCATTGGAGAAGGAAATGGCAACCCACTCTAATGTTCTTGCCTGGAGAATCCCAGGGACGGGGGAGCCTGGTGAGCTGCCGTCTATGGGGTCACACAGAGTCGAACATGACTGAAGCGACTTAGCAGCAGCAGCAGTAGCAGCAGAGCACTGAGTCTAGTTCCCTGAGCTATACAATAGGTTCTCATCAGTTATCTATTTCACCCATAGTATTGCATTTATGTCAATCCCAGTCTCCCAATATAACCCATCCCCCTCCCCTCTCCCCCTTGGTATCCATATTTGTTCTTTACACCTTTGTCTCTATTTCTGTTTTGTCAATAAGATCATCTATACCATTTTTCTAGTTTCCACTTACATATACGATGTTTGTTTTCTCTTTCTGACTTAGTTCACTCTGTACAACAGTCTCCAGGTTCATCCACATCTCTAAAAATGACCCAGTTTTGTTCCTTTTTTCTGGATGAATAATATTGCATTGTATATATATATTAACACATCTTCTTTATCCATTCCTCCATTAATGGATATTTATGATACTTACATGTCCTGGCTATTTAAATAGTGCTGCAGGGAACTTTGGGGTGTGTGTCCTTTTGAACTATGGTTTTCTCTGGGTATATGCCCAGGAGTGGGATTGCTGGGTCATATGGTAGTTCCAGCTTTAGTTTTTTCTGGAACTTCCATACTGTTCTCCATAGAAGCTGTATCAATTTAACCTTCCCACCAACAATGTTCAGAATTACCATAATTTAAAAATCTACAAACAAAAAGTGCTGGAGAGGGTATGGAGAAAATGAAACCCTCTTGCCCTGTTGGGCTACAGTCCATGGGGTTGTAAAGAGTAGTAATGTTGGGTATCTTTTCATGTGCCTCTTGGCCATTTGTATGTCTTCTTTGGAGAAATGTCTTAAGCCTTTTGCCCATTTTTTAATTGGGTTGTTTATCTTTTTTATTTTGAGCTGTATGAGCTATTTATATATTTTTGAGATTAATTCTTTGTCAGTTGCTTCATTTGCAAATATTTTCTCCTATTCTGAGGGCTGTCTTTTCATCATGTTTATGGCTTCCACCTGGCCTTTTGAGTCTTACACCTTTGTGGGGCTCCTGTAGGTATATATGTAATTAAAATAGTTTTTTTTTTCTCTACCATTAGTGTGTTTTATGTCAGTTTATTTCTTAGACCAGCTGCAGAACCAAGAATAGTAGAAGAGAATATTCTTTTCCCCTACTCAGACTCCACAACTAACAATGATCTGACCCTAAATATCAGTGGTACTGAGGTGGAAAAATTCAGTTTAGGGTTTTATTCTCTTATTCACTTACTTCACAGGTATATATTATCTGACTCCACCCTCTGATTGAAAGATGAGCCAATCGGTTTTTCCAGGATCACATAGCTAGGTGGTAGAGACCTAGGACTTAAACCAGTGCCTCAGGGAGAGTTCTTCACATGCATGAAAGGGGCTTCTTTCAGCCTATTACTGATATGTCATCTTTGTGGTCATGGCAAACAAGTCCTGCCAAGACCGATAGGACTCTGAGCCATTGCCTGGTGCCCTGGAGCTGATGGAAAGGGCAGTGATCTAAGACAGCTTGTCCAGGCTGTGAAAACCCCCATGCTCGGGCCCCGTGAGCACTAGCCGATTCTGCGGAGGCAGGGACCGTCTCCAGGCTCCCTGTGGATTCCACAGTCCGTCACCGGGCCAGCCTCTCTTCGCTGAGCTGTAACACCGTCTCACCGCCTGGTTTTCACGGCGCCCGGGGAAGCCATGTTACGGAGTTTGTCGAAAGAATTATGTTCACACAGCTCTGTGTTTGCAGTAGGCTTAGGACTCTCCAGATTTAAGCACTGGCGGTCTTTAATGCGATCTGCTTTTCGACACACGTTCCATGCTCTCCCCCTCCCTCTCCTCTCTGGTCTGGGTCTGGCTCCTTGCTGCCCTCTGACTGTGGTCGTCTCGGTGCGCAGAGAACTTTCAGCTGAGCGTAACAGGTGCCATCTAATTCTCCAGATGGTAGAGTTGATAGAATTTAATAAGGGGAGTACAGTTTAATGCAAATACTCCTTTAGTTGAGGCTCATAAACTGGACTACTCAATATTACGGTCCCAAATATTAGTTCAATGCTCATGACGTACATAAATGACTCTCCTTTGGGGTTAGGTTAGGGGAAAAATCAATAACAAGCAGCTGCAGATGCAGAGAGAAACTGTGTACTTACACTCCATCAGGATGCACCCTGCTCCTAATGGCACCACTTCACACTTAGATTTTTTTTTTTCCAGCTCACATTTTTTTTCCCTTTTGTCACATTTAGGGCTTCACGGTGATATGAAAAGCCACAGTGGCTCCTTCATCCATTAAATGGGAAATGCATATGAACAAATAGAAGAATTGCATGGTACAGTACAGCTGAAATACAATGTTATCGTCATCCCACCCTGAGCCTTCCTCAGGATGGTTTCTGTCCCAGCAGTTAATAGTTTGCTATTGTTGGTGTACCAACACAATGCTGTTAGCAGCACAGAATCCGCAAGCTTACTGTTGGATTGTCTTCATGGAGGCCTGCCCGAATTTAGATATTTGTAAATGGAATTTGAACAGTGGCCTTTCTTCACAATATAAAATTCAGAAAAGTGCAACTGGTCATGGCCCAACTCTTGTTTATTAATTAAGGCTTCATAATATGGCACCATTTTTGGAAGCTGTGGCTCATGCAAAGAGGAATGCTAATTATGTTCTGCATTTTCTGTAATAATGGGGGAGCATTTTGGACAATGCAGTTGATCCAGACAATGCATCCAGATCGTAATGCAGTTTATTAACAAGAAAACTCTGAATGTTTAATGGGAGACCAATACAGCTGTGAAAGGGTGGCATAAATAATATTCCTGGCCAGGCTAAAGCAGTGGCAATATGTTGCATACTATTAACCTCAAGAGGTCTCCAAACAGCTTTTATGTGAGCCTGCTAGATATCTGTTGATCATTTCTTGATACAAAGGAGTCCAAGTGACCTGAGAAAATCTATTTGGTAATTTTGTTTGCCCACTCTTTAAACACTTGCTGAAGCTTTAAAAACAATAGATCTTTACATTTATATGGATTTTTTTTTCGCAGCTTTTCCCGTGTGGTCATTTTTATAATTATCATCATGGATTTCTTGTACTGACCATGGTGAAAGTCAGAAAAGGCTACCATTTTTTTCATTAAATTTTTAAAATGTAGATAAAATTCCTGTACCATAGCACTAACTCTTTTAAAGTATACAGCTCACTGCTTTTAGTATATTCACCAAGTTGTTTGCAGCCATCGCCGCTTTCTAATTCCAGAAAATTTTCATCACCCCACAAAGTAACCCTGTACACATTGTTGGTTACCACCCATTCTCCCCTCCTTCTAGCTCCTAGAAACCACTAAACTATTCTCCCTCCTCCCTTTATTTCCACTTCTCGAGCAGATTTATTATTGAAAGAAATGGATTTTGAAGAGAAAACACATGAGGCAGAAAGGTGTGGGATGTAAAGTAAATACAAACATAATTTATTATGTTTTTTGTAGCCACAAAAAAATTAGTGCAGAGAATACCCTGTATAAAGCAACTCAGAAGAAGGTCAAAGATCTAGCTGTCACCTTAGGCAAGACTGAAGGTTTCAGTGCTCAGTGTTTGGAGTTTAGGCTTCAATTCTTGTGTTTAGAAGAATCACCAGGTGTGTGGTACAGTCCATTCTTTTAACAGATTTGAACAGAATAATGCCTCTTGGCTCAGGTAGAAGTGAATGAAGTGTTTGGTTTTATGTGTCATGTAACTACTGAACTTCCTCCCCAGGACACAGTGTCAGGTGGGGAATGTTTCTTGTCAAACCCATTTTTAATATGCGCCTCAGTGTCCTTTTCTATATTTCTCCATCACCCGTGTAGCACTCTTCACCAAGTCTATTGCATTTCCTCCAACTTATTGATACTAAAAAAAACCCCACCTTTTTATTTTGTATTGGAATATAGCTGATTAACAATGTTGTGATAGTTTCAGGTGGACAGCAAAGGGACTCAGCCACACATATACATGTATCCATTCTCCCCTAAACTCCTTTCCCATCCAGGCTGCCATGTAACATTGAGCAGAGTTCCTTGTGCTATACAGTAGGTCCTTGTTGGTTATCCATTTTAAATATAGCAGTGTGTACATGTTCATCCCAAACACCCTAAGCATCTCTTCCCCAGTTTATCGACATTTTTGATTGCACCCTTTCAGTAGCACAAATTTGCAGAAGAACAGGTGTTGCCCTACTTCATTGGTCTCCTGGAGCGGGGATTGGTGAAGCTCAGACCCAATGCGAAACTGCCTGTGCTGCTGCATAGCTCTTTCTCTCTCTTTCTCTTTTTTTGGTGGGGCAGGAGGACATCAATTTTATTGATGGACACAGGTATGTACAAGAGTGTTATAGGACATGACACATCTGTGGGTAAGACAGGTGTTCATGATCCAAGGAATAAACAAGGGCAACGTGAGAAGGCACCAAGGGCCCTGGGTCTGCCGTCCACCTTCCTGTTGCCTCAACCCTTCTCAAGACGTCTCTCTCTATGGATTTGCCTCTTTTGGACATTTCATATAAATGTGATCAGACAGTATGTGGTCTTCTGTGATGGACTTCTTTCACTTAGCATAATGTTTTCAAGGTTCATCCAAGTTGTAGAATGTATCAGTACTTCATTTCTTTTATTTCTGAATGATATCTCATTTCATGGTTATACTATTTTTTGTTTACCTTTTCATAAATAGATGGACATTTAGTTTGCTTTTACACTTTGGCTATTGTGAATAATGCTGCTATGAACATTTATATACAAATTTTTGTGTGCACTTATACATATTTTTTCCTCTGGAGTTGAATTGCTAGGTCATATGATGACTCTATGTTTAATTTCTGAGGAATTACCAGGCTGTTTTCCAGCACCATTTTCCTTCTCATAAACAGTATATGAGATTTCAAATTTCTCCACATATTAGGAAGCACTTGTTATTATCTATTCTTTTGATTATAACTATACAAGTAGGTGTGAAGTAGTGTCTCATTGTAGAGTAGATTTGCATTTCCCTATTGACTGGAAATGGACTCTTTGAGACCCCATAGACTGTAGCACACCAGGCCTCCCTGTCCATCACCACTTCCTGGAGTTTACTCAAACTCATGTCCATTGAGTCAGTGATGCCATCCAACCATCTCATCCTCTGTCATCCCCTTCTCCTCCCGCCTGCAATCTTTCCCAGCATCAGGGTATTTAGACCTTTTAGACCTTAGAACTGGACACGGAACAACAGACTGGTTCCAAATAGGAAAAGGAGTACATCAAGGCTGTATATTGTCACCGTGCTTATTTAACTTATATGCAGAGTACATCATGAGAAATGCTGGGCTGGATGAAGCACAAGCTGGAATCAAGATTGCTGGGAGAAATATCAATAACCTCAGGTATGCAGATGAAACCACTGTTATGGCAGAAAGTGAAGAAGAACTAAAGAGCCTCTTGATGAAAGTGAAAGAGGAGAGTGATAAAGTTGGCTTAAAGCTCAACGTTCAGAAAACAAAGATCATGGCATCCGGTCCCATCACTTCATGGGAAATAGATGGGGAAACAGTGGAAACAGTGTCAGACTTTATTTTTTGGGCGGCTCCAAAATCACTATAGATGGTGACTGCAGCCATGAAATAAAAAGATGCTTACTCCTTGGAAGAAAAGTTATGACCAACCTAGACAGCATGTTAAAAAACAAAGACATTACTTTGCCAACAAAGGTCCATCTAGTCAAGGCTCTGATTTTTCCAATAGTCACGTACGGATGTGAGAGTTGGACTATAAAGAAAGCTGAGCGCCGAAGAATTGATGCTTTTGAACTGTGGTGTTGGAGAAGACTCTTGAGAGTCCCTGCAAGGAGATTCAACCAGTCCATCCTAAAGGAAATCACTCCTGAATGTTCATTGGAAGGACTGATGTTGAAGCTGAAACTCCCAAATACTTTGGCCACCTGATGTGAAGATCTGACTCATTTGAAAAGACCCTGATGCTGGGAAAGATTAAAAGCAGGAGAAGAAAGGGCCAGCAGAGGATGAGATGGTTGGATAGCATCCCTGGCTCGATGGACATGAGTTTGAGTAAACTCCCGGAGTTGGTGATGGACAGGGAGGCCTGGCATGCTGCAGTCCATGGGGTCACAAAGAGTTGGACATGACTGAGTGTCTGAACTGAACTGAACTGAACTGATTGACTACTGTTATTGAACATCTTTTTATGTGCTTATTGGTCGTTTGTATATCTTCTCTGTGGACTACCATTTTAAAATTTTCTAATTTACAATTGAGAAAACAAAGGCACTGGGAGGAAGTGAGAATTTACCAGGGTCACTGCTTGAGGTAATATAATAGTCCATCAGTATTAGAATATAAGTTTTGAAATACAGTGATGCAAAAGCTTAGAGGTTCAACAACTGATAATAAAATAAATTCTAAACTGTTTGCATTTACTACTGATTCTTATTTGCAAGTTACAGAAACTCAGCTCTACCTGTGACTTAATGAAAGTAATGTGATTTTGCCTTACCTGTCTGAAAAGTTAAGAGCTATTTCACGTTCAGGAATGCCTGGATTTAACTGCTCAAAGATAGCATCAGAGATCTAGTTTTCTCATCTTTTAGCTCTGCTTCCATCAGATTGGCACAGAGGTCTCTTTCTGTGGGGGTTAGATGACCATAAGAAACTCAAAGTATACCTTAGCAGCTGAGCATGCTAGCAGGATTTTTATTTAAAGTTCTCTTTCTTAATAGTTCCAGGCCACATTTCAGGACTGAGGAGAATTGGACTGAGTTGAATTAATGAATGGCCATTGTATCATTCATCCATCAAATGGAAAACACTGATTGGTCACTTGTGCACTGTTGATGGCAGGGCATGAAGTTAGCTCCACCCACACCATCTGGCCAGAGAGTTGGAAAGAAGTGTTTCCCCAGAGCGAAGTCAGGATGCTGACTCTGGCATGACAAGGAATGCGTGCTGTGCCGAGCAGAGCTTGTAGACATCTACTGTGCTTCTCAGTCTTTTGGTTGCACCTTAATTTATCTTTTACTGGTTTCTTATTGTCTCTGATTTTGGCTTAAAAGGCAGAGAGCCTCTGAAAAGTAACTTTTGGTCTCTTAGTAGGTTTAATCAACCCATCCACATTTATTTTTTCTGGTTTTAAGGGATCATTTGTTTCAATAAATACTTATAAATTTGCTTATATTAAAGATAATTGACTTTTCATGATAATTCTTCTTTTTTCTTTTTGTTGCCACATGGCATAGTTCCTCAGCCAGGGACTGAAATGAGCCCTCTGCCACGGAAGCACAGAGTCTTAACCACTGGACACCCAGGGAAGTCCCTCATCCTAATTCTTTTTTTTTAAGAAATGACTACCCTTAGTTTTTTTTTTTTTTAAAATATTTATTTATTTATTCACTTTATTTGGCTTCACCAGGTCTTTGCCAGGGAAGTCCTCTTACCTTAAATCTTGATGGTGGTCATTTTGTATCTAAGTTGTTCAATGTGGTTTTGGTTCAATGTTTGAGAAACAGAATATCATCTTGAATACAAATATAAATAAATATAGCTATTTATTATTTATACTAGCAATCCCCGTGAAGTTATTTACCTTGTATATATTTCGGTATGTTTTGTAAGGCATAACAAAAGCAGCTTCATCACAGAGTAAATCTTTTATACAGGATTAAAGCTTAACATTTGTGATAAATCTGGCATAGCTATTAAAGTAGAATGTTTTTGCTATTTTAGTTCTTACTTAACTCTTCAACTTTAGATTCCTAACTTTCCCCATTCTAAGTCATTCAGCTTCTAAAATACAGAGAAGTGGAGAGGCAGCAGATGTTACATACTATGTTTTCTTTTTTTGACCTGTAAAGTTGATGTCTATCTGATCCATTTGACAGTGTTTCCCATTCTCATACCAACTCTATTTTTAGACAAGATCCCTAGTTCTTAGTCACTTAGTTGTATCTGACTCTTTGCGATGCCGTGGACTGTAGCCCACCAGGCTCCTCTGTCCATGGGGATTCTCCAGCAAGAATACCGGAGTGGGTTGCCATGCCCTCCTCCAGGGGATCTTCCTGACCAGTTTATGGATGCAGGAAATGAGGCATAAGAAAGTTTCATAGCATCCCTCTGAGGTCGAAACCCAGGATTTGAACCTTCATAGTTTGACTTCCAGAGAAGGCAATGGCAACCCACTCTAGTACTCTTGCCTGGGAAATCCCATGGATGGAGGAGCCTGGTAGGCTACAGTCTATGGGGTCACGAAGAATCAGACACGACTGAGCAACTTCACTTTCACTTTTCACTTTCATGCACTGGCGAAGGAAATGGCAACCCTCTCCAGTACTCTTGCCTGGAGAATCCCGGGGACGGAAGCCTGGTGGGCTGCCGTCTATGGGGTCAGACAGAGTTGGACACGACTGAAGTGGCTTAGCAGCAGAGGCAGCAGTTTGACTTCAGAGCCCATGCTATTAACCACTTGTTTCATAGACTGCTGTAAGAATGAAAATATTTGTCTGTTGTTAAAGAGTCATGATGCTTTTCATTGTCCTTCATGTTGAGTTCACATTGTGTGACACTACCAAGAGGAGCCTCCCAGTTCCCTCTACCAGGGCTGGATCATGCCCAGAGAAAACTTAGTATCTTAGTTTTCCTTATTGCTGCTGCTTAGTCACTCAGTCATGTCTGACTCTTTGTGACCCCAAGGCTACAGTCGAAGGAGCCAGGCTCCTCTGTCCATGGGGATTCTCCAGGCCAGAATACTGCAGTGGGTTGCCACTTCCTCCTCCAGGGGATCTTCCCAACCCAGGGATCAAACCCAGGTCTCCTGCATTGGAGGTAGATTCTTGACTGTCAACCACCAGAGAAGCCTGATCCATCTCGAATGCTATTAAAAAGGTTTCTAAAGTTGAATTTAGACTCAGTAGAAAAGAATGCTGTGATAAATTAATGGTGTCTGTCACAAGTCCAGGACATGAGAGAGATGACACTTGTATCATCTGTTTTCCCTCCATGCTTACATCTTTAAACTAAGTTCCAGCCCTGAACATTTGCAGGACTGGGACAGTTGCCTTGCTGATTCAGATCAGCAGATGTCTTCTTCTCTCCTTGCCCAGATAAACTGTTTTGCCTTGCCTGTACAGCTTAGTATTTGAATCCTTAAGATTGCCTTAACTATGGAGAGTTGACTGAGATGTACTGTTTTGATTCAAAAGTGCATTAGGTCTGAGAATGTGAACTACTAGCCCAGCAAGAGTAGGCAAATAGACTGTTTATTCACCTAGAGTCTGCATGTCATGCCTGAGGGGTGTATGACGCTGTGCTTAGTCCTTAGGGATTGCGAAGGTGGTATGAGACAGGATCCTCAGGGTTAGAGATGTGTAGTCTAGGTGTAATTAGAGAGGAGTTAGAAGGTTTTTTTGCATTCCAGTCCCCTATAATGAAAAGGACATCTTTTTTGGGTGTTAGTTCTAAAAGGTCTTGTAGGTCTTCATAGAACCGTTCAACTTCAGCTTCTTCAGCGTTACTGGTTGGGGCATAGGCTTGGATCACCATGATATTGAGTGGTTTGCCTTGGAAATGAACAGAGATCATTCTGTCATTTTTGAGATTGCATCCAAGTACTGCATTTCGGACTCTTTTGTTGACCATGATGGCTAGTCCATTTCTTCTGAGGGATTCCTGCCCGTAGTAGTAGATATAATGGTCATCTGAGTTAAATTCACCCACTCCAGTCCATTTTAGTTCGCTGATTCCTAGAATGTCAACGTTCACTCTTGCCATCTCCTGTTTGACCACTTCCAATTTGCCTTGATTCATGGACCTGGCATTCCAGGTTCCTATGCAGTATTGCTCTTTACAGCATTGGACCTTGCTTCTATCACCAGTCACATACACAGCTGGGTATTGTTTTTGCTTTGGCTCCATCCCTTCATTCTTTCTGGAGTTATTTCTCCTCTGATCTCCAGTAGCATATTGGGCAACTACCAACTCGGGGAATTCCCCTTTCAATATCCTATCATTTTGCCTTTTCATACTGTCCATGGGGTTCTCAAGGCAAGAATACTAATGTGGTTTGCCATTCCCTTCTCTAGTGGACAACATTCTGTCAGACCTCTCCACCATGACCCGCCCGCCTTGGGTGGCCCCACAAGGCATGGCTTAGTTTCATTGAGTTAGACAAGGCTGTGGTCCATGTGATCAGATTGGCTAGTTTTCTGTGATTGTGGTTTCAGTGTGTCTGCCCTCTGATGCCCTCTCGCAACACCTACCATCTTATTTGGGTTCTTAACACCCCCCAAAAAATGTCCTTTTCATTATAGGGGACTGGAATGCAAAAGTAGGAAGTCAAAAATTTGCCTGGAGTAACAGGCAAATCTGGCCTTGGAGTACTGAATAAAGCAGATCAAAGGCTAATAGAGTTTTGCCAAGAGAACGCACTGGTCATAGAAAACACCCTCTTCCAACAACACAAGAGAAGACTCTACACATGGACATCACCAGATGGTCAACACCAAAATCAGATTGATTATATTCTTTGCAGCCAAAGATGGAGAAGCTCTATACAGTCAGCAAAAACAAGACCGGGAGCTGACTGTGGCTCAGATCATGAACTCCTTATTGCCAAATTCAGACTGAAATTGAAGAAAGTAGGGAAAACCACTAGACCATTCAGGTATGACCTGAATCAAATCCCTTATGATTATACAGTGGAAGTGAGAAATAGATTTAGGGGACTATATCTGATAAACAGAGTGCCTGATGAACTAAGGACAGAGGTTTGTGACAGTGTACAGGAGACAGGGATCAAGACCATCCTCATGGAAAAGAAATGCAAAAAAGCAAAATGACTGTCTAAGGAGGCATTACACATAGCTGTGAAAAGAAGAGAAGCAAAAAACAAAGGAGAAAAGGAAAAATATAAGCATCTGAATGCAGAGTTGCAGAGAACAACAAAAAGAGATAAGAAAGCCTTCCTCAGCGATCAATGTAAAGAAATAGAGGAAAACAACAGACTAGGAAAGACTAGAGATCTCTTCAAGAAAATTAGAGATACCAAGGGAACATTTCATGCAAAGATGGGCTCGATAAAGGACAGAAATGGTCTGGACCTAACAGAAGCAGAAGATATTAAGAAGAGATGGCAAGAATACACAGAAGAACTAACTGTACAAAAAATAGCTTCATGACCCAGATAATCACAATGGTGTGATCACTCACCTAGAGCCAGACATCCTGGAATGTGAAGTCAAGTGGGCCTTGGAAAGCATCACTACAAACAAAGCTAGTGGAGGTGATGGAATTCCAGTTGAGCAATTTCAAATCCTGGAAGATGATGCTGTAAAGGTGCTGCACTCAATATGCCAGCAAATTTGGAAAACTTGGCAGTGGCCACAGGACTGGAAAAGGTCAGTTTTCATTCCAGTGCCAAAGAGTGCTCAAACTACTGCACAATTGCACTCATCTCATACACTAGTAAAGTAATGCTCAAAATTCTCCAAGCCAGGCTTCAGCAGTATGTGAACTGTGAACTTCCTGATGTTCAAGCTGGTTTTAGAAAAGGCAAAGGAACCAGAGATCAAATTGCCAATATCCACTGGATCATGGAAAAAGCAAGAGAGTTCCAGAAAAACATCTATTTCTGCTTTATTGACTATGCCAAAGCCTTTGACTGTGTGGATCACAATAAACTGTGGAAAATTCTGAAAGAGATGGGAATACCAGACCACCTGACCTGCCTCTTGAGAAACCTACATGCAGGTCAGGAAGCAATAGTTAGAACTGGACATGGAACAACAGACTGGTTCCAAATAGGAAAAGGAGTACATCAAGGCTGTATATGGTCACCCTGCTTGTTAAACTTATATGCAGAGTATGTCATGAGAAATGCTGGGCTGGAAGAAGCACAGGCTGGAATCAAGATTGCTGAGAGAAATATCAATAACCTCAGATATGCAGATGACACCACCCTTATGGCAGAAAGAGAAGAAGAATTAAAGAGCGTCTTGATGAAAGTAAAACAGGAGAGTGAAAAAGTTGGCTTAAAGCTCAACATTCAGAAAACGAAGATCATGGCATCTGGTCCCATCACTTCATGGCAGGTAGATGGGGAAACAATGGAAACGGTGTCAGACTTTATTTCTGGGGGCTCCAAAATCACTGCAGATTAAATTAAAAGATGCTTACTCCTTAGAAGGAAAGTTATGATCAACCTAGATAACATATTGAAAAGCAGAGATATTACTTTGCTGACTAAGGTCCGTCTAGTCAAGGCTATGGTTTTTCTAGTGGTCATGTATGGATGTGAAAGTTGGACTATAAAGAAAGGTGAGCGCCGAAGAATTGATGCTTTTGAACTGTGGTGCTGGAGAAGACTCTTGAGAGTCCCTTGGACTGCAAGGAGATCCAACCAGTCCATTCTAAAGGAGATCAGTCCTGGGTGTTCATTGGAAGGACTGATGTTGAAGCTGAAACTCCAATACTTTGGCCACCTCATGCGAAGAGTTGACTCATTGGAAAAGACCCTGATGCTGGGAGGGATTGGGGGCAGTACGAGAAGGGGACGACAGAGGATGAGATGGCTGGATGGCATCACTGACTCGATGGACATGAATCTGAGTGAACTCCGGGAATTGGTGATGGACAGGTAGGCTTGGCCTGCTGCAGTTCATGAGGTTGCAAAGAGCTGGACACGACTGAGCAACTGAACTGAACTAGAAGGCTTACAAATAGATCACAAAGTGTATTATAAAAAAGGCTGAAGGAATTAAACAGCTTGATCACGAGGAAGGAAGAGTAGAATGATTCAGGGGAAGGTGTGTAGAGGAAGTATCCTTTTTTTCTTTCTTTTTGCTTTGCTGGCTCTTCCTTGCTGCACAAGGGCTTTCTCTAGTTGTGGCCAGCCGTGGCTACTCTTTATTGCAGTGTGCAGACTTCTCATTGTGGTGGCTTCTCTTGTTGTGGAGCACAAGCTCTAGAGTGCGGGCTCAGCAGTTGTGGCCCACGAGCTTAGTTGCCCCGTGGCATGTGGAATCTTCCCAGAGCAGGGATTGAAACTTTCCTGCATTGGCAGGTGGATTCTTAAGCACTAGACCACCAGGGAAGTCCTGAAAGTATTTTCTGGAGTAAAATCTTAAAGGAAGTAAATCAACCCTGAATCTTCATTGGAAGAACTGATGCTGAAGCTGATGTTCTATTCTTTGGCCACCTGATGCAAAGAGCTGACTCTGGAAAAGACCCTGATGCTGGGAAATTTTGAAGTCAGGAGGAGAAGGGGACAACAGAGGATGAGATGGTTGGATGGCATCACTGACTCAATGGACGTGAGTTTGAGCAAAGTCTGGGAGATGGTGAAGCACAGGGAGGCCTGGCATGCTGCAGTCCAATTAGACACGACTGAGCGAATGAACTAAACTGGGCACAGACTGGTGAAAAGGATGGGTGGCTGGAGTAGCGGTTAGTAGTGAAAAATGTTAAACACTACTGGCTAAAGGACATTATAACTCAGAGGTCTCAGTATCTCAGCTCACTGGCAAAAAGCAAACAGAAAACCAGATGTCTACTCCATTAGAATATAGGAATAGAATATATTGGAAATATGGAACGTCTTATGCAACATTAGAAAATAGGAGAAAAATCTGGAGCTGTCACAGAAAGTGCAGGTTTTCTTACTTTGCATTAAGAAACTGGAAGATCCTACAACATTGAGCCTAAACTCCTAGTCAGCAAAAAATGGCTGAAAGTGAGCAGAAACTGCCAATCCAGACAGATAATTTGCCAGTCTTCACCTCTCCCTGAAATCTAAGCTTGAGGTCAAAGATCAACTGCCGTCTAGTCTCTGCTTGCGCTATTGAGATCATTTCTTTATTATTTTGTCTCTAGCAAAGTTTAGAAAATGGAAAAGAAAAATTTGGAAGTCTCTGTGACAAAAAATAAGGAGCAGGGTCATAGTGTTTAGTATGCAACCAAAGGTATTGGTGTGTCTTTACTCATTTATTGCCATTATGTTGTGCTGCAATAGGCATGAGGGTTTCCATTCCTCATGGGATTAGCAAAAAGTAGAGTTTGGTTAGAAGAGAATAAGGAATTCCTATCTTAAGCTGAAGAGAAACCATTGGTGTCTGATATTTTATCTCTACAAAGACTTGAGGGTTAAGATGAAATGGCAAACCGAACAATTTCATTTTGACCTGTCTGAAAGGGTGGGTATGGAGGGTCAGAAGTATCGTTAATAGAAATGTTAATGAGCATTTAAAGAAATGAGTTAATATGGATTTGCCAAAAATGAAGCGGCCAGAGTAACCTTCCTTTTTTGACCATATTACTAGAGAGGAAGATAAAGTCAGGTTTGAGAAATAGTGTATTTTAGCAATGTATATGTATCTTGAGGTATTTTTGTGGTCAAGACTAAGAAATACGGCATGGTTGATAGCACAGCCATGAATTTTGAGCTGAAAGAGAGTTTTTAAGTTATCTACAGAATTGAAACTATTTGCCACAATTTTGTGTTCTGTTAGGGAAAACAAAATTAAGTTTTCCCTGACTATTTGGTTATAGACAACAGTGTGCTCCTTTTTAATACTGTTTCAATAATAAAATGATTTGATTTAGGTTTTCAATTGATAAAATATATTTGAATGATAATTTAGTAACAGGATAAATGCTCCTTGATTTCCTGGATAAACTTTATTTTGTGGAGTCTTACAGTAAGTTATCTTTGCTTTCCTATAATGGGGCTCCTGCCTCGTTCACATTTTATATTGATATAGTTCTCTGACCATGCAAACTATATGACAGCATTGCAGTAGAGTCACTATCTGCCTCTTTTGCTGTTAGCTGGATTAGTCTTATCATAATTATGTATTTGACTTAGCTGCCCTGGCTTCTCTATCTCTTTCTTTTTTATCTCAGTTAAGTATATATAAAAATGTATTAGCAGTTTGATACACTGGATTCTCTGGAGGGCTGAGCCTTATATTAAATTGTAGTTTCCTAAATATGGGTAGAGAGCAGAGGGACCTGAAACATTTCTGATACTGAAGTTTTATTATATTGTGAGCTTTCCTTCAGCATTTTAGGGATCCATCTTTCTCAATGTGTATAGAAGTGGAGAAACTGAAAGGGAAATTGTTTTCTGCATTCTCTATAATGGTTTTTATTTAAGAATGGTAAAGCAATACTTGCTTAGCCCAGACCAGCTCTGCAACAGACAGTGCTGAAAATCCCAAGGGAGATGCAGAGATGTTGCTGTGTTAGGAGGAAATAAACTTCAAAATGTAATTTCATATATAAAGTTATTATAAGTATATTGAAGATGGTTTGCCTAGTGTAAAGAAGGCTCAAGTTGGAGGTGGTCTTGCCAGGCTTAACCCTTATATACCTAGTCACTTCTATTCTAAGACAATGTCAAGACACCATTAAGGGGGAAAGATGTGTGGGGTTCAGTGTCTCACTCTATGCAGGTCGACTAACCTTCCAGCATCTCCTTTCCTTCCTTTACAAAATGAGAATAATAATAGTACTGATCTCATACATTTTAGATTAAATAAATCGCTATCTTTTAGGTGCTTAGATAGAGTGCTGTGTAATATAAGACTCAGTAAATGTCAGCTATTATCATGTTTATTATTAAGGTATCGAATTTATTCTATATAAATTGAATAAATTTATATATAGCTGGTATAGGGAAAGAGAATCAGACTTCAAGTGAGGAAAGTAGGATTTTTTGCTGTAAAGCTGTTTGAACTTGGAACAGTCGACTCACTTCTTTGTCCGCATTTTCTCTACTGAAAACTAACGGGAATCTCCCTACCAGGTATCCAAGTCTGGGAACAAAGTAAGCTACTGAAAGCAAAAGTTTCAGACATCTAGGAAAATGTTCCCAAGTTCAAGTTCAGTCTTTTCGAAGCTATTTTTACTTGCATTTCGCCCTAGGGACAGAGACAGGGTTTCAGGTTTTGAAAATTGATGCTGCTTATCACATATCATTGGTAAGTAAATTCATTTTCTCAGATTGGAAATAATTGACTTCATATCTGGATTTCTAATCTAGTTCTAATTGACGTACTTCATCCATCATCTAGTCACTAATGCAATTTTTGGAGTGTTGACAAAATGTTTTCAGCCATCAGATCAGTCTTGAGTGATACCTTGAGTGATACAACTTCTAACCCTTTGTTGTGTTAGAAAGGGAGATCAACCCTTTATTGTCAGCCCCCCGACCAGAACTGGAAATGTCATTGATTGATGCTAGATTTTAGCTTTTTTTATTTTTTATAATGGCCTTGATTTGGGGGTTTTAGATCCATTCTTTACATGGGCTTCCCAATTGCTGACTATGAAGGAATGTGTGAGAACAGAAATGGCCAGCCTTCATGTTTCCAAGGCTGAGTTCCTAATAGCTGAGAGTTATTCCTGACTGTATCATCTATGAGTCCTTCCTATTTACCACTGCTGTTTATAGCCTCATTTCCTTCCTTTGCTTTTCATAATATTTTTCAAAGTGGAAGCTAATGTGAATTTTGGTGCTCTCCAGCTCCTAACTCCTGTGTCTAACGCCATCAGATTGAATTAATTTGAACTATTAAGCATGAAGTACATATTACCATGGAGCTTATTCCAGATGTATTATTGTTAGTTTAATTGTTATGGCTAATCATTGATTGTGGTTTTCCTGGGTGCTTGAAATAATAACAATAATAATACTCTTTTTTTATAGTGCCTTTCATATGAGAATCATGAAAAGCCTGCATCCTGGAAACACTTATTGTAAAATTGTCATTATCCATGTATTCTCATTTGGCTGAAGTTTGAGGAGGAATATGCCAGTGTATGATTTAAAAAGCCAAGAGAAATTTATATTCATGAATCATGCTTTTTTTTTTCTTTGCAATTTACCAGCATGGAAAAGCATGAAGAGAGGGAATTTAGCCCACTGAGATATTATTTCCAGAGAGCAATCCTGTACCTTTTATAATAATTCTGTAGCCTTTATGTTGGCTTAGTGTAAGCTTTGCCTTCTTAGGTTTCAATTTTAAATGGTGCTCAGATTTTTGGAGACCTGCATTCTGCTTTGTCTGGTAGAGTAAGGCATTTTGGTTCACTGTGTGTGTGTGTGTGTGTGTGTGTTTAAGGTCTTAAAAGACATAAAATTTCTTTAGATACGCCTCAATGCTTACATCACATTTTGAAAAGTTCAAAATGAGTGAGAACAATAGCATAATATATCTGAACTTAAATTTATATTTGCATACACAGAAGGTTGGTCATTAGGAACAGGAGGCTTATGAAAGTACAGTTCAGTTTCCTAATGCTCTCCAAATGTCTCAGTAGTGAAGGAGACAGAAGGTAAGTTCCAGTGGTTCCCAGCCTACCTATTTCTTATAAGCTGGATGAACACTTAGGAAGTCTAACTTTTTTAGCAGTTGAAATTAATTACTCCTGTAAAGCAATAGCTTCATCGAAACAATTGTGACAGGATTTTTAATGGAATCCTGATGAGTTTCGTTAAATCAACACCTAAGGACCAGAATCATCTTTGTGTGTTACCCCATCACTCCCATCAGTAGTTTCAGGCAACTTGGGTTTCCTAAGACAGTTTTCGGTTTGGCTTCGGTGATACATGGAGAATGTCCACCATCTGGCTGCTGTCAAGGAGCTCAAGGGGAATGAATTGCTGGACGTTATGTTACATGGATTCTCACTGCTGTTCCTTTCCATGGGAGAAGTGAGGCCTTGGACTCATGCAATGAAAAATGAGGACTCTTCTTGCCACCCAGCATGCATTCCTCTGGAAAGCTGGGAGGTCACAATATGAAAAAGGGTAAGGTGGTTTTTCTCCACCATGGCAACACTCTGGAATATCCACCGGAAGCTTTAAAACCCTCCAGTGCCTGAGTCCCACCCCCAGAGATTTTAATCTAATTGGCCAGGGACAGAGCCTGGCCACTGAGAGGTTTAAAAGTTTCCCAGGTGATTCTAATTGTTGGGCACATCAAACGTGACTCTAGTTTTCAGCAAGGTTCATACTCAGAATACATAGCAACTGGTCCAGCACTGTGCTCTTGTTGTTTACCAGGCACTATGCTAAATGTTTTACAGGTATCGATCCATTTGATCATCACAATATCCATGTGATTGAACACTCATCAATTCATACATTTATTGTTTTTTTAGTATTTATTTGGCTGTGCTAGATCTTAGTTGTGGCATGTAGTATTTAGTTCTTTGACCAGGGATCGAACCTGTGCCCCCTGCTTTGGGAGCTTGGAATCTTAGCCACTGGAGCACCAGGGAAGACCCAATTCATAGATTTACTTACTCAAGACATACCTAGAGGGTGCAGGCAGTGGACCAGGCAGTGTGTTGGTTGCTAGAGTGGAGAGTCAGGGTCAGTTCAGTCTTAATGATATTTGAGCTGACATTTAAAGACTGAGGAGTTAAGCAGGTAAAGATGGGAGGGAGGATACTACAGAGAGGGAGGTTAGCTTTTGCAAATGTCCTGTGCTAGGAAGGAGGACGGCGAGTTTAAGGAACTGAAAACAGTGACTAGAAAACGGTACTTCTGGAGCAGAGGAAGCCGGGAGGAACGTGGGACAAGATAAGATGTTGAGGTTGGCAGGTCTGGTAAAGGCTTCTGGCCTGTATTTTGAAACCACATGGAAGCTCTGATCTCATTTGTATTTTCCTAGAAGATCTCTCCGTTTGCAGTGAGGAAACAAATAAGAGAGAACCAAGAGAGGATGTGTTGTGATGAGGTAAAGGGACATGGCTATAGAAGGGGACAGAAATGAGAATGATTTGGCCTAAGATAATGCAGGGAAAGAGAGGTGGGATACTTGGTTTTTAGATGATAAAATCCTTTGGATTCAAAGGGGAGGAAAATGACGGCACTTTTCAACTTTACAATTATTTGCTATCATTACCCCCAGTTTTCAGATAAGCTGATGAGAGTTAGGGTGTTATTGTTACTGTTCAGTCGCTCAGTTGTGTCTGACTCTTTGCAACCCCATGAACTGTAGCCCGCCAGGCTCCTCTGTCTGTAGGATTTCCCAGGCAAGAATACCAGAGGGGTTGCCGTTTCCTGCTCCAGGGGATTCTTCCCCACCCAGGGATCAAACCTGAGTCTCCTGTGTTGCAAGCATTTTCTTTACCACAGAGCCACTGGCGGAGCCAAGAATTAGGGTAGTGCCTCTCAAACTGTAGTGTGTATAGGGGTCGCCTGATGATATTCTTAAAATGCAGATTCTGACTCAGAAGGTCTGCAGTGAGGCCTGTGATTCTGCCTCATAAGCTCCAAATGATGCTGATGCTGCTGGTCCGTGGACCACGCTTTGAGAATCAAGGGCTTAGAGAAGTGAGATAATCTGAAGATGTGGTGGAATGGAACCTTCATTTTTAACCATGTTTGCCCATTGCCAAAGCCCGTGATCTTAATTAATCATAAACACTATGGCTCCCCAAAGGTGGAGTTGTTGGTATAAAAAAGCCAGTTGGAAACAACCTGGGGAGGTTGTACACCAGGCTAAGAAATTTGGATTTTATCTTCATGCAATTGGCAGCCATTGAAAATGTTTAAGCAGAGAAGGGTCCAATCAGAAAGCTTATATTATGGTTTCTGGATGTATTTCCTATGAGTATTTTGTTTGTTCTTTTCAGTGTAGATCTCTTAGGTCAAATTGAAGTGCAATTAAAGAAAAAAATAGGGCTCTGAACTTTGTAAGTAATAGGGATGGTTTATTAGATCATCTACTCTGTAATGAGGGCAATAATTGGCTCTTATTTAGTGTCTCCTGCCCAATCATCCCAAGGCACTTTACTAATAAGCATCATCTTTCTTTCAGAGCTGAAGCAGCCGTTGGAGAAAGCCTCAGGGACTTGATGTACTGGGTCTGGCTGCTGGGCGTGTGCTCATCATTTCTGTGTCTTCTAGATTCTTCTCCCACAGTTCAGGTATATGCCTGAACATTTGCTGTAACTGCTTGGCATCCTTATCAGTGCTTTCTCCTGTGTCCCAGGGATTGCTAGCCTAACAAGAAACTGAAACGTATGTAAAAAGTGTCCAAATATTTAGAATGTTGTATGGTTTATCTTCTACTTGGCAAGATATAAGGCCCAGAAGGGCTCTGAGAAGTCCCAGAGTAAAACAGTTTGTTTAACTCTGTATCATTCAGTGGTTTTCTAAACTAATTTGACCTTAGAATTGCCACAGCTCTTTTCTCCCTCTCAATTCTAGACATTCCGTTCAGCAGTTGTTCTGTCTGATGGAGATAATGAAATGCTGTTCTGTCCGCAAAGATAATCGCAGTCTTTGAATTCATCAAAATCAGTTGCTAGGCCTCTGTTCTTTTCTTTAGTGACTGACAGGCTTGGAGTTTTGGCATATAGGGCCGCAGCATAGCATAGTTTTTATTTTGCTTTATTTAAGCCAGGTGCTCTTGCAGCTGTTACAACTACATGTCCCTTCTTCAATGTGGTACATGTATACAGTGGAATATCACTCAGCCATTAAGAATAATGAAATAAGGCCATTTGCAGCAACATGGATGGACCTAGAGTGTGTCATACTGAGTGAAGTAAGTCAGAGGAGAAATACTGTGTGACATCCCTTAAATGTGAAATCTAAAAAGGAAGGAAACAAATGAACTTACAAAACAGACACAGACACAGAGAATGAGCTGATGGTTATCAGAGTCAGGGGGGTAAGGATGGGGGTAAGGGATAGTTTTGGATGGACATGTGCACACTGCTATATTTAAAGTGGATAACCAGCAAGGACCTACTGTAGAGCACAAGGAACTCTGCTCAATGTTATGTGGCAGCCTGGATGGGACGGGAGTTTGGGGGAGAACGGATACATGTATATGTAAAGCTGAGTCCCTTCAGTGTTCACCTGAAACTATCACAGCATTGTTTTTTAATCAGCTATACCCCAATATAAAATAAGAAGCAAAATAAAAGAAAATAAACCTACATGTCCCTACTTCAGTACTCAGCTTGAAGGACAGTCACTGACTTTCGCATGTTTCCCTGTTGTCTGGAAAGGGTGAGTTGTGCTTTTGTTTCTTTTCTTTGTTTCCGCATGTTTAATTCTATTTTGGCAGCCATAGAATCTTCCTTCCCACTCTGTTTCAAGTAAAATATTCCAGGAATAGGATCATTGCCAGACATGACATTTACATTGAGCTATTTTTTATGTTAAATATAAAACATGATACTTGAATAGTTTTTAAAAATCTGAGTTAATTTGCTAATTTGAAAGTGAACTAAATTTGTCTTTTTGCCTAAAGGAACTAAGGATCTAGCATAAGATAAAGAAAACCTTTCTTTTTTTTTTTTTCTTAAATCAGACTGTAAATAGTTAGCATTCATATGAAACCAGAAAACTTGTGCTAACTGTTTCAAGATGTTGTTGGAATAACATACATGCTGAGATACAGTACCACAGTAAAAATGAAAGTAACTGTGATATCATAGAAATATAGAAAATTGGATTTTAAAAGTTATTGGATATTTTAAAACGTGAATTTATAACTACTGAATAGATTGTCTCAATGATACCAGCATTTCCTATCTTCAATGTGTCTACTGTCTTCAGCTCTCATAGAGCTGGTTTCTTATAGAGAGCTATAGCATCTTTAGTTTAGAAAAAAAGGCTTCATATTTTGGTAGGAGAACTGGCTAGGAAGTACCTTGGAAATCCAGATGCCCAGACTTCTTTTCAAGAGATTCTAACAACTTGAGATTCTCCAGTTCTGAGATACCCATGATTCACGCAAACAATTTGTTAGAAATGCAGATTCCAAGCCATTATATACCTTTGTGCAAGATGCTCAGGGCACAACCTGGAGTGCCGCTTGGTTGGCCCTGCCTCACCCTCAGAGGCTCTGCCTTCACAGGCCCGTCTGGGATTTCAGGAATGCGTATTTTCTTCACCTTTATTCTTTTAATAAAATGTAATTGATTTACATTGTGTTAATTTCTGCTGTGTGTGTGTATGTATGCATATGGAAACATATATATATACACACACACATATATTATTATTTTTCACAATGGTTTATTATAGGATATTGAATGTAGTTCCCTGTGTGCTATGATAGGATCTTGTTGTTTACTTATTCTGTAAATAGCTTGCATTTGCTAATCCTAAACTCCTTCATCATCCCTCCCTCAAGTCTGTTCTCTGTGTCTGTGAGTTCATTTCTTTTTTGTGAATAAGTTCGTTTATGTCATATTTTAATCTCCATACATCAGTGATATCATATGGTATTTGTCTTTGTCTTTCTAACTTAATTCATTTAGCATGATAATCTCCAGGTCCATCCATGTTGCTGCAAATGGCATTATTTCATTCTCTTTTTATGACTGAGTAATATTCCATCTTCTTTTTCCATTCATCTGTCAATGGACATTTAGATTGCTTCCATATCTTGGCTATTGTAAATAGTTCTGCTATGAATATAGCAGTGCATTTTTTTTTTAAATTGTAGCTTTGTCCAGATATATGCTCAGGAGTGTATTTGCTGGATCATATGGCAATGCTATTTTTAGTTTTGTGAGGACATGCCATACTATTTTCCATAGCGGCTGCGCCAGTTTAGTAATGTGTGTATGAGTCTGATAGCACTGCATATGATTCTGATACTACTGATTCAAGAATCATATTTTGAGAATCATAGCTCTGGAAATGTAGTTTGAAATAGGTTCTATGCATGGGCTATTAAATGGGGCCATAGGTTATGCATTCAGATAAAGATTTAAGCAGATTAACTTAGGTTGGCCATGCTTTTTTCGACAGAGATCCCATGTTGCTATATAGGCTCAGGCACTCCCAAGCTGCAGACAAACGAGTAACCAAATCTCTTTCTTGCGTGGCTTTGAAGTAGAAAAGCCATAGCATTCATCATGTTACTACTGGGTCTTGGAGCTGAGAGAAGCACAGGGTCTTTGCCTATTAGCAGGTCAAATAGATTCTCTTTGGCTTTAACTCTAAGGGACCATTGCTGCTGCAAACATGACTGTGATCCTGAGAGGAAACCAGCAGGCTTTAAACACTAAGGACCAGATAGTGAACATTGCAAGGAAATGTGGCTCTACAACTACCAGGCACTCTTGAATTAACATGCCCAGGAGATGAGGTATAACATAATGAATACTTTCCTTTGTGTCCAACTAATTGTTTTTGTCACCCAGATTTTGTGTCTGGAACAGCATTTTTTTTTTAACTTCTTACTTTATATTGGGTTTCCCTGGTGGCTCAGATGGTAAAGCGTCTGCCCACAGTGTGGGAGACCCAGGTTCGATCCCTTGGTTGGGAAGATCCCCTGGAGAAGGAAATGGCAACCCACTACAGTATTCTTGCCTAGAAAATCCCATGGACAGAGGACCCTGGTAGGCTACAGCCAGGGGGTTGCAAAGAGTCAGACACGACTGAGCAACTTCACTTTGGTATTGGAGTATAGCCAATTAACAGTGTGATTGTTTCAGGTGGACAGCAAAGGGACTCAGCTATATGTATGCATGTATCCATTCTACCTCAGACTCCCCTCCCATCCAAGCTGCCTAGAACAGTGATTCTTAAAGTGTGGTTCATAAGAACTGAGACCTTTTTAGGGTAACTGCAAAGTCAAAACTATATTGCCGTAATACTGTGTTGTTATTTGTCTTTTTTACTATGTTGACATTTGTACTGATGGTGCAAAAGCAATGGTGGGTAAAGTGTAGCATGGATCAAGGTATGGCACAAAACTGTGCTTTTGGTCTTTTATTTTTTACAACCATAAGTTATGGTTAAAAAAAAAAAGCCAATGTCTTCTAAAAATATCCTTGATGAAGAAGTAAAATGTTTTGATTTACTTAGGTTTTGATTTTCAAAAACACGTCTCATTTTAGCATCTGTGTGCTGGTATAGGAAACATACATGAAACATGGCTGCTGCATAATGAAGTATAGTTTTTGAGGAAAAAGCACTTGTATGACTGTTTCGGTTGTAAGCTGAGCTCATTGCTTTTATATGGAACAGTATTTTTTACTTGAAAGAACGATTGCCACATGAGATGTGGTTGTTCATACTTCAATATTTGTCAGATATTTTTTTCAAAAATGCATAAAGTGAGGCCTGTCACTTCAACTCAAGTCATTGGACCGTATTTGTTGCCAATGATCAAATTCAAGCTTTAAAGCAAAAATTAGAGTTTTGGAAAACTTGTATCTGCCACCATGAACTTGACAGCTTCCCAATACTTAAAGATTTTTCTGATGAGATCTATGGCAATATTAAAAAAATGTGATTCTTTTTTACATCATGTAATGAGATGTGTCAACGTTTGGAAGATCTGCATAATTCAGTAAGCCAATAAATTCAGCTAGAGCAATGCATGCTTTTACAAATTTCTGCATGGGGAAAGGATCCATTCAAACAGCAACAGAGGCCATGGGTTTTCACATAAGAGAGCACTAAAAGTTTATTGATACAGTTTCAGTTTCCACACTGCAACTAACTCTTAAAGAAACTACCATTTGTCAAATTTTGATGCAGTATCAATGAAAAGGCTATTAAAATACTCCTTTGGGGGAAAGAGGGAGGGGCAAGGAAATGGCAGGGGATTAAAAGGTACAAACTATGATGTATAAAATAAGCTATAAGAATCAATTGTATAGGTAAGGAATATAGTCAATATTTTATGATTACTATACATGGAGTATAATCTATAAAAGTTTTGAATCACTATTTTGTACATCTGAAATTAATGTAATATTGTAAATCAGCTACACTTCAATTAAAAAAGAAAACTGGTTCTCTTGGATTTTCTTGACATGCATCAATCCAAAACAATAGGTCATGCTGCTGTTGCTGCTAAGTTGCTTCAGTCATGTCCAACTCTGTGTGACCCCATAGACGGCAGCCCACTAAGCTCCTCTGTCCCTGGGATTCTTCAGGCAAGAATACTGGAGTGGGTTGCCATTTCCTTCTCCAATTCATGAAAGTGAAAAGTGAAAGTGAAGTCGCTCAGTTGTGCCTGAGTCTTAGCGACCCCATGGACTGCAGCCTACCAGGCTCCTCCGTCCATGGGATTTTCCAGGCAAGAGTACTGGAGTGGGGTGCCATTGCCTTCTCCAGTAGGTCATGACGCAATGTAGAAGCAGATATGAAAATCCTCCAGCTTTCTATAAAGCTGAACATTGAAAAGATTTTCAAAATTCTGAAACAGTGTCACTCTTCTCACTAGCTTTTTCATTTTAAAAAGTATGTTATACAGGCTAACATATACTGAGTTTATTATTATTAATTTTTTTATTTTTTCTGTGCTGAGTCTCCATTGCTGTGCAGGCTTTTCTCTGGTTATGGCGAATGTGGGCTCCTCTCTAGCTGCGGTGTCCGGGCCCTCACTGTGGTTGCGTCTCTTGTGGAGCACAGGCTGGAAGGCATGAGCTCCAGCACCTGTGGCACGTGGGCTCAATAGCGGTGGCTCACTGCTCTAGAGCACAGGCTCAGCTGTGCTGGTGCGTGGGATTAACTGCTCCGCACATGTGGGATCTTCCTGGAGCAGGGACTGAACCATGTCTCCTGCACTGGTGGGTGGATTCTTTACCACTGAGCCACCAGGGAAGCCCTGAGTTAATTATTATTTTAAAATAAATTAGCAGTGTTCTGAAATATTGCCATTTAATTCCTAACCTGGTAAATATCTTAGATATAACCTATATAAACAAAAGCTCTTTGGGGCCTTTAACAGGTTTTTGAGAATGTGAATGGATCTTGAGACCAAAATGTTTGGGAACTGCTGGCCTAGGGAAACATAATGTATTTCACAGAATGTTCTGCTTTGAGATCTTCACCAGAAAGTGAGCAGCCAAGTACAAAAGGAGACATAAAACAAGAAGTATTTAGTACATAAATAAGTTTAGAAATGCTATTAGCTACAGCCCCATATGGAGAGTCATGGTTCATAATAGCACATTAAAGTTTCACCTTGAACTTTGTTCAACTCTCACTCTTTCCTACCCTTATTTGAACATGAATATATGTATACTGTTCCCTTGCCAATGAGCGTTATTTTAAATATTTTCCAACATGATGCTTTAGAAAGTGATATGTCATTATTCATTGACTTCTAAGGGTCAGTCATGTTTTCCTTCAGAATAGCTTCCAGACAGTAAGCTCTCTAGTCATACCATCAGGGGTTGGAGTTTGTGTGGTAAGGTTAGGCAACCTCAGAATGTTTCACGACATTTTGGCTTTTTAGTTTTATAAGCTCAGGTGGTTTATCTGGCTTTGCAAGACAGGCAAACTCATGAAAACCTATGATGATATGAATGTGTTCATGGGCTTACATTAATGGCCTTGTGAAGAGGATTTTTGCTCGCGGACAGAAGGCAATTAACTCAGCAGACTGTGCCTTTGCTTGAAATGAATGTCCTTTTGGTAGGACCTGATTTGTCCTTTCTGAGTCAATGGTTACTGAGCCATACATGCTATCTGATTGGGTTTCCTCAGAGGAATTGCCATTATCAAGGCTGTGGAAATAAGCAAAGTCAGTTTTATCACATGCTTCTCATAGTAAATGGTGATCTACTAGAATTCTAGTTTAGGAACTGGTTTGCTGATTATAATGCCTTAGTTCCTAGGACAAAATTGTTGTAAGGAAAACCTTGCAAAGTGGTTGTATTTGCACTTCTAGGCATCTGTACTAAGGAATAAACAAAGTAATGTTGAAATGTGCTTATAAAGATGCTTTCTATAGCAATTAAAAAATTTATTTTTTTTTGAGAAGTATAGAGCAAAATACAATTATTGCAGGGCAATTGCTCTACAATATTGTGTTGGGCTCTGCCACACATCGACATGAATCAGCCACAGGTATACATATGTCCTGTCCCTCCTGAACCCCCTCTCCCATCTCCCACCCCATCCCAGCCCTGCATAGGTTGTCATAGAACACCAGGTTGAGCTGGGTTGTAGCATTATTTTTATAAACCAGAGTTGAAAACAACAGTTGACAAATGTGGAAACAATGAAAAACTATAGTATATGCACATAATAAAATGCCATATGGACAATAAAAGTCTGGTTTTGATATTTAAAGATATGGGATCATGTGCCCCAAATAATGTAAGTGAATATAGTAAGAGAAACAATCGTGGAATGTAGTGTCAGATGGTATTCCTGTTTATACCCATGATCATCTCTGGGCATGCTCCTTTCTCTTCATTCTTGCCAACCTTGGGTGCTATTTTAAATAATATTTTTCAGTGTGATAAGGTAAAAATGTTATGTCATTCTTACATTAAGGAGATATTCAACAGGGAAGACGAAGAGCAGTAATTGGCATTTCCAGACTTGATTCTAATTGTAAGTTGTAGGTGGAACTTTAGCCACACTAAGTACAGATGGGCTGATTCTGATTACTGACACCTGACAGCTACCAGGATCTGGGAGAAAGTTCTAGAGCCCAGAGAAGTGATTTGAGTCAAGTTAAAAATAACCAGGAAAATCCTCTGGTAGTCAGATTTAGTCGTTTATAATTCATCCTTGGCTAGATTGAATAAATACTACATCTAGGTCATCTCCATCCATCTGGAAAACCCTCATATAAACATTTAGAGAGACCAAGAGGCAGAGAGAGAATGTATTCCTGTCAGTCTCCCATGTGTCAGAGACTTTGCCATTATAAAGTTCTAGTAGATCCTAAAATTATCTGTCAAGTGATTAAAACTGTCATCACGGTTCTTGCTTCTTATATTCTTTCCTCAGAGCATATACGCAAAAGGTTTGCAGGATGCCTGTGGGCTTTTTTGGAGCCACTAAAGGGACTCGTCACCTGTTTCCATTCCCTGTCACTCACCACAGATGTGCCAGTCATGCCTACCTTAATCTTTTGTCATAGTCACACTGAAACCGGCTAGAATATTGAAGGAACTGTCAAAAATGTAGCCATGTGAAAAGAATCAGAAGGCAGTGTTGGTATTCAGAGTTTGCTTCCGGCTTGGGCTCCTGTTTGCATGGAGCAGGTTGGATGTCTAATTTCAGCAATGCAATTAATTCTTGGACAAGATGAGAAAAGATGTAACTGCCACATTTGTATACACTTGGATGTTGCTTTACTAATTCATGTACTTATTTCCTTTGCGATTTCATCTGAAAGCATCTTCTGAAGGCTTTTTGCTGTTGATTTTTTTTTAATCTTTTGAATGATGAAAATGGACAAAAACAGAATTCAGCAAAATGTAAATGAATCAAGCAAATGGGATGCAAGAATATATTGTACAGATCCGGAATGGAAATAGAGATATTTGTTCTTCCTTCTTTTGAGCAGAATCATAAAACTTTCCATGGTGCCTCAGACATTCTGTTTTACATTCACTATTGCCAGACATTTAAAAGGTGATAAAAAAGCATTTGAAAAATGTCGAGGTTATTGTTGTGTGTTCTGACAGTAAATAAGTGTTTATTCTAACACAGAGATTTGTCCTCTAGCCCTGATATGGTCTTTTATAACCACTGTGGATTTCTTCTTTTTAAAATATTGTTTTCACTTTGCACTTTTTTCTATAGTGCTGCTTCGTCTGAGAATTATGATGATATCCCAAATGCAGATTTTAAAACTATTCTGAAGTAAACTGTGGAAAATGTCTATTGTTTTTTGAATAAAAGATTTTATGGCCTGGCCTATGCATTGTTGAGATATGTTTTTGAGAATACTGTAACAGAAAGTATATACTTCTAATATGTTCTCTTGGGACTCCCTTAGTGGCTCAGTGGTAAAGAATCCACCTGCCAATGCAGGAGATGCGAGTTTGATCCCTGGGTCAGGAGGATCCCCTGGAGAAGAAAATGGCAACCTGCACCAGGATTCCTGCCTGGAATATCCCATGGATAGATGAGCCTAGTGGGCTACAGTCCACGGGATTGCAAAGAGTCGGACATGACTTAGTGACTAAACAACAACAACAACAGCAACAACAATATATTCTCTTTTAAAAGAAATATTATTTTCAAACCTTATTGTATAACAGAAGACACACTATTGAAATAATTAACCAGGACTTGCTGGGATGGGAGAGTAGCAGCTAGATTGAGGGTGAATGTTCAGGAAATGCATGAATAGCTTCTTAATTAAACTGGAGAATGTTTAGGCTCCTTTCTATAATTATGTAGTGAATTTTCAGTTTTAGTGTATATATGTATATTCTATTTAGAACTAAAGGAATATGTTCTTCAAAGGCTTGCACATACTTACTGAAAACTATGGAATTCAAAATTTTATTTCTCTCTAAGGGACCTAGTAATAGCACAAAACCATCATAGCCAAGTGGTCCTCAGAGACCAACATTGAATTTTAAACTTTAGTTCAATAGAATTGCTTTTTAGAAAGCAAAATACTTAAAATCCATATTAGTATCCTTTGCTCCCATCATGTTTCTCTTTCTTTGCTTATTTTTGTAACTCCTTTTTTTCATAACCCTTGTGGTGACCAGTCTTCACTTTATTAGCCTTGCAGCCTAATGCTACAAGATAGCAAAGGTCAATTCCTCTGGTCTCCATTCTGATCTGTTAAGAGAGAGTTATTGATGGTCTTTACAATGCCCCTTTCATCTCTAGAGTTCTTTGTTTATGTCTCCTTCCTCTTTTATCCTGCATTCATTATAGACTTACTATGAGGATGAAGTACAAAAAGGATCATGAGTGTAGTTTGAAAATTCTACTGTAGAAATATGAAGTATGAATGTGTTGCTATCTGGAATCATTTTCTGTGATTGTTCTTGTGTCAACACAAGACTGCATTTTCCCTGATGTGTGGGAAATCTTAAAAGAGTTTTCATGATGGACTGAACACTGTATGTGCTAAGAAACCCTCATGAATTGCCTTATTCTTAAGCCAGGGATTGTTTAGCTCTTGGATACTGTAGCAGTTATTTGAAGCTCAGCACCTACTTTTAGGCATTTCAGGAGGCTAAAGTATCAGAAAGGTAAAGTCAGGTATCTGAAGGTAAGAATGTATTTCCAGTCTCTCAGGGAACCCATCAATGAGCAGTTGATGGTCAGCTGTGAGAACATTGTTTTTGAAAGTAGCTATAATGATTTATCAGAGACTAGCCAGTAAACACAGAGAAGGCAATGGCACCCCACTCCAGTACTCTTGCCTGAAAAATCCCATGGACGGAGGAGCCTGGTAGGCTGCAGTCCATGGGGTCGCTAAGAGTTGGATACGACTGAGTGACTTCACTTTCACTTTTCACTTTCATGCATTGGAGAAGGAAAGGCAACCCACTCCAGTGTTCTTGCCTGGAGAATCCCAGGGACAGGGGAGCCTGGTGGGCTGCCGTCTATGGGGTCACACAGAGTCGGACACGACTGAAGTGACTTAGCATCTTGACATTAGCCAGTAAACAGAGTATAACCTGTGCCTGACTTGGACCACTGTTTTCTCCCCTTTGATTTGTGCTTAAAAGCCTGCTAGAATGATGCTGAAGAAATTAAGATGTGGAAGCTAACTGCAAAAAAGTTTCATAGTTGTTTTTATGTCTGTTAGTGCCTAGAGCAAACTCTTGATCCACGTAACAATAACCCCTTGAAATGCCATTTAGATTGGAAGTGCTGATGCAACACTAATGATTTTAGAGCAAATATGTTACTCTGATTTCTCCATCTGCTATGAATAAAAGGATATCAGGAGAAAGTCTTTGTAAAGAAAATTATTTCTTAGAAATATTGAAGGTATTTTGAAATGTGTGCAAGTATAAGGGAAGAGTGATTCTTTTATTTTTACGTGTTTACTTTTTAAATTTTATTTGTGTTTGATTAATGCAAGTTAGTTTATTTTTAAATTTTTGTTGAAGTATAGTTGCTTTACAATATTGTGTTAGTTTCTACTGTACAGCAAAGTGAATCAGCTGTATTCTTTTATTTTTTAAATTTCTTCCCATTTAGGTCACAACATAGTGATGGGTAAAGTTCCCTGAACTATACAGTAGGTTCTCATTAGTTATCTATTTTGTTCATAATAGCAATAGTGTATGTATGTCAATCCCAATGTCCCAATTCATCACATCCTTCCTTTATCAAGTGTTTCAGAAAACAGAAACTTTATTGTAGCTCCATGGAAATGCTAATAATTTTTTGCTAATTTTTTTAAGACTCCTGAAAAGTATCAAATGACCAGCCCTCTAGGTTTTGTTGTGACACATTCCTGATGATGCATATGAAAACATTCCCTATGGGTTTCTTTAGAGAGTCTAACCAGGGATAAGAGCTACTGCTCTGTCTTGACTAAGGAGTGGTTCTTTTCTTTCTTTGAGGATTGTCCTCATTTGATTCAGTCCCCATGTAGTGTGGGAGGAATGGGGTATGTACCCTCTTAGGTTCCTGGGCAACTCTCTCCATGAATACTGATATTATTAGATTTTTGAAAAAATTCTATAGCTATGCATTTGCAAATTTAGATATAGTGATTATTTAAGAATGTATGCAATTTCAATATTAACATAAGAAAAGTCAAAAAATTTACAATAATAATAATAGAAGAAAGTAGAAGATTGTTAAAGACATACAACAAAAAAAGGCACCGGGCCCAAATAGTTTTATAGCTAAATTAAGTCTAAGCTTAAAAAATAGATGCTCCCTATGGTTATCAATACCAAACCATCATACTTGTCTCCTGAGAAACCTGTGTGTGGATCAAGGAGCAACAGTTGGAACTCTGTATGGAACAACTGATTGGTTCGAGATTGAGAAAGAAGTACAACAGGGCTGTCCACTGTCACCCTGTTTGTTTAACCTGTATGCTGAGCACATCATGAGAAATGCTGGGCTAGATGACTTACAAGTTGGAATCAAGATAGGCGGGAGGAACATCAACAACCCCAGATATGTGGATGATACCACTCTAATGGCAGAAAGCAAAGAGGAACTAAAGCCTCTTGGTGAGGATGTAGGAGGAGAGTGAGAAAAACTGGTTTAAAACTAAATATTAAAAAAAACACTAAGATCATGGCATCTGGCCCCATTACTTCATGGCAAATAAAAGGGGAAAAGGTGGAAGTAGTGACAGATTTCCTCTTCTTGGGTTCTAAAATCACTCAGATGGTGACTGCAGCCAGGAAGTCAGAAGATGGTTGCCTCTTGGCAGGAAACCTAGATCATGACTTGAAAAGCAGAGACATTACTCTGTTGACAAAGATCCATGTAGTCAAGGCTCTGGTCTTCCCGGTGGTTATGTATGGTTGTGAGATCTGCACCATAAAGAAGGCAGAATGCCAAAGAATTGATGCCTTCAAAACGTGCTGATGGAGAAGACTCCTGAAAGTCCCCTGGACAGCAAGGACCTCAAACCAGTAAATCAAGGGAAATCTATCCTCAATACTTGTAGGAAGGTCTAATGCTGAAGCAGAAGCGCCAGTATATTGGTCATCTGATGTGAAGAGGTAACTCATTGGAGAAGTCCCTGATTCTGGGAAAGATTGAGGGCAGAAGGGGAAGAGGGCATCAGAGGATGAGATGGCTGGATAGCATCACTGATGCAATGGATGTGAACTTTGGCAAATTTTGGGAGATGGTGAGGGACAGGGAGGCCTGGTATGGTGCAGTCCATGGGGTCATAAAGAGTTGGACATAACTGGGTGACTGAACAGCAACAAAAACAACAAATGGTTATCCTACAATTAAGACTATGGAGAAGGAAAGAAGAGACCTCAAGTAATTGTGTAAATCTAGTATAACTTTATAATAAAACCTAAATTCCATCTGCTTATGAGGATATAATAAAATATTTTATTTCAAAAAGCATAAGCAACTTCAGAATTGGAAACTTACCTATACCATTATAGATAAATACCATTCATCACATTCAGTTCAGTTCAGTCCCTCAGTTGTGTCCGACTCTTTGCGACTCTATGGACGGCAGCACACCAGACCTCCCTGTCCATCACCAAATCCTGAAGTAGGCTGAAATTCATGTCCATTGAGTCAGTAATGCCATCCAACCATCTCATCCTCTGTCATTCCCCTCCCACCTTCAATCTTTCCCAGCATTAGGGTCTTTTCCAGTGAGTCATTTCTTCGCATCAGGTGGCCAAAGTATTGGAGTTTCAGCTTCAACATCAGTCCTTCCAATGAATGTTCAGGACTGATTTCCTTTAGGATAGACTGGTTGGATCTCCTTGAAGTCCAAGGGACTCTCAAGAGTCTTCTCCAACACCACAGTTCAAAAGCATCAATTTTTTGGTCCTCAGCTTTCTTTATGATCCAACTCTTACACCCATACATGACTACTGGAAAAACCATAGCTTTCATGAGATGGACCTTTGTTAGCAAAGTAATGTCTCTGCTTTTGAATATGCTGTCTAGGTTGGTCATAACTTTCCTTCCAAGGAGCAAGCGTCTTTTAATTTCATGGCTGCAGTCATCATCTGTAGTGATTTTGGAGCCCAAGAAAATAAAGTCTGTCACTGTTTCCATTGCTTCCCCATCTATTTGCCATGAAGTGATGGGACCAGATGCCATGATCTTAGTTTTATGAATGTTGAGTTTTAAGCCCACCTTTTCACTCTTCTCTTTCACTTTCATCAAGAGGCTCTTTAGTTCTTCTTCACTTTCTGCCGTAAGAGTGGTATCATCTACATATCTGAGGTTATTGCTATTTCACCTGGCATTCTTGATTCCAGCTTGTGCTTCATCCAGCCCAACATTTCTCACGAGGTACTCTGCATATCAGTTAAATAAGCAGGGTGACAATAAACAGCCTTGATATACTCCTTTCCTGATTTAGAACCAGTCTGTTGTTCCATGTCCAGTTCTAACTGTTGCTTCTTGACCTGCATTCAGATTTCTCAGGAGGCAGTTCAGGTTGTCTGGTATTCCCATCTCTTGAAGAATTTTCCACAGTTTGTTGTGATCCACATAGTCAAAGACTTTGTCATAGTCAATAAAGCAGAAGTAGATGTTTTTCTGGAACTCTCTTTTTCAATGATCCAGTGGATGTTGGCAATTTGATCTCTGGTTCCTCTGCCTTTTCTAAATCCATCTTGAACATCTGGAAGTTCACGGTTCACATACTGTTGAAGCCTGGCTTGGAGAATTTTTGAGCATTACTTTGCTAGTGAGGGAGATGAGTGCAATTGTGCTGTAGTTTAAGCATCAGCATTCATAACATTAGCAGATTAAAAGATAAAGATAATATGATTATATCAATACATGTTGTGCTAGTTTCCTAGGCTTCTGTAACAAATTATCAAACTGGGTAACTTAAAACAAAAGGAACATTTTTTTCTCACAGTCCTGGATGCCAGGGGTGCTAACAGGATGAAGCTCTCTCTGAAGTGTATAAAGGGATGATCCTCTCTTGCCTCTTCCTAATTTCTAGTGGTTGCTGGCAGTCTTTTGGGTTCCTTGGCCTGTAGATACATTACTTCCATACCTGCCTTTGTCATCAGGTGGAGTTCTCCTTGTTTATCTCTCTGTGTCTCTATTTTCTCTTCCTAGAAGGGTGCCAGTCACTGGATTAGAGCCCTAAGCCAGTATGACCTCATCTTAGTTTAACTAAGCACATATGCCAAGATCCTATTACAAAATAAAGTTACCAGGTGGCAATAAATTTGGGGAGGACTCTGTTCAACCCACTACACATACTAAAAAGGAATTTGACACAATTTATTAGCTGTTTCTAATAACTTCCTAAGTAAAATGGGCATAATGGAAGTTAATGACACATAATAAAGAGTATTTATAAAAACTCACCATCACATTATATTAAATAGTGAAATTTAAAGGCCAGTTGTCTTAGGATCAGGAAAAGTGCAGAGAGAAATTTGCTGTCAACACTGTAACTTAGCAATATATTGTGGGTTCTGTATGATGCAGTTAAACAATGGAGTTAAGCAGTATACACATTGGAAAAAATCAGACACAGTTATTTTCGTTTTCAGATATGATTATGTTCCTAGAAATGTTAAGACTCTGTTACAGACTATTACTAAGGAAACATGTAAGAGGAATGGCCACAAGGTAAATATATGAAAAGCAAAACTTTTGCACCTTTAATAACCAGTTACATAGAATTAGAAAAAATTCATTTATGCAAACAAAAATATAAAATTCTTAGTAACAAATTTAACAAGAAAAGAAAGTCATACTATATTTTCTAATGTTTCCAAATATTATAAGATTCATTCCTTTTTAAAATAATACATATGTTAATGGAATTCCAGTCAGAATGGCAATAGATTTTTATTTTGACTCTTCCTTCTAGATATTAAAACTTCATATAGAGTTGCTGTTATGAAAACAGTATGTTATTGGCCATGAGAAATTGATTTCTGGAATAGAAAAAAGTCAGAAACCAATCAAATATGTAAAAATGAGCTAAATATATAATCAAAGTGGCTTTTTCATTTAGTGGGAATTGTATGTCTCTTTAAAAACTGATGTAAAGGCTGACTTTTCTTATGTATTTTGTAAATGATATCCTCTATTTTCTCCATGAAATTTATGAATTAAAGATATAAACAATATAAATGTAAGAAAACTAGGAACTCTCCTCTGCATTGATGAGATAATGTTTATATACCATATTTGAAAAAAAAAATGGCTAGAGATAACTAATTTGCACTTTAGAAACAGGAAAATTTAAATGATAGTAGATTTAGGAAAATCTGCTCAACCTAACTAGTAGTTATGGAAATACAAATTCATATTATATTGATGAAGCAAAACTTTTTCATATCCTGGTAGATCTGGAAGTAGCTATCAAAATGAATGGTAGACCTGCTCTTTGACATGGTGCCTCTACTATTAGGAGTCAGTGTCACATAAAAAATGTCTAGTCAAGGATGTTTGCCGCATTGTTTGCAGTGGCAAAAATAAAACAAAGCTGAAATTAACCAGAAAATAGCTCATTAATTGGGAATTATTGAACATATTTTTAACTGTTCCATGGAATATTTTGCAATGAATAAAAGTAACTAGGTAGATCTATATGTCCTGTCCAATGTGTCCATAATTAAGTAACTGAATAGTACTCAGGAAATTATGACCCTATTAAAATTAAAAGGAAAGAATGCCTCTGTATACAAATCTGTTTGTATATATTTTGTATGAAGCCTGAGAAAGATGTGGAAGGATGAATAAGTACTTGTACTTTTTGTTTTTTATTATTTACCATGGGGAAATGAGATTGGGAATAGAGCTGGGGAAAATATTGGTTTATTTTACGTGTGTTTTTATTTAATTTGTTTAAACAAAAATATATTTGTTAACATACACATGTATGTGTTTTTTATTTTGTCTGTTATGTTTCAGTGTCTATTATTTCTAAAATTAAAATAATTATGAATTCTCTTTAACATTTTTGTATATGTGTATGTATGCATGCATGCTAAGCCGCTTCAGTCGTGCCCAACTCTTTGCAACCCTATGGACTGTAGCCCGCCAGTCTCCTCTGCCCATGGGATTCTCCAGGCAAGAATAGTGGAAAAGGTTACAGTGCCCTCTTCCAGGATTACATGTGTATGGATCTATCTTAAATCCTCATGGTTTTACTGTTTTTTAAGTTAATGCCTTTACCTCATTGAAAAATGGGCAAAATATTTGAGTGGTAATTCACAAAGGAAAAGATAGAAAAGCACTAGTAAAACTTTCAGTCTCATTAGTAAAAGCAGTAATAAATAGAGCAATAATGAGATTTTTCTCAGATTGTCAACTGTCAAAAAAATTAATACTTCTCATTGTTATGCAGAGTTTATAGTATTATACACTGAGTATGTACAACACTTGGTAAACCTTCTGAGGGGCAGTTTGGCAATACTAGCTTAAAAACTCTGATAATGTTCATACTTTCCTGTCCAGCCACACTACTTCCAGAAAGTGATGCTAAGGAAGTAATTATGAAGATTTGCATGTGGATTTTCACTACAGCTTTGTTTATAATAATGAAAAAAGCTGTAAATATCTATATTCATAAGTAGTAGAGTGTTTAAGAAAATGCATTTACAAGCTATATTACAACTATGTACATACTTATAGTCACACGTACAAAGTTACGTAGTTACAATGAAAATTCACATTTGATGGTGTAAGATGGTGTAACTCTCCATTTGTCCCCTGAAGAACACATTGTGGGCAACATTCATCGTTTCCTGGAATTCAGTCAACATTTCCTTTCCACACATTTATGACAGAGAGAGATATGCATAAAATAGTTGATTAGTGTGTTAGGTTCCAATTATTGCATAGTACATCAAGGCTGTATATTGTCACCCTGCTTATTTAACTTCTATGCAGAGTACAGCATGAGAAATCCTGGGCTGGAAGAAGCACAAGCTGGAATCAAGATTGCCAGGAGAAATATCAATAACCTCAGATATGCAGATGACTCCACCCTTATGGCAGAAAGTGAAGAGGAGCTAAAAAGCCTCTTGATGAAAGTGAAAGAGGAGAGTGAAAAAGTTGGCTTAAAGCTCAACATTCAGAGAACAAAGATCATGGCATCTGGTCCCATCACTTCATGGGAAATAGATGGGGAAACAGTGGAAACAGTGTCAGACTTTATTTTGGGGGGGCTCCAAAATCACTGCAGATGATGACTGCAGCCATAAAATTAAAAGACGCTTACTCCTTGAAAGGAAAGTTATGACCAACCTAGATAGCATATTCAAAAGCAGAGACATTACTTTGCCAACAAAGGTCCATCTAGTCAAGGCTGTGGTTTTTCCAGTGGTCATGTATGGATGTGAGAGTTGGACTGTGAAGAAGGCTCTTGAGAGTCCCTTGGACTGCAAGGAGATCCAACCAGTCCATTCTAAAGGAGATCAGTCCTGGGTGTTCATTGGAAAGACTGATGCTAAAGCTGAAACTCCAATACTTTGGCCACCTCACACGAAGAGTTGACTTATTGGAAAAGACTCTGATGCCGGGAGGGATTAGGGGCAGGAGGAGAAGGGGATGACCGAGGATGAGATGGCTGGATGGCATCACCGACTCGATGGACATGGGTTTGGGTGAACACCGGGAGTTGGTGATGGACAGGGAGGCCTGGTGTGCTGCAATTCATGGGGTCGCAAAGAGTTGGACACAACTGAACGACTGAACTGAACTGAACTGATGATCCCTCTTTAGATATATTTATACATTAAAATGAATGGAAGTATACATAATAGACTTAATAGTAGTTTTCTCTGGATGATGTGGTAATAGGTTATATTGTGTATTTTCCTGTTTTTTTTTTTTTTTTTTTTTTTTTTGCTTTTGGAAATATGCTTCTTGTACTTTTGCTATACATTGTATCTCTTAAAACATCTTGATTTTAAAAAAAGACATAAAAGACTTAATTTAGTTCAGTTCAGTTCAGTTGAGTCGCTCAGTTGTGTCCGAAGACTTAATTGGAAAAGTTTAAAAAATTAAGAGGGGCAACTAGAATAGTAAAAGTAAAATAAGGTAAAAAATATATAGACTCAGTGAAGAAAGTACTGCTGTTAATAATCTCATAGTACAAGCTGTTAGTTGATAATGTAAGGCCTACAGAGGGGACTTTGGAAAAATCTGTTTTAAGTCTCTTGTGCTTAAACACTTGACCTTTCTGAATTGGCTCTCCTGCCATAGGCAGCTTAACAGTGGATTCTTCACTACATGTTTACTTTATCTCATTTGTTTGGGGGTGGGGTTTCCAGTTTTTCCCCAGGGAGTAAATTACTTCATGTAGCTAATTCTCAAACACTTATCTCAGAAGCTGCACACTTTTCTGATAGAAGGCAAATGTCATGACTGAAGGCATGGGACAGAACCTGATTGATATTCCTAACATGCATCTTTTATTTTCTGGAAGCCAAATCTGCATTCTTTTGAGTGGTAGAATGTTGGTACAAATGCTCTATCTATGCTGAACCTGGTAGAGAGGGAAAAAAAACCCACATTCCACTTCTTTATTTAGAGTTTGCTTTGAGAACGGCAAGCACTATTTGAAAGGTCATCCCATTTCAAGTAGCAGATGGATAGGGAAAAAAAGACTCTGGCTTTTACAAACAATTTAATTGAATTCTCCTTGCCATTTCTACAGGCAATTCAAGATATTTTTTAAAGCATTGATCCATAATTATCTTTCAGAGTGGTTAGTATTGTTAGACAGATGTGTAATTCATGTATGAGAGAGCAATATAGCATCCCTTTTACCTATTTGATTGTCTTTTCCTTTCCTGTGCAAACAAATGCACACAATAAAAGGCAAATCATTGCTTTAAAAAAAGAGCAGATTAAAAATTTTTTTCAGATTTGTTTCTGACTTGAAGCTCTCCTTTCTTAAAGCTGTGGCTGTATTTATAAAGGTCAGCTTCTTGCCTCCCTGTAAGTAAATTATAATTTGCATCTTTGCTTACTTTTATTTAAGTCCCTGGGCACAAGAACCCTGGGGGTTAGTCACAAACCGTGAGACACAGATTTATCATATTAATAGAATATAAAACAAGTATGACCAAGACTTTTAAGAACACATTGTATTTGTGGTTTATTGTGTCCCCTTTTAAAATAAGTATTTATACTCTAACTACTATTCTGATTAGGGTAAGTGTGTGCCAGATATTAATAAAATTAAGGACTCCCAGTTAAATTTGAATTTCAAATATACAGTGAATACTTTTATGACTTGTGTAGGAGTCCTTTGTTCGATCCCTGGTCCAGGAAGATCCCCTGGAGAAGGAAATGGCAATCCACTCCAGTATTCTTGCCTGGGAAATTCCATGGACAGAGGAGCCTGGCGGGCTACAGTCCATGGGATCAAATCCATGGGGTTGCTAAGAGTCAGACGTGACTGAGCAAGTAAACATCAACAACAATAACAACAAATGGCCTATATAATGGGCTGGAGAGTTATCTCAGAATATCCTATTTAAATACAGTTGTGAAATATAATTAGTATAAGTGAATATACTTAGTATATACTTAGTATAATTAGTATAAGTGAATATACTTAGAAATATAATTAGTATAAGTGAATATACATGAGACCTAGTTCGATGAACAATTGTCAATGAACACACATGTCAAGGTTTGCTCAGATCAAGGCCTAGACAGTTTCCAGTGTCCCAAGAGTCCCAGGAAAACCCTCCCAGTCTCAGTCCTTTCTCTGACATCTTAGAGCTAGTCACTACACTCTTCTTTGCAATGATTATTTCATTTCATTTCTTCATTATTTAATCATTAATGGGTATACTATGAGGGGGCTTCCTGGGTGGCACTAGTGGTAAAGAACTGGCCTGCCAATGCAGAAAACAAAAGAGATGGGGGTCAGAAAGATCCCCTGGAGGAGGGCATGGCAACCCATTCCAGTATTCTTTCCTGGAGAATCCCATGGACAGAGGAACCTGGCGGGCTACAGGTTACAGGGTCGCAAAGAGTCAGACATGACTGAAGGGACTAAGCATGCACACATAGATTTATATTCTAATCACTACAAGTTTTACATGTTTTAAGTTTCATATACATGGATGACACTGCATTAATCCTTTAAAAGTAAAATGTTAATAAATCAATCCAATTTGGGGATAAATACTAGTGCTGTCTGTCCATAAATTTATGAAATAGACAACCCTGTTAAGTTTGAATGTACTTGAGTTTGCTATGTAGCAAAGGCTGAAGGGTAGTTATTTAAAAGAAATCATAATGACTTCACTGATTTAATAATGCCAAAAATATTTGCATTTTTAAAATACTCTTCCTTCAAGCTGTCCCCCACCAAGCCTCATTGATTTTCCAGAATGTTGGGCCAATCCAGTGGTATTTTCACTGGGTTTCAGTTTCATTGGTATCAGTGGAATAAATCACGTCACCAACCTATCTAAGGTCATAATGTTCAGCCATAAATGGATAAAGCCTTTTGATTTATTATTCATGTAGATAACAATACTCAGGATGAGGAAGGAACATTCCCTTTTATATCATAAATTTTGTCTGGTGACATTTAAAAAATGTCTTCCAGAGCCCAGACCTCTGATCCATGGACTTTCTTTCCTTTTGTTAATGGTACCATATTTTTCTTTCCTCATTTCTCCTTTATCTCCTTAATACTGAAGGTGGCACATTTTCCAAGTTCCTTTGAAGAGAAACCATCATGTGAACAAAATTAATAAAGAGCAATTTAAAACCAGACTTGTGAATGTTCTAGGAAATAGGCAGTTTTGCATAGCAAGCACTTGAACTCAGGGGTGATTTACTATTCATTTGACTATGGTGAATAATCAGGGATTTGCATGGTAAATTGGAGTTATTGAGATTTTTTTTTTAACCCTAAAGAAGAAGTTTGAGAATGTATGTCTTTAAAATTTGAATTTACTAGAATTCATGTTTCAAGAGACAGAGAACTTTTTACCTAGAAGGAACCTTGAAAATTACATGGTTAAGTTCTCTATAATATATATAAAACTGTGAATGTTTTATAAACACTGGATTGATAATAGAAATTTTATGAGGGTGCATTAGTATAGAACAGATTGTTTCCTCCTTTCCTTTTCTCCTGCCTCCTTCTCTCTCTCCCTTCCTTTTTTTTTTTCTTTGTTTTTTCTTTTAAAACACCAAGGCCCTTTACTCAGAGAAAATCTTGCCAAAAGCTCACTAGGTGAAATAAAGTTATTCTTTTTGAATAGAGAGTGGGGCTGGACCCTACGTGCCTTAAATTTTCTCTACCTCATGGACCCTCAGATTGCCCTACTGAGACCTTGGTTTTCCATGGTCACAGTTTAAAAGCTGAAGAGAACTGAATAATTTGTTAATCAACACATTATGTGCCAGGTGCTCTCCTAAACATTTTATAAATATTAACTTATTTAATTCTCAAAATAACTGATGGCTATTATTATCATCCTCATTTTACAGATGGTGAAAATGAAGCACAAAGGAGTTAAATTAAGTTTCCTGAGATCACACAGATATTAAATGGCAGGACCTGGACAGTCTTGTTCCACAATCCTGTTCTTACCCAGAAGGCTTTGCAGTTTCTCCCTAGCAGCAGCAGTTATATGCAATGGTTATTAGGTCTTAGGCATTATACTAGGAGTTCTGCATGTTTTATCATAGCCGATGCTCCCAAAGTAGCCAGAGAGGTAACAATATTATCCCCAGTATATGGATGCAGGAAATGAGGCATAAGGAAGTTTCATAGCATTCCTTTCAGGTGGAAATCCAGGGTTTGAACCTTCATAGTTTGACTTCAGAGCCTATGCTATTAACCACTTGTGTCATAGGCTCCCGTAAGAGTGAAGATATTTGTTTGTTGTTTAAGAGTCATGATGCTTTTCATTTTCCTTCATGTTGAGTTCACATTGTCTAACACTACCAAGAGGAGCCTCCTAGTTCCTCTACCAGGGCGGGGTCATGCCCAGAGAAAATTTAGTATCTTAGTGTTCCCTACTGCTGCTGCTTAGTTGCTCAGTCCTGTCTGACTCTTTGTGACCCCAAGGCTCCTGTCAAAGGACTGTAGCCCACCAGGCTCCTCTGTCCATGGGACTCTCCAGGCCAGAATACTGGAGTGGGTAGCCATTCCCTTCTCTAGGGGATCTTCCCGACCCAGGAATCTAACTGGGGTCTCCTGCATTGCAGGCAGATTCTTTACCAGCTGAGCTACTAGGGAAGGCCTAGTGTTCCTTACTTTATCTCCATTCTCAAATTTGCCTTCTGATCCTTCTCAAGTTAGCCTGCTTACTTTTCTCAGTATTTTCTGCATGTCTACTAAGCAATGAATGCCATCAAGTAATCATACTTTCCTGACAAAGACTGATGGCTCTCCTCTATCTGTCTCCTATGTTTTGACTTAATCCTCCTGGATATAAAATGTCTTTGTTTTGTTTGATAATTTCAGTTGTAGAAACATTAGACCCTATTGCAGACTAATAGTAGAGAACCTTTCTCTTCATTCAATGCTGGTCTAACTAAAGAACTATGCATCTAGAACAGTTATATCTAGCATACAAGCATAAGGTGATTCTTATAGCAGGAGCAAAGAGAAGCCTGATGGTGGTATAAGATCTAGTACACATGGGTGGCTGAGTTTATGCTGTTCACTGAGCTGTGTTGTGCTTTGGCCCTTTATCTGCTGGGCAGAAATTTTGTAGGAGAAGCATGGTCTTGTGAAGAGTGTTGGCTGCCATGTGACCTTCAATACTGGCAAGGTGGAAAGCAGTGCTTTGTTAACTGTAATAATGTGTTACTTTTAGGAATTATAGTTTGTTGCTTAGGACTTAATATGCCTTTGTCAATTTCCTCTTAATATTTACCAATGACTTTAGCTTCTTGAGTTAAATCTTGAGTAAACATGGTGATTTCCAGGAACCATTGAGTAGAGAGATACCTACTGAGGCAAATCAAAACATATGGAAATCTCAGTCTTCAAAGCTTCCTATCCAGAGAGTGCAACATTTGAGAATGTGATCTTTTACTTCTTTCCCAAGGAAAAGTAGTGCTACAAAATTAAAATAGATAGGCCATGATTCTACCAATTTAAAGGTAAAAGAATTCTTACAGTTAGAAAGACATGCTCATTTTATATAAAGGTACAGTTTCTTCAGATTGTATTCACTCATGAAGGAGTAATTTAGTAGGATCAGCACCTTACCCAGAAAGAGATCAAGGAATACATTAGATTAAATTGATTCCTGATAGTAGCCCCTGACATAACTGTTCTCAATTTGCTATAAAATACTTGCATATATATAAAATACTCATATATAAATATATACTTTATTTATTTTAAAGTTCAAGAGGTCAGAATTCTGAAATGGATTTCATCAGGATTAAATCAAGGTGTTGGCAGGCTGAATTTCTTTCTGGAGTCTCAAAGGGAGAACCTGTTTCCTTCTCTTTTCCAGCTTCTAGAAGTTGCCCACATTCCTTTGCTTGTGGTCCTCTTTCATGTCCAAAGCCAGCAATGGCCAAGTTATCTTTCTCATATTCTGTCACCCTGAGCCTTCTCTCTCTTTTCATATTTAAGGACCCTTGCAATACATTGAGTCCACCTAAATAATAATGGATAATCTATTTTAAGGTTAAATAATTAGAGACCTTAGTTCCATCTACCAACTTAATTCTTCTTTGTCATTTACCTAACATAGTCATAAATTCTCAGGATTAGGTTGAAGACATTATTCTGCCTACTACATGTGGGTATAATATTTTTGGAAGTACATTTATATCAATATCTGTCATGGTTAAAGCTCCATAGCTATGCTAAAGATGAAGGGGGCCTTGGGGATTCTTGTTTTGTTTGTTTGCTTGTTTTTGTATTCAGATTAGACATGGATCTAAGCAGTGGAGCTAAAAATTCTACCTCAAGTCAGGGAGCGTCACTAAATGAAAAACCTACTAGAGGCTGGGAATTAGGATATAAGTTCTGCAAGGCAAATTATGATCGACCTGTAGGGGATTCAAATAAAGACACGTAAGTAAAGTCACTCTGCTTATTTAACTTCTATGCAGAGTACATCATAAGAAACGCTGGGCTGGAGGAAGCACAAGCTGGAATCCAGATTGCTGGGAGAAATATCAATAAGCTCAGATATGCAGATGACACCACCCTTATGGTAGAAAGTGAAGAAGAACTAAAGAGCCTCTTGATGAAAGAGAAGAGTGAAAAAGTTGGCTTAAAGCTCAACATTCAGAAAACAAAGATCATGGCATCTGGTCCCATCACTTCATGGCAAATAGATGGAGAAACAGTGGAAAGAGTGGCAGACTTTATTTTCTGGGCTCCAAAATCACTGCTGATGGTGATGCAGCCATGAAATTAAAAGACTGTTACTCCTTGGAAGGAAAGTTATGACCAACCTAGACAACATATTAAAAAGCAGAGATATTACTTTGTCAACAAAGGTCTGTCTAGTCAAGGCTATGGTTTTTCCAGTGGTCATATATGGATGTGAGAGTTGGACTATAAAGAAAGCTGAGCTCTGAAGAAGTGATGCTTTTGAAGTGTGGTGTTGGAGAAGACTCTTGAGAGTCCTTTGGACTGCAAGGAGATCCAACCAGTCCGTCCTAAAGGAGATCAGTCCTGGGTGTTCATTGGAAGGACTGATTTTGAAGCTAAAACTCCAATACTTTGGCCACCTGATGTGAAGAGCTGACTCATTTGAAAAGACCCTGATGCTGGGAAAGATTGAGGGCAGGAGAAGAAAGGGATGACAGAGGATAAGATGGTTGGATGGCATCACTGACTCGATGAACATGGGTTTGGGTGAACTCCAGGAGTTGGTGATGGACAGGGGGGCCTGGCGTGCTGTGGTTCATGGGGTCGCAGAGTTGGACACGACTGAGCAACTGAACTGAACTGAACTGAAGTAAAAACAATCACAGTTTCTTTCTTGGAAACACTGGCTCTCTCATGATAAGCTGAAAATTAAAAAATCATGATGGACAAGAAAAAGGGAACAGTGTCTGAGAGGCAGAGTAACTTCCCAGGATGACTTGCCATAAGAAAGTGAAAGAATTTCTAGAAGTTCAACATCCTCAATAACTTCAAGATACAGTAAGACATGTGAGAGAATAAGCTAAGATTAAAAGAAAGCAAGATGACTGGAAAAGGAGACAGCTTAAACAAGAAAACATGGCCAAGAAACCAGAATGTCATACAATTAAAATCTGCATTAGAAGCTTGAAGAAAAATCAGCATTTAAACTATATGTATATCACTAATTTTGAAGGAAAATTGTTATGTTATGTCAAAATGAAGAAAGAAAACCAGTAAAAGTTAGTGAAACAGAGAAGATTAAAAATACAGAAGATAGAGCTCATAGACTTAAACACTAGACAAAATATAAGAATTATAGATGTACTTGGGGCAACGATTGGAATACAAGTGATAATCAAAAATTAATAAAAGCTCTTTTGAGTTAAAATAAAAACAAAACCAAAAAAGCCTCAGTATGCAAATTGACAGAACTTTCCATGCTCTGCTGCTGCTGCTGCTCCTGCAAAGTTGCTTCAGTCATGTCTGACTCTGCGATCCCATAGATGGCAGCTCACGAGGCTCCCCTGTCCCTGGGATAGGCAGCATTAATGAAAAGGATTTCATGCCGTTACCACTTGGCAATTTCTTTTTTTAATTACAGCAATAAAGAAAAAAGATCCTTTAAATATGTTGGCAAGGAAAACAATTTACCTTATAAAGAAGCAGCAGTCAGACTGGCCCTTTAAAAAATGTTACACTATATATTATAATATACATAATAATAGTTGCTTTTGCTATAAAATCTAAAAAAAAATTTTGCTTGGAACAGTTTGTAAGAGTGTGCCGAAGAAAGGCAAATAGAGTCAAGTTTCTTTCACTTGTAAAAGTAACAGAAAGAAATTCTCAAATATGCAAGAAAGAGGAAAACATGCAACCTATTTATAAGGGAAATGACAAAAAGATATAGGTCAGGTCAGTGCTACTCAAAGTGAGATTCAGGGCTCAGTAACATCAGCATTATCTGGAAACCAGTACAGAGTCTCAGGTCTACCCCAAACCTCCTGAAGCTAAGTTCTGTGGATGGATTGCAGCTATCTCATGTTAACAGTTTTTCAAAGAGATTTTTACATTCATTAAAATTTAGGAAGTACTGGTTCAGGTGACTGAGAGAGAAATCAAATTTAAGAATTTGGTAATGGAAGTAAATGATATTAAGGAATTGACTATTAATAATGAAACCAATTAAAAGTGACATTTAAATAATTATAACTTTATAACACTGTATACAAATGTAAACTCATACTTTTGAAAGAGAAAATATGTAATGTAAAATTATGCTTAAGAAGTATTAAGTGTGTAATGTTTTAATACTTGATACCAAAAATAATAAAAATCTAAAATCATATTTAGAGAATCCAGAAATAACACTGTGATAAATCCTCATTTTTTTCTAGGTGTAGACTCAACAATTTCAAGTGTTTAGTAGTTTCAAGGTTTACTTATTCTTTCAACAAGGTTTGTTTATTCATTCAATAAATTTTAATATTCTTTTTAGTATACCAGGTATCACTATTAGAAATAAAAGCAGGTTGCATGACTTCCAAATCAACAGAGAGATAAAAGAATGTGCAGTTTAAATCACCAGATAAAAGAATGAAGCAAAGAAACTAACACTGAAGAATAAAATATAAAATAAGATCATAAAGATGCAGCTGAACAAGGCCTTTATGCCAACACAAATAAATAGTGTTAAGTCCTCTATTGGGAAAAAGGGCAGATATTTTGACCACATAGTCCACCTGAATATTGATGTTCAGCAAGAGTATGTTATATATTCCCAAAACGCCATGGTTTTAGCGTTGTCATTGAATGATGCTGGGAAACATATTAAACCTATTTGGTTTGAATTTTCTTATGTGTAGAGTAGGAATGATATTTTCTATGTACCTTAGACATTGAGAAGAGCAAATGTGAATATGAGAGCATTTTGTGAAGCTGAATCTCATTATAAAATAATCGCTTAGCTAGTCTATTAAAATACAAAGAATTTCCATTTAAGTTAATAAACAAAATCTAAACATGGCTATGGAGAAGAGATATAGTAAAATAAAGTGACATTAAGATTTTTATAAATGTATGGACAAGATTTATCAGGCAAAAGCAAAGTGAAACAAAAAGTAATCTTGGCAATACTTAGACAAAATAGAATCAAAGACCATAAAAATATTAAGTTTGATCTAGAAGATTATATTTATTTTCAAATAGTTAGGCTTCACAGGGAAGATAAAACAATATTGAATTTTCATTGACATATTAATAGCCTCAAATACATGAAACCAAGATGTTAGAAATATAACGAAAATTTGATAGAAATAGAATTGTTGTCTGAGACTTCAGTACACTTTTATTGATCTTTCATAGGTCAGATAAGTGTAGAATACATAGAGTGTTTTAATAATCTAATACAGCTTATTTAATAAATATTTATTGAACTTTATTCCTAAGAAATAAAAGTCATACTTCAAGAAGCAATGAAGCATTTAGAATAAAATTGATCATATATTATACCTCAAAGAAAACCATATTAAATTATGAAACATAAAACGTTTACAGGCTACATGTTCTATCTGTAATGAAGTGAAACTGCTGCTACTGCTGCTAAGTCACGTCAGTCGTGTCCGTCTCTGTGCAACCCCGTAAATGGCAGCCCACCAGGCTCCTCCGTCCCTGGGATTCTTCAGGCAAGAACACTGGAGTGGGTTGCCATTTCCTTCCCCAATGCATGAAAGTGAAAAGTGAAAGTGAAATCGCTCAGTCGTGTCCGACTCTTAGCGACCCCATGGACTGCAGCTGGAAGCGCCTCCATCCAGAGATTTTCCAGGCAAAAATACTGGAGTGGGTTGCCATTGCCTTCTCCGGAAATGAAACTAGAAATTAATAATAGAAGTTTAAATGCAAAGCTCAACAACTTGGAAAACAACAATACGGAAACAAAAAATAAAAACTTCTCTTAAAGAATTCTAAGTTCAAAAGAAAAGCAATCCTAGTATAATAAATGGTTAGAAAAATGAGAACTCTATGTATCCACATTTTAAATGACCAAAGCTGCATTTAGCGGAAAATTAATAACCATAACCAGAGGAGCCTGGTGTGCTACAGTTCATGGGGTTGCAAGAGTGCAAATTGACTAACACTTTCACTTTTAACTTTTAAGAGCTTTCATTGTTAAAAGAAAGTAACAAAATCATTCTACAGAAAACAAAAGTAATAAATTAATAGCCTCCTCTTTCGTATTAAACAACACAACAAACAAACAATACTCATTCAGTAAACAAGTTCTTTACCACTAATGACATGACAGAAACCTAAGTTAGGAAAGGATGAACATACAAGTCATATTACAAGGTAAATATCAGAAAACCTATAGCAAGGTATGTATTGGAAATATTCTCCTTACTGCCACAAATGAGATGAATATGCTTGCTATTCCTGTAACTATTTCAACATTGTACTAGTCACTATTCAACCCAATCCCAGCCAAAGGATTAAGGTGAAAAGATTAAATATGAGTTACATATGGACATAAGAAATAAACCAGTACTGTTTAATAATTATCCGTTTCAAATTCCAAGACACAACTGAAAAATAACATTAAAATTGATAGAGTTCAGTAATGTACCTTGATTTTGGACATCTGGCCTCCAGAATTGTGAGGATATCAGTGTCTGTTCTTTTATGCACCAAGTTCGTGGTGATTTGTTATATCAACCACAGGCAGGAAAGGAATACAGCCAGCTGTAGACCTCCCAAAATCTCAGTGTCCTCATTCCTAAACTATGGTCATAGTATAATACCTACCTTGCAGTGTTGTTGCCAGGATGAAATGAGAAAATGTGTGAAAGTAGAACTGGAAAGGATGAATCAAGCACAGAGCAAAAGAGAAAGAATACATTAGGAAAAAACATAGATGTCACTTGTTTGATGTGAGTAATTTGTACCTGATCGTCAGATGTTTTACCCAACAATAGTTTTCGAGAGACAAATAACCATTATTTTAATTGAGAAAAAAGGATAATGTGTAATATGTCAATCCAGCTTGCCAACCGATTTCCTAAAATGTTAGTAAAACACAGTGAAATACACATATAATAATCTATGATACCAGGATTTAAAAAATTTACAATTGTATTCTTGAACACAACAATTAAATGGTTGTTAAAAACATTTGCTTTATATGTAGCAACTTTTCTTGCTTGCTTTGCTTCCTTCTCTGCAGTTATCTTTAAGATTTTCCTAACTCTTTGGTGTCAGACTTTTTTTTTTTTTTTGGCTCCAAAATCACTGCAGATGGTGACTGCAGCCATGAAATTAAAAGACACTTACTCCTTGGAAGAAAAGTTATGACCAACCTAGATAGCATATTCAAAAACAGAGACATTACTTTGCCGACTAAGGTCCGTCTAGTCAAGGCTATGGTTTTTCCAGTGGTCATGTATGGATGTGAGAGTTGGACTTTGAAGAAGGCTGAGCGCTGAAGAATTGATGCGTTTGAACTGTGGTGTTGGAGAAGACTCTTGAGAGTCCCTTGGACTGCAAGGAGATCCAACCAGTCCATTCTGAAGGAGATCAGCCCTGGGATTTCTTTGGAAGGAATGATGCTAAAGCTGAAGCTCTAGTACTTTGGCCACCTCGTGCAAAGAGTTGACTCATTGGAAAAGACTCTGATGCTGGGAGGGATTAGGGGCAGGAGGAGAAGGGGATGACCGAGGATGAGATGGCTGGATGACATCACGGACTTGATGGACGTGAGTCTGAGTGAACTCCGGGAGTTGGTGATGGACATGGAGGCCTGGTGTGCTGCGATTCATGGGGTCGCAAAGAGTCGGACACGACTGAACTGAACTGAACTGAACTCTTTGGTAAATGTGAAAGCCACCATGAATTCTTTTGCAGTGATATTGTGCATTGAAAAGAAAATTTTTCTTCCCTAGAAAAGAAAGTTTTTTTATTTTTTATCTACTGATATCATTTCTAGAAATCTTTCAGAAGGAAACAGAGACAGAAATTATAATTATATATAATATTTATAAGTAAAGTAAATATTTTGTTAAATGCTTTCAGTTCAGACACACAGTGGCTAGGAGTGGCCCACCTTGATGCTATGATGACCTTTTAGCACCTACAAGGTCGGAAATATATCTCTTATGTTGCACTCAGCTTGCTTTTCAAAGTATTTTTTTTCTATCATAATTAGTTTATTTTCCTCTCTTAATTCAGAACCAGACTGCAAGGTAAGGAAAAACACAGAAACAGCTACAGCGTTCCTCGTAATTCATAGTTACTGTTCAGTTGCTCAGTCGTATCTGACTCTTTGTGACCCCATGGACTGAAGTATGCCAGGCCTCCCTGTCCATCACCAACTCCTGGACCTTACCCAAACTCATGTCCATCAAGTCGGTGATGCTATCCAACCATCTCATCCTCTGTTGGCCCCTTCTCCTCCTGCCTTCAATCTTTCCCAGGATCAGGATCTATTCAAATGAGCCAGCTCTTTGCATCAGGTGGCCAAAGTATTGGAGTTTCAGCTTCAACATCAGTCTTTCCAATGAACACTCAGGACTGATCTTCTTTAGGATGAACTGGTTGGATCTCCTTGCAGTCCAAGGGACTCTCAAGAGTCTTCTCCAACACCATAGTTCAAAAGCATCAATTCTTTGGTGTTCAGCTTTCTTTATAGTCCAACTCTCACATCCATACATGACTACTGGAAAAACCATGGCTTTGCCTAGATGGACCTTTATTGGCAAAGTAATGTCTCTGCTTTTTAATATGCCGTCTAGGTTGGTCATAACTTTTTTCCCAAGGAGGAAGCGTCTTCTAATTTCATGGCTGCAGTCACACTCTACAGTGATTTTGGAGCCCAAGAAAATAAAGTCCGTCACTGTTCCCATTGCTTCCCCATCTATTTGCCATGAAGTGATAGGACTAGATGCCATGATCTTAGTTTTCTGAATATTGAGTTTTAAGCCCACTTTTTCACTCTTCTCTTTCACTTTCATCAAGAGGCTTTTTAGTTCCTCTTCACTTGCTGCCATAAAGGTAGTGTCATCTGCATATCTGAGGTTACTGATATTTCCCCTGGCAATCTTGATTCCAGCTTGTGCGTCACCCAGCCCATCATTTATCATGATGTACTCTGCATATCAGTTAAATAAGCAGGGTGACAATATACAGCCTTGACGTATTCCTTTTCCTATTTGGGACCAGTCTGTTGTTCCATGTCCAGTTCTAACGGTTGCTTCCTGACCTGCATACAGATTTCTCAGGAGGCAGGTAAGGTGGTCTGGTATTACCATCTCTTTAAGAATTTTCCGCAGTTTGTTCTGATCCACACAGTCAAAGGCTTTGTCATAGTCAATAAAGCAGAAATAGATGTTTTTCTGGAACTCTCTTGCTTTTTCGATGATCCAGCAGATGTTGGCAGTTTGATCTCTGGTCCCTCTGCCTTTTCTAAATCCATCTTGAACATCTGGAAGTTCACGGTTCACATACTGTTGAAGCCTGGCTTGGAGAATTTTGAGCATTACTTTGCCAGCATGTGAATGAGTGCAATTGTGCGGTAGTTTGAGCATTCTTTGGCATAATCCACACAAGGTCTTTTTTCAGGCAGATGATATCTCACATGATATGATATACATGGATCAGGGGCGGGAAGAAAAAGACCAGATACAGGGAAGAATACTGCACGTGGTTCTCACAATCTACTGAACATGTTTGGAAAGTATCTCAAGGGTTTTCCAGTATATCATTTTGTCAAAATTTTTGTATTGAGTTTGGTATCATAAATCTAAATTTTTTGCCAAATGAACACTGGCAAAAAATATCTCCTATGAAATTTGTATCCTAAAAACCAAGAGCCATTTTACCAGGAACGTGTTAACCAGGGTGACACTCTGCAGGCTACGCCTGGATTTGTAAATGTTTAACAGCAGAAAATTAGTGCAAAATATGCAAACAGTTACTATAAATAAACAGAAATTTAAAGATGCATAGAAAAATGGGTAGAATTCTATACAAGTGGCCAATTAGTGGATGGATGACTGTGCAACCTAAAAAGTGATCAGGAAATGTAAATTTAAATCACCCTTACATCGCTTTTTACATCCATATTGTTAGCAAGATAAATTTAAAAATCTAATAATACCAGGGCCTGGTCAGCTTGTGAAGCAACAGGAGTTTCATTAGTGGAGCAAACTGGTGTGGCCACTATGGAATATAGTGTGGCATCTTCCAGAAAGTTGGAGGCATGTGCATAACCCATGACTTGTGTGCCCAGGGAGATGTCTGCATGATACGTACAACTGCGGGGTCTTTTTTTTTTTTTTTGATAATTCAAGAAAGCATAAATACCCACCAGTGTGTAATGAATACATATTATGAAATGTTTGTCTAAGAGATGATTTTTGAAAAGCAAAAAGAATGAATGAGAACAATACATACTCACGTAGATGAATCTCAAAAATACTGTGAAGTAAAAAATTTTACAAGTTGCAAGAGAATACAGAATGATACAGTTATATAAAAATCTAAAACTTGCAGAGCAAAATCATTTTTAACTATTTGGCAAGTATTAAATAAATGATGCTATTACCTGGACCTAGTCAATTCTTTTGAGGTGAAATTGTGCATAGAGACAGCCTGCCTAGAAAAGAAAGTTTTCAGATTTTTGCTCCAGTAGTTTCACTTCTAGAATTTTCTCGGAAGGAAATAAAAATGCAGACAAAAATTCTAATTGTATGTAGTATTTATAAAATGATTAAATAGTCTATTAATCTTTTGGCAGATTGGGGAATTGTTAGATTATGGTACATATGTTACCATTTGAAACTCCTTTTAAAATTATTATTTAGTGACATGGGAAAAATCCTTAAAAGATAATTTTCAATGAAAAAGGATATAAAATTGTTTTGCTATATGATCTATAGCTGTTTTAAAACATTGGCAAACAGGAAAAAGTGAAGGCACATGTGAAATAAGACTGGGAAGTTAAAAACTTGATCTATGTTTCTCTCTGTAATAAATTAATATGGATTTTAAAAATCTTTAGCTGTAATTTTCAAAGTGGGTGCAGTGAGCAGATATTGCTTCTGTAATCATAATTAACAGATTCCCCCCCTCTTTCTAAAATTTGTAAGTCTTAATGAAGATTGTGGGTTTTTTTTTTTTCCCTACTGGACAGAATCTTATTCTTTTACCTATTCCTATTCTGCCAAATTCTGCCTATGCTTGAAATAGTGGGTGGAATTCGATATAAAAGTACTTAAATGGGCTACAGGGAGTAATTTTATGTCATATAGGAATTGTAAGGGTTTAATGAGATCATGAATGAAAAGAGCCTAAAACAGTTCCCAACACAAGTCAGTATCTAATTACTATCATTGACTGATTACTGCTCTGTATTTATATTACTGATGAAAGTTTGCACATGATTTCTGTTTTAGGATCAAAAGTGGGTTTCCCTATTACCTGCAAGCATAAAAGTCCTAAAGATAGTAAACAAGAAGTTATTTATTGTGTCACTAATATGTCTGCAACTAAAAGTGTCTGAGGAAAGAGCAGGAAAAACAAATAGTAACTCTTGTTCTGATTCAAGGGATTAGATCTGATAGAGTGCCTGAAGAACTATGGATGGAAGTTCATAACATTGTACAGGAGGCAGTGATTAAGACCATCCCTTGAAAAGAAATGCAAAAAGGCAAAGTGGTTGTCTGAAGAAGCCTTACAAATACCTGAGAAAAGAAGACTGCTGCTGCTGTTGCTAAGTCACTTCAGTTGTGTCCTACTCTGTGCTACCCCATAGATGGCAGCCCACCAGGCTCCCCCATCCCTGGGATTCTCCGGGCAAGAACACTGGAGTGGGTTGCAATTTCCTTCTCCAATGCATGAAAGTGAAAAGTGAAAGTGAAGTTGCTCAGTCGTGTCCGACTCTTAGCGACCCCATGGACTGCAGCCTACCAGGCTCCTCTACCCATGGAATTTTCCAGGCAAGAGAAAGGAAAGATACACCCATTTGAATGCAGAGTTTCCAAGAATAACAAAGAGAGATAAGATAGGCTTCCTCAGCGATCAATGCAAAGAAATAAAGGAAAACAACAGAATGGGAAAGACTAGAGATCTCTTCAAGAAAATTAGAGATACCAAGGGAACATTTCATGCAAAGATGAGCTCAATAAAGGACAGAAATGGTATGGACCTAACAGAAGCAGAGGTGGTGAGAATACACAGAAGAACTATACCAAAAAGATCTTCGTGACCCAGATAACCACAATGGTGTGATCACTTACCTAGAGCCAGACATCCTGGAGTGGGAAGTCAGATGGGCCTTAGGAAGCATCATTATGAACAAAGCTAGTGGAGGTGATGGAATTCCAGTTGAGCTATTTAAAATCCTAAAAGATGATGCTGTGAAAGTGTTGCACTCAATATGTGAGCAAATTTGGAAAACTCAACAGTGGCCACAGGACTAGAAAAGGTCAGTTTTCATTCCAATCCTAAAGAATGTTCAAACTACCGTAAAATTGCACTCATCTCACACACTAGCAAAGTAATGCTCAAAATTCTCCAAGCCAGGCTTCAACGATACATGAACCATGAACTTCCAGATGTTCAACTGGATTTAGAAAAGGCAGAGGAACCAGAAATCAAATTGCCAACATCTGTTGGATCATCAAAAAAGCAAGAGAATTCCAGAAAAACATCTACTTCTGCTTTATTGACTATGACAAAGCCTTTGACTGTGTGGATCAGAACAAACTGTGGAAAATTCTTCAAGAGACGGGCATACCAGATCACTGCCTCTTAAGAAATCTGTATACAGGTCAAGAAGGAATAGTTAGAGCTGGACATGGAACAACAGACTGGTTCCAAATCAGGAAAGGAATATATCAAGGCTGTATGTTGTCATTATTTAATTTATATGCAGAGTAAACCATGAGAAATGCTGGGCTGGATGAAGCACAAACTGGAATCAAGATTGCCAGGAGAAATATCAATAACCTCAGATATGCAGATGATACCACCCTTATGGCAGAAAGCAAAGAAGAACTAAAGAACCTCTTGATGAAAGTGAAAGAGGAGAGGGAAAAAGTTGGCTTAAAGCTCAACTTTCAGAAAACTAAGATCTTGGCATCCAGTCCCATCACTTCATGGCAAATAGATGGGGAAACAGTGGAAACAGTGTCAGACTTTATTTTTTGGGCTCCAAAATCACTGCAGATGGTGACTGCAGCCATGAAATTAGAAGATGCTTGCTCCTTGGAAGAAAAGTTATGACCAACCTAGACAGCATATTAAAAAGCAGAGACATTACTACTTTGCCAACAAAGGTCCATCCTGTCAAAGCTATGGTTTTCCCAATAGTAATGTATGGATGTGAGAGTTGGACTATAAAGAAAGCTGAGTGCTGAAGAATTGATGCTTTTGAACTGTGGTGTTGGAGAAGACTCTTGAGAGTCCCTTGGACTACAAGGAGATCCAACCAGTCTATCCTGAAGGCAATCAGTCCTGAATATTCATTGGAAGGACTGATGCTAAAGATGAAACTCCAATGCTTTGACCAACTGATGTGAGGAACTGACTCATTTGAAAAGACCCTGATGCTGGGAAAGATTGAAGGTGAGAGAAGAAGGGGTGACAGAGGATGCGATGGTTGGATGGCATCACTGATGTAATGGACATGAGTTTGATTAGCTCCAGGAGTTGGTGATGGACAGGGAAGCCTGGCATGCTGAAGTCCGTGGTTTTGCTAAGAGCTGGTCACTACTGAGCAACTGAACTGAACTGAATCTACCTCCATTATGGACAGCTATCATGCACAGGCTGGAGAAATTCTTTCGGCAGAATTAGGGTCATTTGAAAACTGTAAATCTTTGCAAGTTAGGATCATAATCTGTTTACCCCATAACTCCAATCCTGGGTTTTCTGTGGATAACTGATTCCATGTGTGCAACTTGAAACAGGAAGGGCAGGATAAGGGTCTGCAAACTGTTCAACTCTAGATTAGATGGTATTTTGGAGACCTTTTTCAGGAAAATCTGTCAGTTACATGGCCAATCAAATTGCAAGACTGATACTTTCTAATTTTGCCTTCCACCAAATGATTATATGTAATTCATCTTGTGATTTGGCAATAAAGATTTCTTTAACTTTCCTGCTAGATAGATTGGCTTCATTCAGTCGCTAGATGAAAATAGGATTGTGTTGCAAAACATATAAATGATTTGGCAAATATGATTTTTTAATTAGTTTTTTAACTGGAGGAAAATTGCTTTACAGTATTGTGTTGGTTCCTCCCATACAATAATGTGAATCAGCCATAAGCAAATATGATTTTATATGCCAAAAAATATACATTAGCAGATTTTATGATAAGTGTCCTTGAAGGGAAATATGATGAATTTGCATCTGATTTAGATCTTTAAATAGCTTGACAACAGCAGAAAAGGCAAAAGCAAGCCTTAGACAGTTTTATTGTTCAGATGGTATTAATGGGTTCTTAAGAGACTTGTGATAGTGGCATCTTTTAGTGATTTCCTGTGCTTGAAGGGTATAGGTAGGAATTTACAGGGGATGGTCATGATCCATGTCTCCAAAGCATGTCAAAGAGAGGTTGTAGATCTTTTATTCTCATGTCTGGCTTGTATGTAATGGCAGATAGCGGCCACCGTAAGTTGTTGGGTAACTCACTTTGATTACATTCTTTAACCAAAGAATTTGGTGACATATTAGATGTTTCTGCCTGTCTTGAGTCCTCCATCCTGTCTATTATGGTAGACTGTAAGCTCCATAATGAAACTATTTCTAATTGGTTCTCCTCTGTACCCTAGCCTGGTAGCACTCCCCCTCAAAATGTAGAGCAAATAAGTAACAAAAAATGAACCTAGTGGTTATCTTAGCTATCCATTCATCTATCTGTCTATCCATCCATCCATCCATCCATCCATCCATCCTCCCATCCATCCATCCATCCTCCCATCCATCTCTCAAAATTGCTGTTTTCTCTAGGTTTTTGCTGGCACAAAGTCTCACCCTTTGTTTCCATTTACATTCTCCACAACTGAGGGATTGTCAAATATGCATAGTAAAAATAAACATGGTCAATATACCTTGTAAAAGTCAACTTGAGGTGAAGCTATGATTTACTAATGCACAGTCATTGATACACTTAAGAAAAGAAATGATACCACTTTGGCCAGGTAGATAGGTGAGCCATTTCAAAATATCTCAGCAGAACTTTCTGAAAGGGCCCATCTGAAGTGCCTAATCTACTTCTCCCTGATCCCCATCCTTACCTGCTATTCACATTTGCTTTTCTTAAATGTATTTGATTTGTGACAAGTTGGGAGCCACATTCTCTTTTCTGCGGTGATCTTTGAAGAATGACGTACTTAACTGCAGCCTGTTTAGATTGTTTATCTGTATTTAAAGCCCAAGCCAGGTATTGTGTTTTACCTTTAAGATAAAATCAATAACGAGTTGAAAAGAAGCAGAGTAATCCTTGAACATTCCTAAACAATTGTCTTCCTTTACTTCTAAGAAGGAACACTGCTTAATCTTACTTATTTGAAACTGCTTTCTCAGGGTTCATTTAGCTGTGAGCTTACCTTTATTCAAACACGTAGAAGCTAAAAATGGTACAAAGAAAGTTTATTCTAATCCAGACACATTTGGAAGGCAGTGTCATTACTAAATGTTGTTGGTCTTGATAAGCTCTTTGATAAGCTGAGATCAGATTTTATCACAGAGATAGATGCAGTTCATTGGTAAAGAGTGTAACCTGCTGCTTATACTCCCTTAGTATCAGTGGGAGATTTGTTCCAGAACACCCCGTTCAGATACCAAAATCCATGAGTGCTCAAGTCCCCTATCAAAAATGGGATAGTATTTGCATATAACCTCCACAATCCTCTCATATATTAAATCGTCTCTAGATTATTATGAGGTTCCCAGGTGGCTCAGTGGTGTAAGAATATGCCTGCCCATGCTGGAGACATGAATTAATTCCCTGGGTTGGGAAGATCCCCTGGAGGAGAAAATGACAACCCACTCCAATATTTTTGCCTGAAGAATCCCATGGACAGAGGAGCCTGGTGGGCTACAGTCCATGGGATCCGAAAGAGTGTGACACAACTGAGTCACTGAGCAGGCCCGCACTAGATTATTTATAATCCCTAATACAGGGTAAATTCTATGTAAACTGTTGTAAATACAATGTAAATAGTTGCTGATATGCAGCAAATTCAGATTTTGCTCTTTGGAATTTATGGAATTTTTGCAAAATATTTTCAATCTGTGTTTGGTTGAATCCTCAGATGCAGATATAGAGGGTTTATTGTATAGGGGTACAACCAATACACAATACATAAATACATAATTATTACTACCTTCGGGAAAGGGCTAACTATGGTGATGCTGCTGGAAGCTGGTGAGTTAGAGAAACTAAATTTTATGTAATATCTAAATCTCATTGTCAAACTTATCCTACCCAGTTGATTTTCAGAGTTTTTGAAAAGAAAAATTATGGAGTAATTTGAGCTTCCCTTCTCCCTTTATTGGGCTTCCTCCATTCCTGAGGCAGAGACATTGACTGTCAATCAGATATTCAAGAATATGGGGAAAGGAGTGAGGAAAGGAAGCCTGGGGAATTCATTGAGAAGTATTATCCATCATTCATGTGCACTGTATAGCAGTGGGTGGTCAGGGAAAGAGGATCATTTGTAATATTCAGGTGATGGAGATGGTAGTGAGGAAAGATATTAAAGCATTTTAGTTTTCAAAGGCAGTGGTTGTAGAGAATTAAAAGGATTTCTGCGTAGCTGCAATGAAGTGTCTGGTGCCAGTCTTGACCTTCTTTCATGAAGAGCTATAAAATTAGATTAAATATATGAGGCAACTATTTCTAGGAGTTGACTATCAGGCAACGCAGGACTTTGAAAGAAGTTAACACTTGAAGTAAGCCTTGGTTTTCTGCCTGAGGGTCCATGTACCAGAAACTAAGTTTTATTCTTTACTTATCAATCAGTTAAAAAAAAAAAAAAAAAGAATGCAGTCAATTTGGAAGAACTGTAGTCTCCCATGCACTATACCCTGAAATTAATTCCAGCTGGATTAAGGCAATACATGTGTAAAATTAATCATTAGAAAGCTAGAAAGGAAATGAATGGTTATCCCAATGACAGTGAGAGAGGCAAAAAGAAAACATCACAAAAGAAAAGCATCGTGGATTTGACTCCATTAAAAGTAAACTTCTGTTTGTCAAAAAATCAAAACCGAAACAGAGACACACATATGCAGTAAATATGAGATATGAGTGCCTAAAGATCTTAAGAGGCCAAGAGCTCATACTGACTGGTAACAATGCATGATTCCAATAGTTAAATGGGAGGTCCAGCATCTAGCCTTTTCCTTCCTAAAGCCTTTGTTTTTAAACCTTTCCTGCTCAATGGAAGAACTCAATTGCCCAAGGTCTCTTCTTGTTTGCTATTTCATCACTCCTACTTCTGAGCCTCAGTGGGACCTGGCCTTACATTCCATTGCATGGCCTGCCTGGGGCCCTCTGTCTCTTACACGCACTCCTTAGTGATGTTTCTATGAGCTCTAAAAATTGGGGGTTCCCCAGCAATATTGTTCTGTGGTATTTGTTATTAGGTATCTGTGTTTCCTACTCATTTTTTATTGGAGATGTGGTAGTTTCATTTCTAGAAAGAAAATGTGACATATTTCCCTTTCTGACTTTCTCCCTTCTCTGAAAAATTGGATGCTTGGAGTGTGTGTGTATGAGTTCAGGGTACAGGCTTGAGGGGAGTAATAAAGGAAGTAATAGTGAGGAGGTCTGCCCCAGCATTACCTCATTTTCTGATCTGTGGGAAGCAGAAAAATTAGTGTGATGACCTGAGGGAGCTGATGACCAGGTGAGCCTATGTTCTGAGCCATGTTTTGGTAAATCACATTGAGCAAGATTTTACCTGTTTCTCTTGTGTTCATTTGCAGGGGTGTGCACTTAATGGGTAGGTCTGCTCCACTGTACAGCCCCAAAGAAAATATACATAAGCATTCATTCATTCATTTATTCATCCATAGGGCAAACCCACTATGTTCAAGATACTCCATTTTCATATAGTCAACTACTTAGAAGAAAGAGATCGATTTTTCATAAACTATGAACCACCTAAATTTAGTCAGGATGAAATGGACATCCTGAGTAACCATTTAAAAAATTGAGATAATACTTAAAATTCTCCCCACAAAGAATTCTCTAGGAACACATCGTTTCACTGGAGAAGTCCACCAAATGTTTTGAGAAGAATTAATATCAATTTTACATCATCTCGGAAAATAGAAAAGGTAGGAACAGTTCCTAAAAGACCACAAAAAGATGTTTCAGTCCAATATCTCTTGTGAACTTTAACACAGAAATACTCAGGAAGATATTAGCAAATGAAGTCCAACAATGTGTAAAAAGAATTGTGTACCATGACCAAGTGGTATTTAACACTGGTATTCAAGGATGGTTGAGCACTTTAAAATGAATGACTGTAATCTACCATATCGATAAGCTAAAGAAAAAAAATGATATGATCATATCTATTAACTCAGAACAAGCATTTGACAAAACCCAACATTCACTTATAATAAAAATTGTTGGCAATTTAGGAATAGAGGTGAATTACCTCAATTTGATAAAGAGAATCCAAGACTGGGAACATGGCAAGGATGTTCACTCTCATTACTTCTGTTCTATATGGTACTGGAGGTTCTAGCCACTGTAGTACAGCATGGAAAGGAAGAAGCATTCAGACTGGAAAGGAATGCATAAAACTAGCTCTATTTTCACATGAAAGAATTTCCTACCTAGAAAATCTCTAGGAATCCGCAACGAAAACAAAAACTCACAGAACTAATAAGTGGGTTCAGCAATTAATCCAAAATTAATTTTATTTCCATATGCTAGCAGTAAACATGCAGAAACCAAAAATTTAAACACAATACCATTTATAATAGTTCCAAAGAAAATGAAATATTATATACACACTTAACAAAATTCACTCAGGATTTGTTTTTGCTGAAAATTACAAAATGCTGGTAAAAGAAATCCAAGAAGAACTTCCAATATATGTTGGAACTCTCAACATAGTACAGATATAAGTTCTCCCCAGATTAATCCAAGGTTTAATGCAATTCCTAAAAAAATTCCTACCAGCTTATTCTAAAATTTATATGTGAAGATACAGGCCCTGTAATAGCTAAAACAATCATGTGAAAGTGAAAGTCATTTAGTCATGTCTGACTCTTTGTGACCCCGTAGATTATGCAGTCCATGGAATTTTCCAGGCCAGAGTACTGGAATGGGTAGCCTTTCCCTTTTCTACCAGATCTTCCCAACCCAGGGACCAAACCCAGGTCTCCCGCATTGCAGGCAGATTCTTTACCAACTGAAACATGAGGAAAGCCCAAGAATACTGGAGTGGGTAGCCCATCCCTTCTCCAGGGGATCTTCCCACCCCAGGAATCCAATGAGGGTCTCATGCATTGCAGGCAGATTCTTTACCAACTGAGCTATATCATGGCATAGAATAATAAAGTAGGAGGAATCACTCTATCCAATATTAAAGCTACCTGTAAACAGTGGAAACAGTGTCGGACTTTATTTTGGGGGGCTCCAAAATCACTGCAGATGGTCATTGCAGCCTTGAAATTAAAAGACACTTACTCCTTGGAAGGAAAGTTATGACCAACCTAGATAGCATATTAAAAAGCAGAGACATTACTTTGCCAACAAAGGTCCGTATAGTCAAGGCTATGGTTTTTCCAGTAGTCATGTATGGATGTGAGAGTTTGACTGTAAAGAAAGCTGAGCGCCGAAGAATCGATGCTTTTGAACTGTGGTGTTGGAGAAGACTCTTGAGAGTCCCTTGGACTGCAAGGAGATCCAACCAGTCCATTCTAAAGGAGATCAGTCCTGGGTGTTTTTTAGAAGGAATGATGCTAAAGCTGAAACTCCAGTACTTTGGCTACCTGATGTGAAGGGTTGACTCATTGGAAAAGACTCTGATGCTGGGAGGGATTGGGGGCAGGAGGAGAAGGGGATGACAGAGGATGAGATGGCTGGATGGCATCACGGACTCAATGGACCTGAGTCTGAGTGAACTCCGGGAGTTGGTGATGGACAGGGAGGCCTGGCGTGTTGCGATTCATGGGGTCACAAAGAGTCGGACACGACTGAGCAACTGAACTGAACTGACTGATATAGCCATAGTAATGAAGCCAATAAGATATTGGTAGAGGACAGAATGGAACACAATGGAGGATCCAGAAATAGATTGTCACACATGCTCAAATGATTTTTGGCAAAGGTGCAAAGGCAGCTCAATGGAGGAAACCCAGGGTTTTAAAAAAGAAATGATGTTGGATCATTAGACATCCATTGGCAAAAAACAAAAACATTGATCTAAATTTATACCTTATACAGAAACTAACTCAGATGGATTACAGACTGAAATGTACAGGGTAAAATTACAAAAAAAGTAGACATATATACATAAGAGATGTAAGTCTAGGTCTTGGGATCTCAATCTAGGCATAGAATTCATAGACTTCACACCAAAAGCATAAATCTATAAAAGGAATAATAGATAGATTGGATCTCAAAAAAACTAAAACTTTTTCTCTGTGCAAGCCATGTGAAGAGAATAAAAAGACAGTCTCTAAGCTGGAAGAAATATTTGCAAACCACATATTCCACAAAGGACTAGTATCTAGAATATGTAAAGAACTCCTAAAACTCAAAAATAAAAAGCAAGCAATTAATTAGAAAATGGGCATAAGATATGAACAGTCGTTTCACTGAGGAAGATGTACAGATGGAAAATTAGCCCACTACAAGATATTCCACATCACTAGCCATCAGAGAAATACAAATTAAAACCATAATGAGCTATCGCTTCACATCTGTCAGAATAGCTAAAATAAAAATAATGACAACACCAAATATTGGTGAGGATGCAGAGAAACTATTCACTCATACGTTGTTAGCAGGGATGTAAACTGACACAGCCACTCTGGGAAACAATCTGGCAGTTTCCTATAAAACTAAACATACAACTACCATATGACCCAGCAATTGCACTCTTGAGCACTGGTTTCAGAGAAATGAAAATTCATGTTCATAAACACTTGTTATATAAATGTTCATAACAGCTTCATTCATAATAGCCAAAATCTGGAAGTAACCCAGCTGTTTTTAACAGATGAGTGGTTAAATAAACTGTGATACCCATGGAATTCTACTCAGCAATCAAAATGAATGAAGTACTGATACAGTCAACAACTTGGGTGATTCTCCAGAGAGTTGTGTTGAGTGAAAAAACCATTCTCAATAAATTATGTGTTTTATTTTTAGGGTTTCTTTGCTTTTCAATTTTTAAAAATTGAAGTGTAGCTGATTTACAGTTGTTGTGTTTCTGATAGATAACAGGTGTTTCAGATATGTATATACATTCATACATATGTGTATACATGTATATACATTCATACATATGTATATACATATACATATATACATTTTCCATTATAGGTTATTATAAGATATTCATAGGTATATACATATGTACATTCATAATATGTATATACATGTATATACACATGTACATTCAGTTCAGTTCAGTTCAGTCACTCAGTCGTGTCCGACTCTTTGTGACCCCATGAACCGCAGCACGCCAGGCCTCCCTGTCCATCACCAACTCCCAGAGTTCACTGACTTACGTCCATCGAGTCTGTGATGCCATCCAGCCATCTCATCCTCTGTCGTCCCCTTCTCCTCCTGCCCCCAATCCCTCCCAGCATCAGAGTCTTTTCCAATGAGTCAACTCTTCGCATGAGGTGGCCAAAGTACTGGAGTTTCAGCTTTAGCATCATTCCTTCCAAAGAAATCCCAGGGCTGATCTCCTTAAGAATGGACTGGTTGGATTTCCTTGCAGTCCAAGGGACTCTCAAGAGTTTTATTCAACACCACAGTTCAAAAGCATCAATTCTTCGGCACTCGGCCTTCTTCACAGTCCAACTCTCACATCCATACATGACCACAGGAAAAACCATAGCCTTGACTAGACGGATATGTGCCGGCAAAGTAATGTCTCTGCTTTTGAATATACTATCTAGGTTGGTCATAACTTTTCTTCCAAGGAGTAAGCGTCTTTTAATTTCATGGCTACAATCACCATCTGCAGTGATTTTGGAGCCCAAAGAAACAAAGTCTGACACTGTTTCCACTGTTTCCCCATCTATTTCCCATGAAGTGATGGGACCGGATGCCATGATCTTTGTTTTCTGAATGTTGAGCTTTAAGCCAACTTTTTCAGTCTCCTCTTTCACTTTCATCAAGAGGCTTTTTAGTTCCTCTTCACTTTCTGCCATAAGGGTGGTGTCATCTGCATATCTGAGGTTATTGATATTTCTCTCGGCAGTCTTGATTCCAGCTTGTGTTTCTTCCAGTCCAGCGTTTCTCATGATGTACTCTGCATAGAAGTTAAATAAGCAGGGTGACCATATACAGCCTTGACATACTCCTTTTCCTATTTGGAACCCGTCTGTTGTTCCATGTCCAGTTCTAACTGTTGCTCCCTGACCTGCATACAGATTTCTCAAGAGGCAGGTCAGGTGGTCTTGTATTCCCATCTCTCAGAATTTTCCATAGTTTATTGTGATCCCCACAGTCAAAGGCTTTGGCATAGTCAAGAAAGCAGAAATAGATGTTTTTCTGGAACTCTCTTGCTTTTTCCATGATCCAGTGGATGTTGGCAATTTGATCCTGGTTCCTCTGCCTTTTCTAAAACCAGCTTGAACATCAGGAAGTTCATGGTTCACGTTATTGCTGAAGCCTGGCTTGGAGAATTTTGAGCATTACTTTACTAGCATGTGAGATGAGTGCAGTTATGCGGTAGTTTGAGCATTCTTTGGCATTGCCTTTCTTTGGAATTGGAATGAAAACTGCCCTTTTCCAGTCCTGTGGCCACTGTTGAGTTTTCCAAATTTGCTGGCATATTCAGTGCAGCACTTGAACAGCATCATCTTTCAGGATTGGAAACAGCTCAACTGGAATTCCATCACCTCTACTAGCTTTGTTCGTAGTGATGCTTTCTAAGGCCCACTTGACTTCACATTCCAGGATGTCTGGCTCTAGGTGAGTGATCACACCATCATGATTATCTGGGTCATGAAGATCTTTTTTGTACAGTTCTTCTGTGTATTCTTGCCACCTCTTCTTAATATCATCTGCTTCTGTTAGGTCCATACCATTTCTGTCCTTTATTGAGCCCATCTTTGCATGAAATGTTCCCTTGGTATCTCTAATTTTCTTGGAGAGATCGCTAGTTTCCCATTGTGTTCTTTTCCTCTATTTCTTTGCATTGATCGCTGAAGAAGGCTTTCTTATGCACATATGTATAGCACCGGGCTCCACTGTCCCTCATACATATGTATATACATGTATATACATATACATATATATGTACATTCTTTTTCATTTATAGGTTATTACAAGATATTAAATATAGTTACCTGTTTCATACAGTACGGCCTTTTTGTTTATCTGTTTTTATATATAGTAATTTGTATCTGCTAATTCCAAATTCCTAATTTATCCCTCCCTCCTTTCCCCTTTAGTAACCGTAATTTCCTTTTCTATGTCTGTGTGTCTGTTCCTCTTTTGTAAATAAGTCCATTTGAATCATATTTTAGATTCCACATACAAGTGATGAAATTATATACTTTATGATTCCATTTAAGTGACATGTTTAAATTGCAAAGTTTTAGAAATGGAGGACAAGCTAGGGATTGCCAGGGCTTGGAGAAGACTCTTGAGAGTCCCTTGGACTGCAAGGAGATCCAACCAGTCCATTCTAAAGGAGATCAGACCTGGGTGTTTTTTGGAAGGACTGATGCTAAAGCTCAAACTCCAGTACTTTGGCCACCTCATGCAAAGAGTTGACTCATTGGAAAGGACTCTGATGCTGGGAGGGATTGGGGGCAGGAGGAGAAGGGGACAACAGAGGATGAGATGGCTGGATGGCATCACTGACTTGATGGATGTGAGTCTGAGTGAACTCCGGGAGTTGGTGATGGACAGGGAGGCCTGGCGTGCTGTGATTCATGGGGTTGCAAAGAGTTGGATAGGACTGAGCAACTGAACTGACCTGAACTGAGGCATGGAGCTGAGGGAGGGGAAGTGAAAGGTGGGTGAGGTCATAAAAGCACAGGATGAAGGATCCTGTGTGGTGTTAGATCTGCTCAGTATCTTGACTGTGGTGGATTCTAAAAACCTACACAGGTCATAAAATTGTTTTGAACTTGATACATATACAGACACACACAATGAGATGAGTGTAAGTAAAACTGGGATTTGGAGAATTCTAAATAAGATTGCTGTATTGTATTAATGTCAGTATCCTGGTAGTGCTCTTATACTGTGGTTTTGAAAAGTATTACCACTGGAGGAAACTGGATAAAATATACACAGGATATGATTTATTTTTTTATAATTGCATATGAATCTGCAATTATCTCAATCATTTTCCATTAAAATTATGTCTATAAAACTCTTAAAAAATTATATGTAAGAATACATATAATTTTGAGCACTTACTATATGTCAGGTACTGTTCTAATGACTTTATGTCATTATTAACTTCATTTTGTCCCTAAGAAGCAATATTATTCCTACTTTCCAGGAAACCAAGACACAGATTAAGCAACTAGTCCAAAGTCACAAGCCTAGTCAGTGGCAGAATCTGGATTAGAACCCAAGAATTTTTGGTTCCAGCATCTACAACCCTAATAAGTTATTTTCTCTCTTTACCTAGAGATTAGTTTTAGTTGAGGTCATGAGGAAGGCCTTTATGGAGAAAATGACACTTTGGGCTTCGTTAGAGGGCCAATTATGGCCTATGTATTGTATAAATTGTGCTGTAAGCTTCAGAAATTTAATACGTATTTGTTGACTTAATAAGTGACTTACCTTCTTTAAGGCACTAGTTGATTCCATCAATTACTGATTATCTGCCAGGAGCCCAGGGTTTGCAGAAATGAGAAAACACAGGACCCAGGCAGTCAGCTCATGTTTCCTTCTCGACTGCGGTCAGTGTTTCCGAAGGGGATCTGTTGGCATTCTAGGCAGTTCTGTTCTATGCTGTGTGGAAATAACACACTGTGGAACTTTTAGCAACATTTAGAATGTCCTCCAGATATCAGTATTGCCCTCAATTACAGGGACATTGAAACATCACCCCCCAACCACCGCCACCCACCACAGACACCATTCCCTAGTTCCCCCATAAGGATCCTGGTGGAGAACCAATATACTTAAATCTCTGGTTATCAAAGTTCAAAGAATTCGTACAACAGAACTGCAGGATTCACATGAGGTTCATTCCATTTTGCCCCTTGGCATGGCTCCACGCATGTGATAGAAATAGATCTTCCTTGCCTTCACAGTGGCTCTGTTTCAGTCTGGTCTAAAGTGTTCATCTTGCTTGTTCTTTTTGATGGACATAAAGAAGTTTTCCCTTTCAGAGAAAAGCTGCTGAGCACACACCATATAGCACACCCCAAACCAAGCTCTTTCAGTCTCAGTAGAAGAAAAACATCTGAAAGGGAAACATATTAATGGATTATTTTCGTAAACATGAAAAACATCTCTTGGAAGGGCAATTTTCTCTTGTTGACTGGCAGAAAAACAGCAGCGTTAATTATGTTGCCTTGTTAAATCTGAAAGAATGTGGTGAACGCTGGGAACTTTTCTAATTGCCTTTGTGGAAAGGCGTCTGAGGGACCAGAAGTCATCTCTGTCAGAGGAATGCTGAGACAGCTGTGTATCCCTTCAGAGGCACTGGTCTGAATGTGCTCAGGGGAATATTGGTGAGCTTGAGTCCATGGACTTTTGGGCAAAACTCATGGGTAAGTGAGGGTGGGAAAAGGCAGAATTTCTACTTCAGATTCTGAACACTGGCTGTTTCTTTCCTTTTCCTATGAAGAGAAGGAAAGGGGATATATTTGGACAGAGTGCCTGGGCTTCCCAGATGGTGCTAGCGGTAAAGAATCCACCTGCCAATACAGGAGACACAAGAGATAAGTTTCGATCCCTGGATCGGGGAGATCCCCTGGAGGAGGGCATGGCAACCCACTCCAGTATTCTTGCCTGGAGTATTCCCATAGACAGAGGAGCCTGGAGGGCTACAAGTCCATAGTATCATAAGGAGTCAGACATGACTTGAGGTGACTTAGCATGCATGCACACAGAGTTACCTGCAGTCATTTGAGTGCTGATGTTTCCACACTTGTCTTTGCCTATAGTGGCAGATAAGCTTTCCAGCCATCAAAATGGGAAGAACGAATCTTGCCCCCAGTAGTACAGTTCTTTCAAAAGAGCCCAGGCAAAGTGTGAGATTTAAATAGAAAAACAAAAACCAAATGATGACTTGCATAAAAAATGGAAACATTGCTTTCCCATAAATCTAGCTCTAGGGTAGAAGTTTGAGAGAGAAGAATACCTTGGAATGTAGAAGAATGCCACTCAAGGTAAAAACAGGAGTTCAGAGGCCCAGCTTTTGTACACTGTTTGAATTTCAGATGAGATAAAACCAGCAGCTCTGCTAAGTTGCAGTGCAAAGGCTTACATGGCTTCTTGAGAAAAGCAATTTATTTTAGGTTATAGCACAGCAGCTATCATTTAAACTGCTAGCGAGTGTAATTGAACCCAGAACCAGCCATCTCTATGAACACAGGGTGCCGTAATGTTACCCAGGCTTTTCTGAATAATGTGGATGCCAGGCCTTCAAGACAGATGGGCATGGTAGCCCCAACATCGAATCACTAGTATCTTGCCAGCCTTCCCACAACCAGCCTATTTAAAAATACATTCTGGGAAATGTACCTAGCTAGGTATTAATATATGTACTTGCTATACATTTTGGGGATATTAATATGAAACAGCCAGGAGGCAGCAATGTTGAGAAAATTAGAGAAGATGCAATTGCATAGGAAACTTTTTCTTCAGTTTTCATCTTCATTTAAGATCGGGACGGGGCCTGTAGGGTGAGGGGAGAGGGGTTGTGTACAGGGACAATCCAGTATGGAGAGAAGGGTCCCTTCTGATCCTGGAAAATCTTCGATTTGATAATGAAGAGGATGTGCTTACCCTCCAAACCTCAGAATGTCATCCTGTCGTTAAGTCCGAATGAACGCTCAGTTGTTCTGTTGGAAAAAAAAAAACAACAACAAATGTTGTGTCTCATCTCCATGCACTGCCTTTGCCCCCTTCTTGTAAATAAATCCAGTTATACAAAACTCACTATTTCTCCCGAGTTGTCCAGACACTCAGAAGCAACAATTTCATCCAGGTTCAATTATTTATTTTTGTTTTTAGTAAAAGAAAGAGCTTGACATGGTGCACTTGCTCCTTTTATGACTTTCTTTTTTGCTTTACTTTTATGAAAGCAACAACCAGCACATAGTTTATAAATCAAATAGTTCAGAAACTCTTATAATGAAAATGGACAGTTCCTAATGCTACCCTTTCTTTTCTTATTGCACTACCTAAATGCAAGTGAAAGTGTTAGTCACTCAGTTGTGTCTGACTCTTTGCAACCCTGTGGACTCTACGCCACCAGGCTCCTCTGTCCATGGGATTCTCCAGGCAAAATTACTGGAGTGGGTAGCCATTCCCTTCTCCAAGGGATCTTCCTGACCCAGGGATCACACCCAGGGTCTCCTGCATTGCAGGCAGATTCTTGACCACTCAGCACCCTCTGTAATCCCTCTCTGCTTTTATCTCCATATTTCTAATTAGTCTTTTATCAGTTTCACATGCTATATACTGATTTTCTTCTAAGAAAGAAAATTTATCTTATTTATCAACTTTTCACATTTTCCCACTAATAACAGGACATTATTTGCAACTTCCGTTGCTCTTCCAACTTTTAAAAACTTTTAATTTTTAAAATTTATGTATTTTTTAATTGAAGTATAGTTGATATACCATATTATGTGTTACAGGTGTGCAGTGTAGTGATTCATGACTTTTAAAGGTTATGCTCCATTTATGCAGGAGGATGTGAGTGCTCAGTCTTGTCCCACTCTTTGTGACGCCACGTACTGCAGCCTGCCGGGCACCTCTGTCCATGGAATTTTCCAGGCAAGAATACTGGTGTGGGTGGGCATACGTACTCTAGAAGATCTAACTGACCCAGGAATGGAACCTGCGTCTCCTCTGTCTCCTACATTGGCAGGCAGATTCTTTACCACTAAGCCACTTGGGAAGTCGCCTCCTCTTATGGTTATTAAATGTTGGATATATTGCCTTATTATACAATATATCCTTGTATTAATAGCTTATTTGATACCGAATAGTTTGTACCTCTTATTTCCTGTAACCACTGTTTGTTCTCTGTATCTGTCTCCTCATTTTTGTTATATTTACTAGTTTGTTTTATTTTTTATATTCCACATATAAGTGATATCATACAGTATTTCTCTTTCTCTGTCTGACTTGTTGCACCTACCACAATACCCTTCAAGTCCCTCCATGTTGTAAAAGGCAAAACTTTCATTGTTATGGCCGAGTAGTATCCCATTGTGTGTGTGCGTGTGTCTCACATCTTCTTTATCCATTCGTCTGTTGATGCACACTTAGACTGCTTCCATACCTTTGGTCTTGACACTTCAAGGTCACATTTAAATGGTCTGTCCGTCTAGTCAGCACCTTTACCTTCTCACTGTAGATGAGGTATGAGTGCTCATACCCCTTTCTTCACTATTCTTTTCCCTCCTTCACTTTCAGTTCTCATTCAACTATACCATTACTTTTGCATTATCAGATTTAATTTACTTTTGCTTTGTCACCAGAGTGGTCTTTCTTTGTGATTTTTCCAAAATTGAATGTAATGAAAAGGATTTGCATCATTAGGACTTGGCTAAATTATTTTCTACCGACTCAAGTGGTTTCTATGATTTCAGTGTCACAACTCCTGTGATACAGCAAGGAGCCTGTATCTTGAGTCAGGTTCAAATGGATTCTTTTTCTTTGTTGTTTTGTCAAAATCATGCCCTCTTCTACTGTGTGTAATGTATCTTTTAAGCCTTTCTTGTAAGCTTACTTGTGCTTGATATTACTGGAATTTCTGATGTTCTCTTGCCTTTCCTGAGTGCATGCCTCTATCATATCTTCAGGTTTTCCAAAACTTGTGCCGTGCTGAGTCACTTCAGTCGTGTCCAACTCTATGCAACACTATGGACCGTAGCCAGACTCCTCTGTCCATAAAATTCTCCAGAGAAGAATGCTGGAGTGGGTTGCCATTTCCTTCTCCAGGAGATCTTCCTGACCCAGGGACTGAAGGCATGTCTCCTGCGTTGGCAGGCAGTTTCTTTACCACTAGCGCCAACAGGGAAGCCGCCTCATATTCAGACTTTCTATTCTGTGTTTCTCCCTCTCTCTCATTAGATCTCCATTTCTCTCATTTAGATGGGCTGTTTTCTAGATCTTCAGTACTGTCTGTTAGCATCCAACACTGCTACCACTGATTCTGCTCTTATTCTGATCCTTCCTTTTCTAGAGGCTACCTTTTCTGGGAGGAGTGGGGGTATTTTTAGGAGGCTATTAGGAATTTCTCTTTAACCTCAGTTTTCTAACACTTTGCAATTCATTCTCCTTGACATTGACTAGATTCCTGTATTTTGCAGATACATGCCTCCCGTTAGCTCAGGGAAATTTTCTGTAATTTCTTGCCTTCCCGTTTTGTTTTTCTCATTCTGAAACTTCTATTAGTCCACATCTAGATCTCATGGATCGATCATCTATATATCTTATTTTGTTTCTCACATATTGTACATTTAATACATATTCTAGGAGATTTCTCTAAGTTTGAGAATAGACAGTTCATTAGAGCTGTCTATTGAATTTTTTGCTTAGGTAATCATGGGTCATTGGGTAAAGAATCTGCCTGCAATTCAAGAGATATAGGAGACATGGTTTTGATCCCTGAGTTGGAAAGATCCCCAGGAGGAGGAAAATGGCGACCTATTCCTGTATTCTTGCCTGAAAAATCCCATGAATGGAAGAGCCTTGTGGGCTACATTCCAAAGTTTCGCAAAGAGTTACACAACTGAGCAACTAAGCACAAGCACATAATTCCTGAGGGATCCTTCTTATTATCTGATTATTCCTTTTAAATAGAACTTTGGTTTTATTTCAGTTACCAAATCTCAAGTGATTCTTGAGGATATTAAAAAGATTTTATTTATTCTATTATTTTTTTAAAAAATATATTAACTGATTTCATTACTTTTAAAAATATTAATTTTAAAATACTTATTTTATTATTAAAAAAATTATTTATCTAGGCTATGCTGGATCTTAGTTGTCACAGTGGGTTTTCCTTTGTGTCACATGGGATCTTTCCTTGTGGCTGGCAAGGACTTTAGTTTTTGGCACACAAGCTCTGGAGCACGCAGTCTCAGTAGCTGTAGGCCTGGGGTTTAGTTGCTCCACATCACGTAGGATCTTGGTTCACTGACCGGGAATGAATCCTAGTTGGGTTCTTAACCACTGGACCACCAGGCAAGTCCCTGATTTTCTTTTGTAAGTTTGTATCTTTTTTCCCTAAATTGTCCTATTTCCATGGTGTCATGTTTTCCGCTATTTTGCTTGCTCCTTTTATTTTCTATGCTGGCCTTTCTTGGCATGTTAGATTTCTGGTGATCTGTAGTTATATATAAAAGAATAAGGTAATATAAGGGCTGTTTGCAAACCCTCAGAAGGTGGATGGGTCTTGTAAATGGCATGCTTAAAGGGTCAAAGTTTAGAGTATGCGCATGGGAATGGGGTGGGGAGGATCTTGACTTGCCAGAGTGAGGTTTTAACACCCATGATAATGGTCTAACTTCTCTCCAGACAAATTTTTACTGCCTTAAACCTGGTGGTGGCTTTAGGTCAACCCACCTAGAGAGCCAGGAGGGTGGGAATTCTATGTTATGTATACTGACTTGTAATTTGTAACCCTCTTTTAGAAGATTTTCCACTCTCTGGTTTACTCACTATTTCTGAGAATTGAGTTTTTCTGGGGTAGTGTTAGGCGGTATGCGCTCTCCTTTGCTGAAACCCCTTTTTTTAGGTTGTGGTTTCCTTTGCTGTGGCTTCTAAGTCAACAGACTTTTATTGAAATCACTCACCTTCTAACGGTTTCTTCCCATTCTCTCTGTGGTTATGGGTTAACACTTCTGTGCTCTTTTTCTATCATTTAGAAATGACTTTGGGTGAGAAAGGAGGTAAAATGGGTTTTCTTAGTCCACCAGTGTGAACCAGAGCACATTCTTTTTAAAAAAAGTGATTTTTCATGAGCCACATCCTCCAGCTTTTCATTTTATTTTCAATAGTTTGTTAATCTGACGCTTGATCAGCAGTCACAGAAAGTTGCACAAAAATATCACTTACTAAATGGAGCCCATAGAACATATACTTATGGGGAAAAAAAAAGTATTCTGCTATTTTCTCTATGTCTCTTAACTGATCTTGCAAGGAGTTTTGTTAGGCTTTAGTGAATTCAGAAAGGCTATTAGCTTGCTTAAAAGTTGTATTTTATTTTATTTACTAAAGAAAACATAATTGGATGTCTTCAATAAAAATGTTTCCCTTCTTACTCAGTAGAAAAATGGGCAAAGACCTCAAGAGTAGCTGTTCCAAATGAGAAACACAATTTGTAAAAAATATATGATGCTGTTCAATGACAGATTCAAATTAAAATAGGGTAAGATTGACAAAGATTTTTAAATATGATAATTATTGGGAAAGCACGATAAGATGAATACTTTTATATACCTTTGGTACAAACAAAAAAATTTGATACCAACTTTCAGGTACTTTAAAATGTTTATAATACTTAACCTACTGATTCCCCACTGTAGGAATTAAAATTAGGAAAATAATCAAGGATTAAGATGGAGGTTTGTTTTTCAAAATGTTCATTATAACATTATGTATAATAGCAAAACCTTAAATGATGTAACATACAGAAAAAAAAAATGTAAAATTTGGCACATCTATACCATGGAATACAGTCCATACATTAAAAGGATGTTTACAAATAGCTGTTACTCAACTATTTAAATGCTTAGATGTAATTTAGGTGAAAAGGAAATCTAGAAATGACATACATATTAAGGTATCACCCATTTGAAAAGAAAAAAAAACGAGAAGGAACTATGCTGAAATTTTAACTGTGGTTGTCTTTTGTTGGTAGAATAGTGTGATATATTTTCTTTTTCTACTCATTAATGTTTTGTCATATTTTCCAGGTCTTTTATGCTGAATATGCTTGGGTTTGAGAGGAGAAAAAGGAAAAACACTTTAAATCATGCATGTCTGAAAGTAAACCTTTTAAAAATGTCACCGAATGACCCATATGGCTTTTCCATGTGAACTCTTTACCTTTTTCTATCACAGAATCAGAAGTGGACTGTACAATGCAGTGTATGAAGTGTTTTCCATTATTGAAACTATCTCTCAGATGTATCTGGAAAAGCTAGCTGGTGTATTATGTTAGGTTTGCTGCTTTTCTGTTTCTCTATCTCGCAAAGTCTGATTTATGTCAACATTAGCTACAGAAATATTCAGATTCTCCAGAAAGGGGAAACACAGTTGTATCTTTGACTGGAATTGGAGAGGAGGTGATAAACAGTAGACTGTGAGGCCGACCCTCAGTTTTAGTCACTTGGTGACTGTTCTGAGTTTTCTCTTGTGAGAAATGAGAGCATTGCATTGGATGGTCTCAAAGGTCCTTATAATTCTTTTGCTATGAGTTTGCAAATATCTTACCCTGGCATAGAGCAGATGAAACTAAAATACAGAAATGACTCAGTGAGAAGCACGTGTTCTACTGGTATGTTACTTTGCTATTTTCTGCGCTTTAAAAAGAGCACTTTGGCTTTGGGAAGTAATAGATTTACATGTCCATTTGTAAAAACAGAGACACTAATAAGCCCGATGTGAAAGGCACAATTGCCGAGATTTCTAGCTGTATTTTGGGTCTTGGAGGGACATCCTTTGCTCTCAGAAGCTTAGTACGGACTGGGGTATTTTTACCTACAGAATACAAAGGTAAGGTGGACAGATGATTTGTTTTGGTGCATTTGTTTCCCCTTCTCAATAATATGTATAGTCAGTGGAATTTTGTGTAAAAACAGACACCTTTTTGGGAACGGTGCTAGTGCTTTGTTCGGGAAAGCCTCGTGGGCCATGTGGGCTTTTGCCGTTTCTGTATATTGCTACTCTTCCTCTAGTCCTCGTTATTAATAAAAAAAATCCAAAATAGAAACCGTTATAGTAGTTTTTTTTCAGATTATGAAAGGAATACCTGCCATTTTTGTAAAATTAAAACTCAAAAATCCAACACCACAGGAGAAGTTTTTTGAAAAAAAAAAAATGTGATTTAGCATTCCACCACACAGTAATTACCTTAACTAATATGTGAAGGTATTTTCTCTCAGACTGTCTGCTTCACTTGTGCACACATACACAACATTCAAAATCAATATATCCAGTAACACTCTTTTGTAACATTATCTTACAGTGTGCCATGTCCATAGAATTTTACATCATCATCTGCATTTCCAGCATAGTATTGCCCTGTAGGGTGAAATGCTTAAATTTACGTACATCATTAAATTGCTTAAATTTACTTAAATCATTCCCCTTGATGCATTTTTAGTCTGCTTCCAACTTCTTAGAAGCAACACTGCAATGAGGAACCTTGTATGTGTATGTGTGCAACCTGGTTCAATTGTTTCTCAAGCAGAATTTCATGGAGATGGAATTTTGGTGTCGGAATGTAGATACATGTATATGTGCTATCATGGGTGGGCATGTAGGATATATGAACGGCACCCGTGGTGCTGAACCATCCCCCTTGAAGGCTGTTCCTACTGATGCTTCTGCCTCCATCACCGCAGCTTTATTCCACTGCCCTCTGCTCTCCACACAGTGTTCCCTCAGATGTTTTCAGTAGAAGAGAAGGCCAGCAAATCCCCCTGGGAGGGGACTCTGGGTTTCATGCAAGTGTGACCTCAGTCAGGCAGGCCTGGGTCTGGTATGCTCTTAGCAGGAGTGCAAGCTCTGCCCTTACTTAGTATTTCATCTTCCTCTTTAGCCCTAGGGAAATTTTTGCTGAACTGGAAAAACAGTAGGAGTGTTTTGCCTTTACTCCTTCACCGAATAGCAGGTGTCCAGGTTCTGATTGCCTGTTACACATAAATGGCCCCACTCCTGTTTTTCCTGCGTGTGGTTGGTGTTTTGAACATATTCAATGCTCTGTGTTTGTTATCTTTACTCCAGACTCCTACCCTCCCCCAATCACAATATTCGTTACCCTCAGCCTTTCAACCTGAGGCTGTAGACCAGGGTGAAAAAAATACCAACACACAATTGCTCTTAAGCTCAGAAAATTGATTTTCTCGAGTTTAAGCGGGCATCATGAGTTGTTAACCCTGTTAGAAAAATACAAGTTGGATTTATGATTCCCTTACACAGGTAATTGGGCTCTAATTTTAAATTCTGAGACAATTGATTTACACTATATTGCATTATAACATAGCGAAAGTGCAACTAAGTTCAGGTGATGTATGAATTTGAGCCTCCAATGATGCTGTAAATTATTTTTGCTTCTTTAACAAATGATGCCTAGGTTGACATCAACCTGTCATTGTTTCCTCTGTCTCCCCCTACTCTGTAATTTTCTCCTCTTTCTTCTCATTTCAGTTTTTTTTTTCTTTCTAACCTTGCAAGGCTCAGGAATGACCTACTTCAGAAACCCAAAACCTGCATAGTAGGACATTAAAAGACAAATCTGTGCCTCATCCCTACTCACAAACTCATTAACATTTCATTTCAACCCACAACTTATTTCTAGTGGGTCACTATTTTTTTTTAAATCTTTATTGAATTTGTTACAGTATTACTTGTGTTTTATGTTCTGGTCTTTTGGCCATGAGGCATGTAGAATCTTAGCTCCCCAACTAGGGATTGAACCCACACCCCTGTGCACTGAAAGGGTGGAGCCCTAACCACTGGACTGCCAGGAAAGTCCCTCTGATACGTCACTGTTGTTGCATTGCTTATGATATTTGCTACAAGCCACTAGTTATATAAGTTACTTTCTTGGTGTAAGACAGTTTCTCCAGGAGATTTCTTTTGGAATATCAATACTTGTCCTTTCCATGAGATCCTCCTGTTGGTGCTTTTAATAGGCTGGCTTTAACCTTTTCTTTCCCCCTACTTTGTGATAATTTCCCCATTGTATTCATTTTTAGCTGGTTGCATTTTATATATTTCTGCAAACATATCAAGTTGTTTATAGAAAAAGGGTTGAGTATGAATAAATAGCACATGCTGCTGGAGTCAATTTCTGGAAGACTTGAGTTATCCAGAAATCAGAGGTAGTTAATTGGAATCTGTATCTCAAACTTTGCCTTCCTTTGGCAAATCCTTGTTGTTTTGAATAGGGGACTAATTTAAATGATGCTTTGAGCATTTGTCAGAGAGATTAAGAAGCAGAAGGAAAGAAAGGGCAAAGGAAAAAGCATGGGTCATGGAAAGAACCCTTGACTAGGGTGAGAGAATCTCTTCTCTAGGAGGCTGTAGACAGATCACTTCCAGTTTCTCTCACTTCCCTCTGCAAAATGATTTCCTCAGTGTTAAGGCCCTTCCTAATTTAAGGAGTCTATATTTAAAGTTTCTAACTTTGGAGAAAATTCTAGCCCCTGATTCATTATTACTCTTTGTGTTTCTTTTAATTCTCATCCTTCCTAAAAACAAATTAAATTACCTGCTGCAGAGTATCAATATTAAAACACTCAGCTCAATTGGATGGTGACCCTGAAAGAAATATTTTTTGCCTTGTTCTGCAGAAAGTAAAGTTACTGGATTCTTTCACATGCCTTTCCATGGGTATGGGGGCGGGGGGTTGTTTTCCTGAGTGTTCATGGTTAAAGGGATATTTCTATGGAGGACCACGTAGGGTTATGAAAGAAAGATATGAGGTGGCAGAGGAAAACTGCTGGGAAAATCAGTGTTGCATTAAAATGAAGAGCTCCTGCTGCACCCAGGACCACTTCGTGAGCATGTGCAATTCTGAGCTATTTAAAACATAAACCAGAGCATCATAATTGCTGTATGATAACATTGCAGTTTTTGCTACTTGAGCTTTGGGTTACTTAGAAAGAATATTTTCCTTTTTGGTAAATTGTTTGGAGTAATACAGGGCAGAAAGTGTTCTGATTTAAATCAAGGCCAAGTGAAGCAAGTGAAACAGTTATCTTATGTGTTTTTCCCGCATCTTTACCCTCTAGCTTTCATTACTCTGAGTAATTAAGTAATTTCACCCCTCCTCCTTCTCAGATCATTGGTGAGATGATTCTCAGATCATTTTTCCTTTCAAAAATCTGAATACTTTTTGTGATTTCACATTTGCTGACTCCCTCTAGGTTAAAGAAATTTCCTCTCCTAAAACATAATCAAATTCTACTTTTTATAAGATCCTCTTAGAGAATCTTTTAAAATGTACTTTTTGGCTCATTAATCTAGTTGTTGTAGATCTTTGAGTATATACAGAAGAAAAAACTCTTAAAAGGGACTGAATCTGGAAGTACCTTATATTTTATTGTGAATAGATCTAAAATTTATTTTTCAGCCCAAGATAAAGGATGATGGTTAGACATCTGACTTAACTGTGTATTAGAGAATCATTATTTTTAAACTTAGGCAATTTACAGAATAATTTCAGATGGACATGGACAAACTAGATTTAATATCTCATTTTCACTTTGTGATTTATATATATATATGTGTGTGTGTATATATATATATAATTTTTTACATTGTTTTCCCACATTATTTCACATCTTACGATATAAGAACTAGGACTTCACTAGATTTTTCTGGTAATTGCATATTCTGTTAGCTGCAAATACTGTTAAGTAGCTTTGCAGAATATAACTCTGAGCTGATTGTTTAAAAAATATTTAAAAATCATTTTATTAAAAATTTTTTCCAAATTTGGTAAAGCTCTTTCTGACCATCTGGGCTTTTGTAAACGCTGAAAAATGTAAAGAAAGTGAAGTCTCTTAGTCGTGTCGGACTCTCCGACCCCATGGATTGTAGCCTACTGGGGGTCCTCCGCCCATGGGATTTTCCAGGCAAAAGTACTGGAATGGGTTGCCATTTCCTCCTCCAGAGGATCTTTCCAACCCAGGGATCAAACCCAGGTCTCCCTCATTGTTGGCAGATGCTTTACCATCTGAGCCACCAGGGAAGACCTGGACACTCACTATCAGCTATGTCACTGACAGCTAGTAATTTGAGAGTAATTTAATGTATAAGGAATATTTTGCAATGTTAATTTAAGTCTGCATATTTCAAATAGATTTTATTTTTTCTAATCTGAGAATGTATGAAATGGAAAATTCTCAAGGTATGCTTTTGGTTATAAAATCTTTTATAATGATGGTGATCACCCAAACCAGCAGTGATCAGTGAGAGCTGATGATTACTATTGAATTAGGGAGTGCTAGGAGAAGGCAATGGCATCCCACTCCAGTACTCTTGCCTGGAAAATCCCATGGACAGAGGAGCCTGGTAGGCTGCAGTCCATGGGGTCACTAAGAGTCGGACACGACTGAGCAACTTCACTTTCACTTTTCACTTTCATGCATTGGAGAAGGAAATGGCAACCCACTCCAGTGTTCTTGCCTGGAGAATCCCAGGGACAGCAGAGCCTGGTGGACTGCCATCTATGGGGTCGCACAGAGTCGGACATGACTGAAGTGACTTAGCAGCAGCAGCAGCAGGGATCTTATATCACCCTTAACTAGTTGAAATTGTTACTATACATATGATATAAAATATCATATACACACATGTATGTATGGGCAGGTAGGGAACTGGCTGTTAGAATGGGTTTCTTCTTGTCTCAGTTTCCACTGAGGCAGCTGTTAAATAGCTATTGAAAGACCAACTGTTCCATATGTAGACTGTCATGAGCCTGCCCCATGGCTTTTGAATATATGAGTCAAGAGGAGATTAGAGACAAAGTTTCTTTGGAGAGACCTGTGGTCATGCAATGAGTTGTCACCACCTTTTGGAAGAAATAGTAGTGAGTACTGTCTTGTAACATCAAGGTCAGAGGAGGTCATCAAGAGGACTAATCAGAGAGCTCTGAATTGTACTTCTTGCATTTGGAGGACCCGGAGGCGCAATGTCTGAATCAAGCCTGAGGAATTTAGATTGGTCCACACACTGGGGTCTGACTCACCCTAGGAGATCTGAAAGGAAGGCAAAGACAGGTTGGCCAATTGTGTGGAAACTAGCCTGCTTTCCCAATTTTTGTTCAGGGCATGAGATATGTGTTTCCTAGGGACCAGATATGTACTCTGCAGAGGAGAGAGCCAAGGAGGAATCATTGTGAGTCTAGTTCATTATGGTAACGGAAGGATAGGATGCTGATAGGTATCCTGACAGGTATACTGATAGAATAGGTCCAAGGCAGATTCCTCCACAGGAAGAGGGTCACAAACAACAACCTAGAACCTCTGGGAAACCTTTGCAGAGTCCATCGAAATTCCCTCAGGAGAGTTCAACATGAGCTCTCATTATCTGCCAGATATAGACATGACTCCTGGATATATACCCAGGCAGGAGAGACCCAGAGAGAGCAGAGCCAGCTTGTAACAGAAGCTGCACAAGGAAGAGCTCTCCTGTCCCCTAATTTCTTCAGCCTTGGGAGAATCCGAATAATAGACAGTGAAGTGAGGGAACAGAAGGGGGATGTGGAGGAGAAGGAGAAAATCACCATGGCCATCACCCCACTGCAGGTTTTCAGTGAGAAGCAGAGCCGGAAGGGGAGAGACAGGGGCAGGGAGAGCAGTTTGGCTAGTACATGGTTTTGAAGTTTCTACTTTCTGTATTCACACTGTATTTGTAACCCAAAGTTGTTCTAGAACTGGGCATTACTTGGGAAAGGCAGTGGGAAAATATGGTCATGTATGAATATATATATATTTTTTCTTTTTTAAAAAAAGAAGCCTGACCGCAAGGTAATGTGTGCATAGCATATACATGGAAAGAAGAATACAAGCAGCTTGGTTTCATCAAAACACCTTTTTGCACTTGTGATCCTAGGTCTAGGATTTACTTGGTATAGTCAGGAGGTTTTGCCAAGTGTTTGCCACTTTATCATTCATTTAACAAATAAGTCATATCTTCTGGTGTATTTTATATTGGACAACTTAGAAACAATATGTAAACTTCCAAATCTTTCTTTGTGTGAAAATTGTCCAAATACAAGGAGAACTTGGAGTTAGTTTTAAATGTTTTAAAAATCACTATTATGCAACATCCATCTGTCCACATGTGTAAATAAACATTGGAGTCAAGTTAATCAAGGTTTAAGTTACTGCTCCATGGTTTATTAGATGATTAACCTTGGGAAATCTTGGTATTTCAAGTCCAGTTTCTTAATTTATAATGTTTACCAAATTTTGCTGCAGAGATTGCCAGAATTTATTCAAATGCAGTGTCAGAGCTTGGAGAGGCTGGGTGGCATTCTAGGTTCATCTAGCTTACCCCCTGGTAAGCTAAGAGCAGCTCTTTTTCATTCTGCCTGATACTGAGCTCTACTTAACATTTCATTTATAGTAAAGGTCTTATGTCTGAAGATGAAGTTTTTGAACACTGTCTTCCTGCTTCTTGTATTGTCAAGGTTAAAATGAGATAGATCAGGAAGAGGAGGCAGAATGACCACTGCTAAAAGCTTGGAAACAAATCCCAGCTCTGGCTGTGTAGCCTTCAACAAATTACTTAATCTCTTTGTGTCTGGGCAAACTACCTTATCTCATGAGATCACGTATAGAGTCTGCATTAGCGTAGCACCCACCCTAGTATTCTTGGGCTTCCCTTGTGGCTCAACTGGTAAAGAAGCTGCCTGCATTGTGGGAGACCTGGGTTCGATCCCTGGGTTGAGAAGATCCCCTGGAGAATGGAAAGGCTACCCACTCCAGTATTCTGGCTTGGAGAATTCCATGGACTATACAGAGTCAGACACGACTGAGGGACTTTCACTTTCCTGACATAAAACTTACTAAGCTTTGTCGTTGTTATGTAAAACTCCTTGCATAGCAGCTGCGACATGACATAATGTGTTCAACAGATGTCAGCTTCCTTTTCTACTCTTTTCTCATTCATTCACTGCACCCTTTCTGAGTATGTCTAAGTGCAGTCTGCTCAACTAAACTTTATGGGGATTCAGAGATAAATACGGTACCATACAGGATACACGAATATATAGCTCCTGACACATGTGACAAGTAGATTCTAAACTGGATATAAAACAAAATGGAAATTTGACCGATTTTATTAGTCATAAAAGAAGCATTTAAGCATTGAAATCATAGAAGAATTTATTGCTTACTATTAGAATAAAAGTTTTAAGACCTTTTTTAAAACTGGACTTGAGTTCCAATAAAACCTCACTTATCCAGAATATACCCGCTCATTCTAGATTAATTGAGAATTCTAAAGTCCTTTGGGTTTCAGCTCCTCTTGAAAACCTTTAAAGAATTGTGTGGCTAACTTCCTGCATTAGTAAATAGGACCCAGGATATGTGCTTTTTTTTTTTTTTTCTTTTCTGGAGTACTTATAAGTAATTTCTTAAAACAGCAGTTATATAAATTACAGTCTATGAGATTGAGTTGGATATATGTGAATCTTAAGCATAATTTAAACATTATTTTTTTAAAAACCTCATTAAATATTATTTTCTTATACAAGATATAAGAAAATGGGGTAGAAACTATCAGCTAATTGAGAGTTCCCAGTAATTTAGTTCTGGGGACAAAAAAAAACAGCCTATAGTATTACGTTATTAAAAGAATAAAACAAAATTCAGACTATTCCTTGAATGGAAGAATGTTCTCTTGTAGTGAAGACTTATTCATTCATCAATAATTGGTGCCTCCCATGAGCCTGGAAAATCCCATGGGCAGAGGAGCCTGGTGGGCTGCAGTCCATGGGGTCACTGAGAGTTGGACACAACTGAGCAACTTCACTTTCACTTATGAGCCAGATAGTACATGAGGTCCCCACAACATGATGGTACACGAAGGCACACACAGTCCTTACCATGTGAAACTAACTATTCAGCCAGGAAAGACAGAGAGTCATGCCGTGAAAGTTCTTCCATGAAGAAAATGTTCTGGGTCTTACAGGAGTGTGCCTTGGGGTTTTTGAGCTCATTAGGGAAGCTGGCAAAGCTTTCCTTGGGAAGTGAGAGTTGAGATGGAAGTAGGAGTTTGCAGGAGAATGGAGAGAAGCATGTTAAGTGTAGAGGGCACATCTGATGCAAAGCCCCTGGTGGGAGGAAGCAGCATTGGCGTCAGTAGCAAAACAGTCCCACACGCCCCTGGGAGTAAGGGTAGCAGTGACAGGAGTTGCCCATCAGAGGGCAGGGAAAGGTCAGTCCTTCAGGGACCAATTGGCCAGAAGAAGGATTCCATCCTTAGCCTCACAAGGTGATGCTCCTCCCCATCAGTCCTTGGAGTTGGGTTTCCACCCATGGTAACTTGACTCTGACTTTTGTTTAATAGAATGATGGTTAAAGCCCCATGGAAAATACAACCAGCTTTCTCTACTTTTCCGTCCATGTAACTTGGAAGTGTTTGTGTAGAAGAAAAGTTTTAATTTACAAGTCTGAGCAGGTGGAGCTACTTAATGGAATGTTCTGTGTATATAATTGTGAAACAATCTTTGATTACTTGTTCTCAGGCCACCTGTAAAATGCTTAGAAATATTCCCATTTCAACTAAGGATCTGAAGCCTTAGGTCCAGCGGAATTAGAGGTTTTATAAAATGGCCATAAGTTATCTTTGCAGATTTGAAGACCTTATCTACTCCATGGGAGGAATTCTCCATCCTCTGCCTCCTAGTCTATTAGACAACTTGCTCTTCCCCACTCTTTGGCCCAGGAGACTGACCTCAGTAGACTGTATCACCTGGGCTGCCATGACTGCAGTTTCTGGTTTGTTTCAGTCACTGGGAGATCCTGGAAATAGATGAGGTGACAGAAAGAGAGAAAGAGGTGGGAGGGCATTTTCCGTGTAGCCTGCCTTTCCCTCCACGTCTCCAGCTCTTGGTGGTAGCTGCAGCCTCACTTATCTCACGAGGCTCTGGTGACACATTGCCTTCCTTTGCTCTTTTAGGCTAAGGGAAGTAAAGAGCTCATGCTGCAGGTAGGTAGTCCCAGGTATCTCAGCATCCTTAACTTGTGACTCTACCTGCACCTCTGAAAGGAGTTCCTATATTTAATTGTCTTCAGAGTTGCAGTCAAATGTGACTTCTGTCTGCTGAGATGCTGACTGATACCATCAGAATCTGTTTTCTGCTTCCTGTTGTATTCTCCCCCTCCTAATACCTGGGTAGGCTTCTCAGTTGGTGACAACGGGACCAGAAGGACAATGGTGAAATCCCCTGGATAACATGCACTCCCTTTCCTCACTTTGGGCTCAAAATAGACCTGTCTCCGGAGGAAGGAAGGGCACTGTTTGTCATCATATATCTGCCTGGCTGTCATTCAGAACCTAATTGGACTCTCTTAAATTTCATTCTGTTCCTGCTTGTCATGTTTCTGGGCCCCTGAGACCTTTCTTGCGATGTGTGTTCTGAAGCAGGACATTTTGATGCAGCCATTTTGATGTGAACATTTTGATCTTCAGAGTGCAAAGAATAGGATTTTGGTCATATGCATGATAGATATCGGCACACATTCTCTGACTCTCTGCTCCATCCCTGAACTTTACCCTCACTTTACATTCCTTTTTTTTTTTTTTTTACTTTTTTTAAAAATAGAAATGACTATACATATTTTTGTCCTGAAATACTTTAAAGCAGGGGTCTCCAATCTCCGGGATCTAATGCCTGATGATCTGAAGTGAAGTTGATGTAATAATAATAGAAATAAAGTACACAATAAATGGAATGCCCTTGAATCATCCTGAAACCATTCCCAAGCCTTTCGTCTGTGGAAAGATGGTCTTTCACGAACCTAGTTTCTGGTGCCAAAAAGGTTAGGGACCATTGCTTTAAAGTGAATCCTATACATCATCTCATTTCACCTATAAGTACTCTTCTGTGTTTCTTTAACAGATAAGGGCTGTAACTATACTACACACACAATGAAGTGAATGATGATTCTTTAATATCTAATAAGTAGTTCATGTTCAGTTTTCTTCCATTCTGTATAAATTTTTTACAGTTGCGTTTTTCAGATCGCATGCTATACAATATTGATACATTGCATTTTATTGTCTACTAATTTCTAACAGTCCTCTACTTTTTATTTGTTTATTGAAGTAACAGAAATAGAGCAAAAGTGCCCAACTTAAGTGCTCATTGAATGCTAGGAAGATGAACTGTCCATGTAACTACTACTCAGATAGAGACAGCAACATCTCTAGCACCCCAGAAGTTACCTCGTCATTATGTGTGCACTTGCCTTCCAAGATAGCAACTGTTCTATTACCATGCTATTTTTCTTTTTTTTTTTCACTTCACATGAATGGGTTCACAAAGATTGTCAGATTTTTGTGTGTTTTTGCTTTGGTAAAAATCTTTAAAAAAAACTTAAATTAGGTGTAGTTTGTATGTACTAAACTGTGCTCATGTGAAATGTGTAGTTCAGTGAGTTTTAAAAGAGGGATGTGCCAGTGAAACCACCACCACAATTAAGATGCAGAGCATTTCTATCACCCTGAAAAGTTCCCTCGTCTCATATTGTAGTCATTCTCTCCCTCTAGTCCCAGCTTTCAGGCAACTATTAATTTATTTTCTGTCGCTAGGGATTTTTTTTTGCATTTTCTAGAATTTTTAATAAATTGAGTCATATGATATGTATTCTTTTGTGTCTGGCTTCCTTCAGTGAGTATGATTTAGATAATTATCTGTGCAACTGCATGTATTACTAGTTTGTTTTTTTATTGCTCACAACCATTCTGTTATATAGGCAGCCCTCATTTTGTTGATTTACTCATTTTGTGTATTCATTCCTTGGTCTACATTAGAGTTGTTTACATATTTGGATTATAATGAATAAAATTACTTATAGTACAGATATTTTGTGGGCATAGTTTTATTTCTCTTGGATAAACAAATACTGGAGAGTGAAGTGTCTGAGTTGTGTATTATGAATACATGGAAAATTTTAAAGAAATGGCGTAACACTTCTTCAAAGTGGTTGTACCATTTTACATTCACAGAATCAGTTTATGAGCCTTATAATGGTTCTACATCCTTGCCAACCCTTGGGAAGGTTGCTCTTATAAATTTTAATTTAACCTCATTTCAGTTTTAATTTGTATTTCCTGATAACTGGTGATATTGATCATGTTTTCATGTTATTATTTGCCATCTGTATAAACTCTTTTGTGAAGTATCTTCACATCTTTGTCTCTTTTTGTTTCTTTGATTTATAGGAGTCCTTTATGTATTCTGCATACAAATCCTTCGTCCGATATGCATGCTGCAGATGTTTTCCTCTGTTACATGACAGTGGCTTTTAAAAAGCAATTTAAAATTTTCACTTATTATTCCTTTTGTTCCTTACTAAGAAATCTTGTTCTAGTCCAAGGTTGCAAAGATTTTTTTTTCCTATGATTTATGCTAAAAGTTTGGTCTATGATCTATTTTGATGGAATATTTCTGTATGGTATAAAGTAAGGGTCAGCATTCTGCAACTCCCCCCCCCCCAATATGGTACCCAGTTGTTCTAGCAGTATTATCAAAAAGATACCATATTCCCCCATTGCATTACTTTGCATTGTTGTCAAAAATAAATTGACCGTTTCTGTGTGAGTCTATTTCTGGACTCCTCAATCTGTTCCCCTGATTCATTTGTGTATCCTTCATTAATAACACACTGTTTTGATTAGTGTGGCTTTATAGTCAGTCTTAAAATCAAGTAGTGTGAGTTCTCCAACTCTGTAGTTCTTTATTAAAACTGTTTTGGCTCTTTTAGTTCATTTGTGTTTCAAATAAATTTTAGAATCAGTTTGTCAATTTCTACAAAAAGTCCTACTGGGATTTTGATTGGAATTGCATTGAAACTTCAGATTGATTTTTTGAGAGAAATGCCGTTTTGACAATATTGAATCCTTCAATCCATGAATATGCTATATCTTTCCATTTATTTTGCTCTTTAATTTCTGTCTGCAATGCTTTATAGGTTTCAGTGCAAAGGTTTTGTATGTATTTCATATTCTGGGATGGCATAATAAATGGAATTGTACTTTCAACTTTATTTTCCAATTGTTCTTTGCTGCAAATTGATGCAGAGTGGGAAGGTTTAATTCTCCTATTCCTCCTGCTCCTATTAGCTGTGAATCCTCCATAAAGAAGGACTTGTAATTCCTGTTAGGTTACCTTGAAGTGCAGTCCATACAGGAAAGGTGGAGAAAATACTTAAAATTTTTTTCTCTCTTTCTGTGTATTTTCTCAGTCGTGAGTTGCTACCCTCACAACTTGCAAAGGAAACCAGTGATTTTAAAAAGTACCATTATGGAACTCACAGATTTTTATAAAGTAGATCTATTTCACTTTACCATATTCCTTGTTCTGTTGATGTTGAAATTAATCCATCTTTGGCCAGTGGGAGCCCTTTCAAGTTGGCTTTGAGTCACTTTGATATGCCTCAATAGTCTTTGATAGATTCCTGTGACAAACTTTCCTAGATCTCCGTGTCCATTTCCTGACCCAGTTCTGAAATCAGCCATTTCTTCCAGGATCCCTGATTCTTTTCCAAAGAAAGGAAGTGCTTAAGAGACCAGAAAGAGGCTTTACGACCAAAGCAGAGGCTCCTTCATCCTCAGTCTCATCCTCAATCCTTCCACTTTATTTGGCCGAGAGTAATGATAAGCGCATCGTTATTTCAGTCCTACCACCTGTTTCGTGTTTGTCCTGGGATACTTACTTAAATTCTCTGTGCCTGTATTCTCCTCTATAAAATGAGTATGGTGATTGCATAATGCTAGCCCCTTTGGTTTTTTAACAGATAGCCAGCTTGAGTAATGGTGGAGTGGTGGCAGTAAAGTGTGTTCCGTCACTCAGTTGTGTCTGACTCTTGGCAAACCTATGGCCTGTTACCCCCCAGGCTCCTCTGTCCACGGGATCTTTGAGGCAAGAATACCGGAGTGGGTTGCCATTTCCTCCTCCAGGGGATCTTCCTGCCCCAGGAATCAGACCCACGTCTCCTGCACTGGCAGGCGGATCCCATACCGCTTGAGCCACCTGGGAAGCCCAGTGGTGGTAGTACTAGTTGTTATAAACAATAATGGTCGTAGTGACGTTGGCTGTTCATTTTTTCCCACAAATTACTATGCACCTACTAAGCAGTAGTCTTGGCAGAAGTGGTAATTGTACTGGAAATAGACGTCATCACAGCAGTGTGAGTCACAGTCATTTAGCTTTTCAATAAACAGTGACCTGTGAGGTGCTCTACTGGCCACTAGGGATGCAGTGGTGATCAAGACAGGTGTTGTCACCTCTTTTAGGAGAAAGACAAAACACAAGTAAAGTGGCAAATATAAATTATAACATGGATCCAAAATTGTTCACTTAGATATTTCTCTAAGTTAAGGACTGACATTTCAAGTAGTTTCATACCGTCATCAAAATGATTGCTTCAAAACGGTGCTGTCCAAATGGGCACATTGAAACGTTTTCTATCTAAGCATCCCATTTGTATTGCCGTCACTACGTTTTTGTCCTAAGCACCTTTCCCTGGAGAGAATTACTTCTGATAAAGGGTGGTTCTTTGAAATAACTCATAGGACTGCACGTGGGGCTTCTCTTCCTTCTGCTCCTTTCCTCTGGTGCTGCCTGGTGTTCCTAGAGGGCAGCTGGTCCCCAAGGAGACCACCCCTTCTGGAAATGGAGAGGTGCCCTTGCCGAGGACTTGGCGTCAGAGGAGCGGAATGGCGCCATCAAAGGGAGAGTTTCTGCAGAACCCAGAGGCAGCAAACCACCTGGCTCTCACTTACTTCGGAGTGAGAATGAGGTCACAGGATGTCCCTTCCTGTGAATGACTGTATAAAAGGCCGAGAGAAGGCCTCCTCTTGTCCTCAGCTGAAAGTGTCCTCATGCTGTGAAGGAGTCACTTTTTTGGCTCTTTGTGCAGTCGCCAAAGGACAGTCTCAGCAGGGCAGGCCTGTGGGAAGCCAAGGAGGTGAGAGCAGGTATTTTCCTCTCTCTCACTTTGGGGGCTGCTTGCTTTCTCCACATGGACACGAAGCCTCTTGACTGGAAAGGGGATAACACAGAGTTTTCAATGTTTGCCTTTGCCCTTCCCAATCCTTCTTTACTTTTTTCCTAACGGAATGGGAATTGCCCCAAGCTTCAGCTTCCTCTTAGTAAGTGTACCAATTGATTGGAATCAATTCATCTCCCTATTGTGGGGAGTGGACTACTTTAGCTGCCCGAGTTGCCTATGTGGGCTTCCCAGGTGGATCAGTGGTAAAGAATCTGCCGGCCAAGGCAGCGGACGCAGGAGACACGGGTTTGATTCCTGGGTGGGGAAAATCCTATAGAGTAGGAAGTGGCAACTCACTCCAGTATTCTTGCCTGGAGAATTCCATGGGCAGAGGAGCCTGGCAAGCTACAGTCCAGGGGGTTGCAAAGAGTCGGACATGACTGAGCGTGACACAGCACAGCAGCACCAGGTGTCTACATCTGACCTTTGCCCTCAGTGATCTTGCTGACTGTATGGTCAGGCCGCTCAAGGCGGCTGTTCTCTTCTCTTTGAATATCCTCTATTCAACAAGTGCTTGCTTCACCTACATGCTGCTTGCATGACTGGCCGTCCTTCCTACATGCTTGCCCCAGGCCCTAGCTGGTGATTGTTATGGGAGAGGCAGTGAGGGCATGCCCCTCTGCTAGTTTTCCCAGTAGCTGGTGAGTCAACCTGATAGGGACTCTGCTTATAACCGGCAGTCTCCTCCCTCTGCAACCCGGGAGAAAAGACTGTTGCCGTGTCTCACCAACCATCCATTGCACATGGTGGGGCGCTGCTCTAGGACCTTGTTTCAGACATGCAAGCTCCCCTTGCTCATTAAACCATTGATGTCTCTGTTACTGACCCCAGGCTCTTTCTTTGGTCTTAGAACTGGGGAAGCATGGGATTTGTAGGCCCTCTGGGTACAGCCCAAGAAGGACAGAGGTAAAATCTATTCTTTCTACAAATCATCATTGAATTTGCAGGGGTTCTAGGACCAAAACACAAAGCCAACAGTATTTACTATCTACTCCTTCACCGTAGAGTTTACCAACTCTGCTCTTGGACATTTACCTGGGACTTCTTTTCAATGGTATAATGGTCGTGAGTCTGGGCTCAGTGTTACATGGCCTTGGGTTCAAATCTTGTCTCAGTCTAAGAGCTTACTGTACAGCCTTAGGCAAGTCACTTAACTCCTCTGAGGTTTAGTCTCTTTATTTGTCACAAAATACTAGGAGTCAGTCGGACATCTGATATTTATGGAGTGTCTATGATGTATCAGGAACTTCCTTCTTAGCCACAGAGATGAAGACAGATAACAAACATGCACAAAAATAAATGAGATGGTTTCAAATTTTGATAAGGAGAACAGGATAATAGTGGAGGGATAGAGTAATTTGGTTGTGTGGTTTGTGTGTGTGTGAGCTTTTAAAGAAAAGATGATTTAAGAAGGAGGGAGTGATCTGCTATCAAATACTGCTAAGTGGCTAAGTAAAGAGAGGCCAGAAATTGGCCACTTGCTTTGGCAAGATGTGGTCTGTTGATGACCTTTACTAGGGATGTGCTATGAATAGCCTCTGACCTTTATATGTTCATAATAAAGGGAAAGCATGTGCTGACTCTGGGTTTTTAGAGAATCTAGAATGATGCTTGGAGAAGGAAATGGCAACCCACTCCATTGTTCTTGCGTGGAGAATCCCAGGGATGGGGGAGCCTGATGGGCTGCTGTCTATAGGGTCGCACAGAGTCGGACACGACTGAAGCGACTTAGCAGCAGCAGCAGAATGATGCTTTCAAGGGAACAAATCCTATAGTTTGGCTGAGTTTAAAAAAGGAAAATCTGTAAGGAATGTTATATTTCTGACTTCAATAATTGCATTACAGATAATAGAAAAAAAATTAATGGCTACTGACAACCCTTTTAGTTTGTGTTATTTACTAGGGTCTGCCACAGTATCTCCAAAATATCCTGCTGTTAGGGTGCTCGTTAAAAACATTTTTTGAATAAAAAATCTTTTACATGTGACAGCATCAAAATAACCCAGTTGAAATAGATCCCGGTGACTTTTAAACACACATCAAAGCCAAAGTTTATGAGCAGCATTTCGGCTAATTAGGATGGACTCCTTTCTTTGTGTCTGTCACAGAGACATGTTCCTGAAATTCTTTCCCCCTTTTTTCATTTATCACAGTGGCTTTTCATCTTGTTGCTTTTCTCCAGCCATCAGAGGAAGCTGTGGCCAAACAGTGTGCATCACTGGGGAGAAAAAGCCATCTCTGTTGGTAAGGAAGTGGGGGATAAAGGCCAATTCCTATTGATTCCTGTTTCTCATACAAAGTGATGCCTTTAACACTCCATAATGAAAATTTTTATATGTGAGAGGATTACCAACATTGGGCTGTTACTGTCCTTTGATGTGCCCCAGAAATATTACAGCAGAAGTGATTAAGGAAGAAATCATGGGACACCAACTGTTTTGCTGAAGTTGCTTTGCCCCTAGCCAAGTTATGTGGTGGCAAATTTTCTTTTTTACCTTTTAAATAATTATTATCATTACAGGAGGATGTTAGAGTAGATTGTCAGCATGTTTCACTTCAGGACAGAAAATAAATGGAGCCTTAAAGATTAACGGTATCTAGGCATTGGTGGGGAATGCACATTTCCCCAGCTTTTGCCCATTTTATAGATGAGGACAGTAAAGCTCAGAGGAGTCAGGAGTTGGCCAGGGTCACCCTGCTAATCGGATACCCACCCAGGGACATGAAACCGGCTTAAGCTTCTCATTCTGTTTCCACTTAAAACGTAGCCATCTCTGCATTCGCCTGGAAGGAAGGTTAAAATTGTTTAAAGCCTGGCAACTGATGAAATATGAGGAAATCATATGCTGTGAGACCGTGTGTTCTGCAGCTTTCTGCTGAACTGGAAATCGCTGGGGCACCAGAGTGGGTCTGAAACCTTTCCCTGGCAGCTGGGTTTGGTGTCTGCAGAGGCGAACTGTGGCTCCTGTTTAAATTGCTCAGATGGAAATGGGGCCGCACCTGAGTGTGGGCTCATGCTTTCTCTCTGCTTGCTCAAATTAAGCTGCCGAACTGTGTTCTTGGGGAGGCTGCAGGTTTGTCAGGGGTCAGCTAGCATTTCCGAGCAGCTCTTCCGAACGCAGGGAGCATGAATTTCCTTTCCCCAACGGACGGCAGGCAGAGTCACTGCAGAACAGCTCGAGTGTTCTAAATTTGGATTGCTTTATTTGGCACTTTTATTAATCTAAAGGACATCACATCATGCTTTTTTTTTCCCTTAACTCGGTTTTGATCCTTCATTTTGTAGATTATCAGGTAGGGAATGTTCTAAGTATGTAAACATCTCCTTTGTGGTATTAAAATAGAATTATTATTCATTGTATTTCTAATAATGATAGCTATTATTATTACTACTGATAATAGGCCAATAATGTCTATTGTGTTTTCTGGGGGACTAAGCGTTGTGCTAACAGCTTTATATGTAGCATTTGATTTAATCCTTGAACTAGTCCTGCCATATAGAAGCTTTCATTATTTCTCTTTTACATATAGAAAAACTGAGACTCAGAGAGGTTAGGGAATTTGCCCAGCATCACACAGCTAGTAAGTGGTCCAGTCAGGATGTGGAATCAGGTGGTGTTGCTTATATCCCCTGTTTCTAACCACATACTTGGTGCCTTCTTGCCGCAGGTTAATAAACTATGAGAGTATTTTGAGCAACGTTTTCTGCTTAAGAGTTAAAGGCCTTTTCATTTATTTTTAAAAGTAGAGATTGGCTTTTGTTTCAGGCTTGTCTTGGTCTACACTTGCATTTTCTAGAGAAGGAAACTGAAGCGCAGAGGACGAAATGTTGGCAGCGTGGCTCTGCCTTCTTACCTCCTCCCGCTTTCCTCCGTTTTCCTTTGCTTACAAGGCAGCCACTTCTGACCAAGTTCAGTATCACATTCAAGACTGTATTATCAATAACTAGCTTAGTGCTCAAAGGCTGAAGAAACTGTGCTTTTTTTGTTTTTTTCCTCAAGGTCTAGAATGGACCTCTATTATATTGTCTGACAAGGTGGGAAATCTTTTCAATCAATTCTTAAAAAGAAAAGAACTTTGTTTTTTAACTTTTTTCTTGATGACACTGACTGTAAGAAATGACATTCATTCTAAGTTTTATTTATTAGCTGAAAGTAAGATAAAGACATTAACACTGTGTCCTGTTCATAACTGTGGGAATTAGGGAGAATTTATGGCTACTCGATTATTGTAGAATATATTATCAATAATCATGGTGGGTTTCTTTTGAGCAATCTGAGAGATGTGGGATGTATTTTTATCTGGTTAGTTTTGTCAGTAAACCATACCTGAAAATGGGAACCTCAATTTTGTTTTGCATCTTTGCAACTGCTTTATGATCCTGAGGAAACTGTGTTTTCACCCTCTGTTTGAAAAAGAGGCACCTTTCTCTAACACCTCTCCTGTGTTCTGATTAATCCAGTTGGCTGTGACTACAAAAGCAAAGACTTTGACCCCTCTGGTAAATGGGCCCATTTCAACTTGGGAGCTAAGACAGTTCTCTTTTATCTAAAGAGATGTGGAGGTGTAAAAAGCAGGTACTTAAAGTACTTCTTGTGGAAAACCTGTTCCTTCCATCCTGGTGGTAATTGAGAGATCGCAATTTCTGGCACAGTTCAGAAAGATCATCCTTATGCATTATTGTCTCCCTGACTACTATAACCATCCTTAGATGAGCTTACAGTTTCAAAATTAGGTAACCCCTGAGAGATGCTTGTGACTGAGTTCATGGTTTACCCCATTTTGGCAAGCCAACAGTTCTCCAGTGGTGATAAGAAGCAGCCCTGCTTCCCCAAACTCTCCCCAGCTGTCCATGAGATACTCCAGTTGAAACTAGAAGCTTCATATGTACACACTGCTGTACTTACAGAAGGAAATGGCAACCCACTCCAGCATTTTTGCCTAGAAACTCTTGTGGACAGAGGCGCCTCGTGGGCTGCCGTCTACGGGGTCGCACAGAGTTGGGCACGGCTGAAGCGACTCGGCATGCATGCATGCATTGGAGAAGGAAATGGAAACCCACTCCAGCATTTTTGCCTGGAGACTCCTGTGGACAGAGGAGCTTGGTGGGCTGCCGTCTATGGGGTCGCACAGAGTTGGGCACAACTGAAGCGACTTAGCATGCATGCATGCATTGGAGAAGGAAATGGAAACCCACTCCAGTGTTCTTGCCTGGAGAATCCCAGGGACAGGGGAGCCTGGTGGGCTGCCGTCTATGGGGTCATACAGAATCACATGACTGAAGCGACTTGGCATGCATGCATGCATTGGAGAAGGAAATGGCAACCCACTCCAGTGTTCTTGCCTGGAGAATCCCAGGGACGGAGGAGCCTGGTGGGCTGCCGTCTATGGGGTTGCACAGAGTCACACGACTGGAGTGACTTAGCAGCCTCAGCAGCAGCTGTACTTACAATGGGCAACCTAGTCAAGGACCTGCAGGGAGCACTACTCAATGTTATGTGGCAGCCTGGATGGGAAGGGAGTTTGGGGGAGAGTGGATACATATATATGCATGGCTGAGTCCCTTCACTGTGCACCTGAAACTTCACAACATTGTTAGTCAGCTCTGTAGGTGTGCTCGGTCGCTTCAGTTCTGTCCAGCTCTTTGCGACCCTCATGGACCATAGCCCACCAGGCTCCTCTGTCCATGGGATTCTAAAGGCAAGAATGTTGGAGTGGCTTGCCATGTTCTTGTCCAGGGGATCTTCCCAGCCCAGGGATTGAACCAGTGTCTCATGCATTGGAGGTGGATTCTTTGCCACTGAGCCACCAGGGGGAAGCCTGTTAACTGACTATACCGAAATAGAAAATAAAAAGGATTTTAAAAAAAATCTTCAGCTTATTGTGCCAGAAGCTTTGGCGCAGTCATTCCAAATTTAGGAGTCCCACCCATGGTGTTCCACTTGTACATCTCCAAATCCTACTAGAAGATGCTGATAATCTGTCCAGCTCTGTGTAGCTGTGTAGGACAAACAATTACAAGCAACAGCTAATTCTTTCCCATGTCTCATCTTTAGGAAACTGGGTTTTTGCGGTACCCAAAGTGATTTATTGTTTGCTGTGCAAATGAGCAGAGTCAGGTTTTAAAACAGTTTTAAGCTGGAGGAAAGGCACAGTCTCCGTGTAAGTCATTATCTTGGGGATGCTGTGTGACACACACACAGGGTGGCATATGGTGGTGGTGGATGGACTGAGGCCCAGAGAAACTTCAGAGACTATGTGATGGATTTCTCTGACACTCTGAATTAGACAGTGCCCCAGGAGATGAAAGTAAGGTATTTTTCATGAGTTTTTTTTTTTTTTTTCCTCCCCTGCTAACTTTCCCACTTCTCTAAGGGTTAATTAATTTCTGTTTCTTTACCCAAGGAACCTGCCTCTGGATTAGGTTGATGACAGACTGATGAATGGACGGATCTGACAAGCACAGGCATTTTTGCCATCTGCCTCCTGTGTTTCTGCTTGGATCCTCTTGGTGTAAATCAGAATAACAGTGAAACAATGCACAGGCGTTGGAAAGAAAAGATAGGCCCCCATTTTCAGGCTCTCTGAAAAATTTTCCTTTTATTTGATTTTGGTGGTTTCAGTCATATCTTCTAATACAGTTTCATACAAATGTAATCTGGTTTCCCCAGCCTAGTACAACCCAAATCAAAACGATATTATACCTCTTCACAGCTGTAAATCCTTCCTCAAATTAAAGCTCTGAAACTTAATCTGCCAGAGGTCTACAGAGAAGGAGGGGCGCCTCCAGCACCCCACCACGGATAGCATTAAGCATCTAATGACAACTTGACAGAGACTTTTATCTTTTGTCCCTTGTGAAATCAAATCTTCAAAGTTATCTGCCTCTTCTTTGAAACTTAGCACAGGCTGTACTGGGCCAGGTGTCTCAAAGCTGATACCAAGGGGCAGAGACTGAGAGCTGTTTATTTATTTTTTTTTTTCCCACCCAGTTTTTTCTGGACTGCCTTCTTTTTCTTTCTTTCTTTCTTTCTTTTTTTTTTAATAACCTGGGGAAGATATGAGGGTAACATCTGAGATGTGGCCACTTCCCCCATAAGTTAAAGACACAGACTTGCAGAATCTCAACAGGGACTCAAGCAGGAGATTGACAAATTAGTTGGCCTCACCAATTAACCGATGAATTAAAGCAGAGTGGAGTCAGACAAGGACCGGGTGGGGGGGGGGGTAAGTCCCAGGTGAGAAGGAGAAACAGAAAGTGAGAGATCCGGATGAAGTAAAGCTCTTGGTGACGCTGACAGCGCGGAAGAGTGGGCAGGGGGCCAAGCAGAGTCTGCAAGGAAGGCTGGGGGGAGGCTCAGTAAGTAGGTGGACCTTAGCATCAGGGTCCCACATAAGAGAGGCACTTAACCCAATCCGTAGGTCTAGAACACGGTTAGTTTCCAGGAAGGTGGTGGTTCAATAGCTACCGTTTAACCATTATTTTAGGAATTTCCTAGGACTTCCTAGACCTGTTCCTCTTAAGGCTGGGCTCTGACTGCTTTGGGAAGAAACCTGATTCTTTCATTTCCAAATAAGAGGACAAGCCTCTATCCTCTGTGATCTTCCAGGAGATTGCTAGGCATTTAGGTCTCCCTGTGGCCTCTCTGTGGGCCAATTATTTAGAATCATTTGCCTTCTTTTCAACAGGCAGTCAGCTTGTTGGCGGTCAGCTTCTTCATGCTGCTTTTCATTTACAAAACTGAAGGAACCACACTCTGTTCTATGGTGCCAGTTCCAGATTCCAGAATATGCTTCTTGCTTTCTGAGATCACTTTGAAAATGAGGCCAGGCCTCTTGGCTAGAAGACACTTGGGATATTTTATTGATACATAGAGTCCCTGAAGACATAGGTGTCAGGTCGTGTCCCAGGTCCCTTGGAGAATACTTTCAGAAAACTACTGTAAGAATACTTCTCATCATTTTCATCTCCAAGGAAGCCAGTATGACAAAGGAACAGTAACAGGTTATCATTCATTTAAAAGCTGTATTTTGAGAGCAGTTAACAAATGTCAGGCAATTCATGTGGTGTTTTAGGATATGGGAAGACTGTGGTGAAGAAAATAGATGGTGTCCCTGTTCTCATGATGGCCACGTTGCCATCTTTGAATGGATACTATGTTTTAAAGGTTGTAAGGAGCCTGAAATAACTTGGAATTTCTCACTAGAGGGAGGTTCTCATTGTGTGTGTGCATGCTCAGTTGAGTCTGACTCTTTGTGACACCATGGACTGTAGCCCTGGTGGGCTACATTACCTGTCAGCCTCCTCTGTCCATGGAATTTTCCAGGCAAGAATACTGGAGTGGGTTGCCTTTTCCTTTTTCAGGGATCTCCCCAACCCAAGGATCAAACTGGCGTCTCCTGCATTGGCAGGCATACTCTTTACTGCTGACTCATCAGGGAGGCTCTCTTCTCTCTCTTACCCCATTCCACCCAGCCAAATCAGGTGGAAGCTCACTCTGGGCAGATGTGGCCAAGAAGATGGAGCTAAGTTTCCCTTCAGATTCTAGTCAAGGTATGTGGTATCTCTTCCTTGAAAGAGAAAGGTAGGCTGCCAGCTTAGCTGGGGAGCTAAGACCCTAAATGTCTTGCTGCCAAGAAACCAAAACATGAAACAGAAGCAATATTGTAATAACTTAATAAATTCAATAAAGACTTAAACAAAACAAATAAAAAAATACCAATAGAGGAGTGTGAAGCTTACCATAGGAAACTCACTTGATTTGACACTGTGGAGAATTTAAAGCCTAAGAAGTGCTCTCCAAAACAATAGGCATTGTGTGCGTTTGTGTGTGTGTGTGTGCTCAGTTGCATCTGACTCTTTGCAATTGAACCCAGGATTGAACCCACGTCTCCTGCATTGGCAGCCTCATTCTTTACCACTATGCCACCTGGGAAGCCCAGGGATTGTGGTAGAGAACAATTAAGAGTTGGTTAGTAGTTCTATGAGAGCAGTAAACTAAAGTTTCCCTCTCCTGGTTTACCGGAGAGTGTCAGGGAAGAACTGCCCTCCTGGAGTCAGAAAAAACTGAAAAACAGGCTTCAAAAACGACCCTTGTAAAGGAAACTGGATTTAATTGGATCAAACTGTGGAGTAATTTGTGCTCCCAAGGCATTATTGAAAATAATAGATCAGCAGGGAATTAGTGAAGCCTAACAACTGGGTGTGACGCTGAATGATGCAGACAGCCCAACAGATGGTGGCGGGATGGGGGGTGAAGGGAGGATTTGGAGAAAGTTAAAAGAGAACCGTGAAGCACATTCTTCTCCAGTGTATGTGGAGTGTTCTCCAGCTACACTCTAAAACATGCCTCAAAACATTTAAAGGGATTGAAATCATATGAAGTATGTTCTCTGATCAGAACAGTGTAGAATTGCAACTCAATGTAGAATTACAACTCAGTAAGAGAAAATTGGGAACTTTACAAATATATAGAGATAAAACAACACATTCCTAAATAATCAATGGGCCAAAGAAAAAATTACCCAAGAGAAATGAGAAAAAAGAAATGTGATAAATGAAAATGAAGACATGTCAAATTTATGAGATGCAACTGAAACAATGCTTGGGGGAAATTTATAGCTTTAATCACTTGTATTAAAAAGGAAGAAAGATTTCAAATCAGTAACCTATCCTAAACTATAAAACAAAGAAGGAAAATGAATCCAAAGTAAACAGAAGGACAGAAATATTTGATAATAAAGATTGGAGCAAGAATTAATGAGATAGAGAAAAGAAAAAACAAATAAAGGAAATCCACATAAGCAAAAATTGCCTCTTTGAAAAGATTAGCAAAATTGACAAACCTTTAGCTAGACTGACCTAGGAGGAAAAAAGAGAAAACTCAAACTACCAAAATCAGACATGATGAAAGGGGCATTACTACTGACTCTACAGAAAGAAAAGATTACAAGGGAATTCTAGAAACAAATATATGTCAACAAATTAGATGAAATACACACATTACTAGAAATGTGAAAATTAGGAACACTGACTCAAGAACTGAACTGGATTCCAGAAGAAATATACAATCTGAGTAGATTCATAATAAGTAAAATAAAGAGATATAATTAGTAATTAAAAATACCCCACCAAGAAGCTCAGGTACAGAAAGTTTCACTGGTAGGTTCTACCAAACATTTAAAGAATAATTAATACTAATTCTTTATAAACTGTTCTAAAAGTTAGACAAAGAGAGAATACTTCCTAAAGCAACCTGATCACAAATATCCTGACACCAAAACTGGATAAAGACATCACATGCAAAGAAAACTACAGATCATTATCTCAAAATATAAACACAAAGATCCTCAGCAAAATACTAACAAATTAAATTCAGCAACATATGAAATGAATACGACATGGCCAAGTGGGATTTATACCAGGAAGGCAAGATTGGTTAAACTTGTGAAAAATTAAATGAATATAATATACCATATCAACAGAATAAAAGACAAAACACACAGGATCATATGGAGAGATACAGAAAAAAATTTGAAAAAAATGAAATACCCTTTCACAATAAAAACAACCAGTGAAGCAGGAGGGTAGGGAACTTCATTAACCTGATAAACAGCATATGGAGGAACGTTCAAAATCATTAGCCATCAGGAATATGTAAATCAAAATTACAGTTAGAATGCCATGTCATATCCACAAGATGGCTATAATCAAAGGAAGGGTGTAGAGAAATTAGATACACGGTTGTGTGTCCCACTTTATACACTGATGGTGGGAATGTAAAATGGTACAGACACTTTGGAAAGCAGTTACTCATGTGGTTAAATATAGTGTTATATAATTCAACAATTCTACTGCTATATACCCAAGAGATATGAAAATGTGTCCATACAAAAATTTGTCCATGAATATTTATAGTAGTGTACTTGCCAAAAAGTACAGTTCATGGACAAATTTTTATGTGGACATGTTTTCATATCTCTTGGGTGTATATCTAGCAGTGGAATGTCTGAAATGTCATCAACGGATGAATGTGTAAGTAAAATGTGGTATATCTTTTCAATGACATATTGTTGTTGTTGTTGTTTTAGTCTCTTTGTGTCTGACTCTTTGTGACCCCATGTACTGTAGCCTGCCAGGCTCCTCTGTCCATAACATTTCCCAGGCAAGAATAGTGGAGTGGGTAGCCATGCCCTCTTTCAGGGGAATCTTCTTGACTCAGGGGTTGAACCTGTGTCTTCTGCATTAGCAGGCGGATTCTTTACTCATGAGTCACTTGGAAAGCGCCAATGACATATTATTCGGCAATTAAAAGAAATTAAGTTAGCAATGTGTGCTACGGCATGGATGAAACTTGGAAACATTTTATTACAAGAAGGAGGCTAGTCAGAAAAGAGAACATATTGGACATGAGAGTCCTACTAATCCCACCACAGGCAAACTTAAAATTATTCACATTGCTCAGTAATTTCCTTAAGATTCTGAAACACTGGTTCTAGTTTTGCCTTTTTGCTGCTTTGTTCTTTTTCTCCATAATAAAATCCTCTCCCACCCTTCTGAAATATTTTACATTATGAATCATTATTGAATCTATTGTCTCTTCCCATTCTTATAGTCCCTATTCTTCTTTAGGTTTCTATACTCTGCTGAGATTTTGCACCAGCTTCCTAGCTTGGTTCCCTGGCCTTCTGTCCGATTACATTCAAGCCTACCGTAGCTTTAAGGATTTTCATAAACTTCACATCTACTCTACCAGTCCTCTGCCTAAGCTCTCCAAAAACATACCTATCACTGTCAGATGAAATTCAAGCTTGTCAACATGGCATACTTGGAAAGTAAACCAACCTTTCCTGCTCATCTCTCACCTTGACTCTGCTTCTTGCTATCTGTTCTGTTTGCATTGATCTGCAGGAACTTCTTTGCATGCACTGTGCTGATTTTTGTCTTCACCCTGCATCCATACCATTCCTTCTCCTTGGGATGCTCTCCTCATCAAAGGTTTAGCCACCTGACTCCTTTAAGTCATAGTCTAAGCAGTTTATCTCGTTACTTTAGCATTGCACTAACCATGTTTTGTCATGACTATCTTTATATGTGTTGTAGGAATTTTGTTTTAAAAAGTAAAGGTTGTATCTCACTCATTACTGTACAGCACAATGCCTGATGCACAGGAGATACTGGCAGAAGGACGTGGAGAGGGAGATATTGATGCTGAGAGAAGCCTTCCACTCCCTTCACCTGGTTTCAGGCAAGCTAAAGACCAATTCAGGCTAGGGAAACTTATTAACTAGCCAAGGTTTTCCCAAAGAAACTCCAGAATGAACACTTCTTTGCTCTTTCTAGGATTTTTCTACCCTGACAATCCATTTCTGACTGTTGTTCAATTTGTGTTTCATGAATATTGTATCTTCACGCTTTTTCCTTTTGTTCTGGTTTAACTAAGTCTGTGGATCACCCAATGTCTTCAACACTGTAGTCCTTCATAAAACATAAAGGTATTGGACTTAAACATCAGTATCTGCATTTGAGGGATGCGTGTACATGAAACTTCATTTTAGGACAGAACACAGTCTATACCTATGAAAAGGATATACATTTTTGCAGCTATCAAGAATAGTCGTTTCTTAGCCAGGAGGACTTGAGTATGGCACTGAAAATATAAGGATGGGACATTTATTTGAGGAAGCTGAACTTTGGTTTCAAATAGATCCAGCCATGTAATTACATAACAACATAGAAGATTATTTCTTGCTCACATAACAGATTAATGACAGTTTATCATATGTCTGCTATGTGCGCCAGGTACTGGCTGAGGCACTACAAATATGGACTTGGAGAAGATAGGCAAAGTCTCACAGTGCTCCTAAAGATGGGCTTTAGGGGGCAAAAAGTGGTCTGTGTTTCCGGTCACTTACAGGTTAAGGTATATGACTGTCACAGCACCATTTCCAATCATGGGTGGGGCTGTTGTTTGTTGTTCAGTTGCCAAGTTGTTTCTGACTCTTTGCCATCTCGTGGAGTGCAGCATGCCAGGCTCCCCAATCCTTTACTATCTCCCTGAGTTTTCTCAAATTCATATCCCAATGAGTTGGTGATGCTATGTAACCATCTCATCCTCTGCCACCTCTTTCTCCTCTTGCCTTCCAACTTTCTCACCATCAGGGTCTTTTCCAATGAGTCGGCTCTTCACATCAGGTGGCCAAAGTACTGGAGCTTCAGCTTCAGCATCAGTCCTTCCAATGAATATTCAGGGTTGATTTTCTTTAGGACTGACTGGTTGGATCTCTTTACTGTCCAAGGGACTCTTAGGAGGTTGGGGATACCATCAGAATTATCTGATCATTGGATCCCTGCCTTGTGGGACAGTTAGAGAGATGCCTTGTGGGACAGTTAGATGGAAGGAGAGAGGATGGTTGTTTAGAACACAAAGCTCAGAAATGTGCCAAAGGCTGAAACTATCAGTGCAGGATCAGGTTTGAAATGATGTACTTTTTAAACCCTTGCAGGACACAGATACCCCGTTCCCATGTGCTTCCCACTTTAAAGAAGACATGCCTTCCCTGAGACCTCACTCCTGCCAAAAAACCCCACAAACAACAACAACAACAAAACCACAGACCAACCAAACAATAACAACAGCAACAACCAAAACTCTTGAGAACCTCAGAGGCCTTAAATCCTCACTAAGTATGATTTCCAACACATAAATCCAGTCAGCCTAGACTGAGGTGTTGACATTGGATTTACTTGCATGACTTAATAGCTTATTTCAGAACCCTCTCAGAGTTCTTTTTTTCCCATTGAGTTGTGATTATTTTGCTATGTTTCCTGTGGATGAAATTCACATGCACTCAGGATTTACTATATATTCTCCTCTGCCTTTCTCTCACTTAACAGTGTGATCATCCTTCACCTCTAATGAAAAAAGAAAAACAGTTTCCTAAGCAACTGACTGCCAGGTTGTATGAAAACCCTGTTTAGGATTCTTCCTTTAAAAAAATCCACATTATGAAATGTAGATCACTTTAAAGAAAGAGCAAGTTGGAGCCATGGTGACTGAGTGAAATGTGGATATGATCCTGTCCATGATGGGTGCAAATGACCTTATCAGCCAATTTAGGATTATGAGAAAAGGGCCAGTGGGTGTTTTTACCTGGAAGTTACTTTGGAGCAGCGGTGTGAGACTTGGAGGCCTGACTGGCTCTTGAGTCTTGGCCCCATTACCAGCTATTAATATCATTTTGAGCTAGAAATATAACCTCTCTGAGCCTCAGCATTTTTGTCTCCAAAATGGAGATAGCAATCTCTATATTGTGTATATCCCTGGGGGCTCAAATCATTATGAAAAAGGAAAAGGTTTCTCCTCCGTAGAGAATGGATACTCTGTTGGCATACTGGGTGTTCAGTCAAATTGCTAATTCCCCCTAAAGTTTAACTGTCAGGCGATGTAGCAGTATTTCAATGGCTTAATTCTTTTTTGTTTTGACTTTGTGAATTGCGCACCAACCTTAAGCATTTCTGGAGTTGCTGCTATATGACCATCTCTGTACAGTCATCTTGGAAGACAAAAGAAGTTTCAGACTACAGAGTGTCAACCATGGAAATGTGTTTTCTGGAATATTTTTTCCATGTAATGCTCGTGTGATCACTAGTACATGCTTCAAAAAATGCTAATTTTCAGAATAAATTTATGGAAGGATTCTTATATGTTCAGAAAACTTAGTAGATGTAAATCCATATATGTGTGCAAGTGTGCTAAGTCACTTCAGATATGTCCAACTCTTTGTGACTCCATGGACTGTAGTCTGCCAGGCTCCTCTGCCCATGGGATTCTCTAGGCAAGAATACTGGAGTGGTTTGCCATGTCCTCCACCAGGGGATCTGGAGAAGGACATGGAAAACCATTCCAGTAGTCTTGCCTGGAAAATCGCATGCACGGAGAGTCCTGGTAGGCTACAGTCCATGGGGTTGCGAAGAGTCAGACATGACTGAATGACTTCATTTTCACTTTTCACTTTCATGGATTGGAGAAGGAAATGGCAACCCACTCTGATATTCTTGCCTGGAGAATCCCAGGGACAGAGGAGCCCCAAGGACAGTGGGCTGCCGTCTGTGGGGTCGCACAAAGTTGGACATGACTGAAGCGACTTAGCAGCAGCAGCCACCAGGGGATCTTCCCAATCCAAGGATCGAACCTGTGTCTCCTATGTCTTCTGCATTGATAGGTGGATTCTTTACCACTAGCACCACCTGGGAAACCCTATTCATATATAAGTATATTAAAAGGCAGAATGAAATCATGCATTCCAAGTTACTAATAGCATTTAGCCTTAGATGTGAAAAAAGGATTGACATGAAAGAATCATTTGGGGCTTAAATATTTTAGTCTAGTCTTCTAAATGATTTGAGATTTTTGCATCAAGAATGTAATCATATATTAATTTGATTTTTTAAAAAATCAGTATACTATTTTTGGGATAAGTTTTAGGCTTACAGAAACACTGAGCAGAACGTAGACAGTTTCATATACCCCCATCACTCTCCCCAGGTCCTCTAGTGTTAATATCCTGTGTTAGTGTGATAGGTACATTTATTACAATTGATGGGCCAATTCTGACACAGTATTATTCACGAAAGTCTGTAGTTTATATTAGGTTTCACTCTTGGTGTTATACATTCAATTTGACAAATGTTTAATGACCTGTATCCAACATTATAGTATCTCACAGAATAGTTTCATTTCCCTAAAAATCCCTGGTACTCCACCCATTTATACTTTCTAGTTCCACTGAGCATCTTGCAACTAGTTTTTATTTTTTAACTGTCTCCATTGTTTTCCTTTTCCCCTATGTCATACAATTGGAATTATACAGTATGTAACCTTTTCAGATTGGCTTCTTTCACTTATCAATATGCTATAAAGTTCCTCCATGTCGTTTCATGGCCTCGTACCTCTTTTCTTCATTGTCTGGAGTCACCACAGCTTGTTTATCCACTCACCTATTGAAGGCCATCTTAGTTGTTTCCAAGTTTTGGCAATCATGAATCAAACTTGCTTTAAACTTTCTTGTGCAGGTTTTGTATGGCCATGAGTTTCTAAATCATTTGGGTAAGTATGAGGTACTGTTGAGTCATTTAGTAAGGGTATGTTTGATTTGAAAGAATCTGCTAAGCTGCCTTCCAAAGTGGGTGTACCATTCTGCATTCCCACCAGCAATGAATGAGAATTCCTGTTGCTCCACATCCTCCCCAGTATTTGACGGTGTTAATGTGTTTGATTTGCATTATTCTAATAGATGTGCAGTGGTATCTCATGTTATTTTAATTTTGTAACTCACTAACAACGTGGGATTTAGAGCATCTTTTAATATGCTTATTTTCTATCTGTATATCTTCTTTGATCTGGTGTCTGTCGAGTCTTTGGCCCATTTGGGTTATTCATTTTCTTATCACTGAGTTTGAATTATTTCTGTGTTTTGGATAATAGTTCTCTATCAGATATGCCTTTTGCAAATAGTTTCTCCCAGTCCGCGGCTTATCTTCTTGTTCTCTTGACAGTGTCTTTCACAGAGCTGAAGTTTTTAATTTTAATGAAGTTCAGCTTATCAATTATTTCTTTCATGAATTATGCCTTTGGTGTTATATCTATAAAGTCATCACCATACCCAAATCATCCGTCTTTTCTCCTATGTTATTTCCTAGGACTTTACATTTTATATTTAGGCCTATGATCCATTTTGAATTAGTTTTTGTGATGGGTGTTAGAAAGGTCTGTGTCTGGATATGTTTTTTTTTTTCCTTTTCATAAGGATGTCTAGTTGTTCTAGCACCATTTGTGGAAAAGACTATCCTTTGTCCATTCAATTGCCTTTGCTCCTTTGTCAAAGATCATTTGATTATATTTCTGTGGTTCTATTTTTGATATCTCTATTCTGTTCTATTGATCTATTTGTCTGTTCTTTCGCCAGTACTCTACTGTCTTGGTTACTGTAGCTTTGTAACAAGTCTGAAAGTTGGAGACTGTCAGTCTTCTGACTTTGTTCTTTTCCTTCAATTTTCTGTTGGGTATTCTGGATTTCCATATAAACTTTAGAATCAGTTTGTTGATGTCTACAAGCTAGCGTGCTGAAGCTTTTATTGAGACTGCATTTAACTTGTATTTTACATTGGGAGGAACTAACAGCTTGATAATATTGTCTTCTTATCTATTTCCATGAAATCTGTTTTCTTAAAGATCTACTTTGATATCTTTCATTAGAGTTTTATAGTTTTCTTCATATAGATCTTAGAGATATTTTGTTCAAGTTCTGCCTATGTATTGCATTGGGGGTGAGATATTAATCTAAATGGCATTGTGCTTTAAATGTAAAATTCTGATGTATAAGAAAGTGGTTGACTTTTATTAACCTGGTATCCCACCACCCTGCTGTAATCACTTATTAGTTTCAGAACACTATCACTTGTATACTTTTATCAAAAAAGAATCAAAGGAGACTGAGGAAAAAACTGGTCCAGCAGACTTATACATATCATAATCTTTAAAATACGATGAAATATTTTGACACCAGGTATGACTTTTGTGAATTTCCCATAGTGCTTGCAGTTGCTTTTGTTTATACTTGCAAATGTACAGATTTGTATAATTAACTGACATACACACACATCTGTCATGAATTCATAAGAAGTGTTCTGTGAATTAATAGGTTATAGACATCCTAATAGGCTTATTGATGTCTAGCAGAGGCAACTCTACTCAAGACTCTGTAATGGCCTATATGGGAAAATGATCTTTAAAAAAGAGTGGATATATGTATTTTTGTTGCTGTTTAGTCACTGTCATGTTCAACTGTTTTGCAAGCCCATGGACTAAGACATCCAAATAATATACATATATAATACGTATAGATATGTAAGTCAGTTAACATTCACAGAAGCCAAGCAAGTGAAAAAGAAGAATCTAGGCAATGGCAATTCCAGTGATCATGGCTCAGTGATAAGATATATAAGGGACAGGGGTGTAGTGACTCGGAGGCCCGTCACAGTTTCAATACAGAAAGCAGGGCCACGTTGAAGGAACCTCTTCTGGCTCACCAAATTTCTCAGTGTACAACAGTGAGGGCATTTGTGCACACTTGTCTGACTCCCAAGGATGGGTTTTTCATCTCTTTGCCTTCCATATCTTCTCCCTTCCTCTCTGGTTGGCTGACTCCCTTTGGAACCATACAGAGAAGAATATTCTGAGAAATGTAGGTCTTGCTGTCTGCTTTGCAATGCAGATTGCTGAGAAGAAGTTGATAATTCAGGATTGATAATAGATCATCCAACATTCCGTATTTATTTATTATTTTTAAAAATTTTATTGGCATATAGTTGATTTACAATGCTGTTTTAGTTTCAGGGGTACAGCAAAGGGAATAAGTTATATATATGCCGAGGCTTCCCAGGTGGGTCAGTGATAAAGGATCCACCTGCCAGTGCAGAAGACGTGGGTTTGATCCCTGGGTCAGGAAGATCCCCTGGAGAGGGAAATGGAAACCCACTACACTGTTCTTGCCTGGGAAATTCTATGGGCAGAAGAGCCTGGTGGGCCATAGTCCATGGGCTTGCGAAAGAGTTGAACATGACTAAACAGCAACGATACATATATCCACTCTTTTTAAGATTATTTTCCCATATAGGCCATTACAAAGTCTTGAGTAGAGTTTCCTCTGCTATACAGTAGGTCATTATTGGTTGCCTGTTTATATATATAGTTGTGTGTATATGGCAATCCCAATTTTGATAACAGAAATATCCATTCCCTATAACTTTGGCTTCTCCAAGGTCTTCTCTCTTTTTTTAAAACACATGTGCAAATGAATTTTTAAAATACAGCTTTACCTGATTTTGCCTATAAAGTGACCATATGATTCAGTTCTCCTTCTACAGTCTTGAAACATTCTCTCTGTACATGTCTTATAATAAATAAGCATATTTATATGCAAGTCCTGCAAAATGTCTTCTTCCTTCTTCCTCTGCAAAATATTCTTCTTCCTCTATAATAATAATCCTGTTGACAGCAGAGATCCTTTTATGCCTGAACATGCCTTGCAGTGTCTGACAGTATAATACACATAGTAGGTACTAATAAAATGTTTGCCTAATTAATTAATGGATAATATTACTTGATATACAGTTACGATCAATTTAACTCACTGTATAAGTGAATTGTACCATCACTTTGTTCTGACTAATAACTATAACTAAAATGAACGCCCTGCTTAAATTTCTGATTTATGAGTCCTTTTTAAAAGTTTTTATTGCTGTTTTTTCCTAGTCTAGTAGCCTGATGGTTTGCACTAGTCATTAACTTTCAGTTCAGAGTCGTGAAGCCTTAGTAGACACGTGTTCAGTCTGCAGAGTCACGTTTCTTGCATCATCATACCTGGTGCATTTGAGAGCAGTCGAATGGCTTCTCTAATGATTCTAGAACACTGCAGTGAATGACAAATTACAGGTGTCTAATATTATATGATTGGTAAATGACTGTTTTGTGCTTTATTTCCATCCCTCCAGGAAGGCTAGATTATTCCCAAATAGCAGATTGCCATATGAAAATGCCAATATTTACTCTCTGTTGATACAAGGTAACAATTCAGAAACAATCATTTGATATAAGACACTCATGATTTTTTATTACAATTGGTAACTAGTTAGGAAGGATGAGTCTCTAAGGAACCCTGTTATGATTGGGTTGACCTTCAGGTTCAATAGGATGGGTTAGCAAAGAATTTCTTTGCTGTGAGTCCACATTATTGTCTAAATAAAATAAGTGTTTGGTTTTATTTTAGTTCCCAACTTAATTTAGGTTATTGTAAAAGCTCAGAACAGAAATTATATTTCTAAAGTGATAGTAACACAAAAAATTCAAATAAAACGAAGAAATATCTACTGAGTTTCTCATGTGGTGCTGCCTTTTAACTGGTACACTCTTTTCCTTTGAGTTAAGTGTTACAAAAACACAGCTTCACTTTGGTTTTTGCTTCTTACTCTTGGTGTGCACCTACTTGTTAACATGCATCCCCCCAGGTCTATTTCTAGTCATAGCTGCTTATTAATGCTGCTGCTTTGCTTACTTGCCTCAGATTTCTCTCTCTGTCTCTTTCCACCCTGCATCTCTATCTGCCTTAGGCTATTTTCTGCTCAGTTGGTTTTCTTTCAGCCTTATTGCAACGATGTTCTGGGACTTTGCTGATCCTATTTGTGGACCTGCATACACTCTCCATCTCGCTTTCTGCTTCATTGCCTCCTTCTCGCAGTTGACCTGCACTCAACTCACCTCTGCTGAAGAGCATCCAGGAGCACCCACCCCTAAAAAAAAACTGCCCTCTGTCTTTAGAACCCCCTCTGTGCTGCACTCTCTGGGGGATAAACTACAAGCACCTTAGCTCCTCCAAGGGTGCCACAGTGGCTCTTTAGTGCCTAAGGGCTGGTGGGCAAGAGTGTCTAAGCTTGGACAAGAGGGAATAAGAGAGAAAGTGACTAAAAGAAAGAGATGGGGAAACACATGTATACCCATGGTGGATTCGTGTTGATATATGGCAAAACCAATACAATATTGTAAAGTAATTAGCCTCCAATTAAAATAAATAAATTTATATTTAAAAAAAAGAAAGACATGGAAGTTAAACAGGAGGAAATGGGGAAAGAAGAGGGGATGCAGGAAAAAGAGGATGGAGAGTACAGAAAGGAGGGGAGGGCTGAAGAATAAAGAGAGGAAAGGCGCGCTCGTCCCTTGGTTCCCCAGGGATTGGTTCTAGGACACTCCACAGATACCAAAATCCAAGGACAGTCACCTTATAGTTTAGGCACTCCGTGTTAGCAAGTTTTGCATCCATGGATTCAACTAGTTGCAACCTGATCCATAGTAGTTTTAATCTGAGGATGAGTAACATGCAGATTCCCAGGGCCAGCTATATTTATAGCCAGGAAAGCTATTCCAAATTCCTGTGAAAAAGTGCTCTTCATTTAAGAGCCAACATCTTCTCATTTATTTACTAAACTCCAGGGTTTACTTAGTTTTATTGCAATTCTGACTCCATTCTCTTGGTGCCTTTGCTGCCCTCCTTGCTCCAGCCCACCTCTCACCCTTCCTGCTTATCCCCAGACTGTCCTTTCTGCCTCAGCAACATGGGCTCTCTTTCCTTCTCTCTCACACGGCATTCACAACCAGCTTTCAAGATTACACTTATAGTGTGATGTGTGAGACTCTTAGATGCTACCAATTTGGGGCAGAACTCAACCCAATCATGCGAAATACCAGGCAGGATGAATCACAAGCTGGAATCAAGACAGCTGGGAGAAATATCAACAACCTCAGTTATGAAGATGATACCACCCTAATGGCAGAAAGTGAAGAGGAACTAAAAGAGCCTCTTGATGAAGGTGAAAGAGGAGAATGAAAAAGCTGGCTGAAAACTCAACATTCAAAAAATGAAGATTATGACATCTGTTCTCATCACTTCATGGCAAATAGATGGGAAAAAAATTGGAAACAGTGGCAGATTTTATTTTCTTGGGCTCCAAAATCACTGCAGACAGTGATGGCAGCCAGGAAATTAAAAGATACTTGCTCCTTGGAAGAAAAGCTATGACAAACCTAGACATGTCTAGACATCACAAACCTAGACATCACTTTGCCAACAAAAGCCCATCTAGTCAAAGCTATGGTTTTTCCAGTAGTCATATATGGATGTGAAAGTTGGACTATGGAGAAGGCTGAGCTCCAAAGAACTGACACTTTTGAATTGTGGTGCTGGAGAAGACTTTTGAGAGTTCCTTAGGCTGCAAGGAGATCAATTAGTCAGTGAATCCTAAATTGACTGATTGACCAACCAGTCAATCCTAAAGGAAATCAACCCTGAATACTCACTGCAAGGACTGATGCTGAAGTTGAAGCTCTAATGCTTTGGCCACCTGATGGGAAGAGCCAATTCACTGGAAAAAACCCTGATTCTGGGAAAGACTGAGGACAGGAGGAGAAGGGGGCAACAGAGGATGAAATGATTGGATGGCATCACCAACTCAATGGACATGAGTTTGAGTAAACTCTGGGAGATAGTGAAGGACAGGGAAGCCTGGCATGCTGCAGTCTTTGGGGTTGCAAAGAGCTGGACATGACTTAGCCACTGAACAACAACAACCCAAGGACTGTTATACTTTATAGGGAGGTGAGTCAGGGAAGTAAAAATCAGAGATCAGAATGATGAGAAAGTTCTGGAGAGTTTCAGGGTTGACATCTCCTACTAATATTCAGAGCCATGGTCCTGCAGGCAAGATCCCCTTCCTATTTTATGTAAGTAATGACATTTTGATATTTTTGATTCTTAATACTGGAAATGGCAGCGAGGGTAATAGAGTCAATCTCATAAAGCATGGATTCCAAATAGCTTTTGTCATTCTTGCCAAGTGTGATTTGTTGCCAGCATATACCTGCGATGCTGTGTAGAGAGGCATTTGAAGGCTGTGTGTAGACACATTGGAAAGAGTTCTGTGATCAGAAAGCAATATCTGCTATAGCAGGAGGAGGTGGGAGTGGTGATCTGTGTGCCATGTATTTGTTGATCCAGTCTTAAAGTTTTTATAAGAACATTTAGTATTTTGCACAGATAGTTTATAGATTTAGATATCCAGAGAGGAATGAAATCCCTTAAGAAACTTTTGTTCTGTAATGGTCCTTCACCATCATCCTGATTTATTTTCTTCAACCTTGCTGCAGGTAACCTGACTGTAAGAAGGGTGCCTATGTTAATAAGCAACAGATATGCCTTTGAAAGTGAAAGTGAAAATTGCTCAGTCGTGACCAACTCTTTGTGACCCCATGGACTACACAATCCATGCAATTCTCCAGGCCAGAGTACTGGAGTGGGTAGCCTTTCCCTTCTCCAGGGGATCTTCCCAACCCAGGGATCAAACCCAGATCTCCCACATTGCAGGCAGATTCTTTACCAGCTGAGCCACCAGGGAAGCCTTTGCCCCCATATTAAAAACTATCCAATAACCAAATAGTTATTGTCTACTTCTAATGCAAGGCACATGGTTCTTTATAATAGTATAAGAAGGTATTTTGCTTTTTTGTTACAACCAAGTCAAGAGTCTTTTGGTGGAATAATCCATTTGGTGTAATTGGAGAAGGTGAGGCTTGTTTGGCTTCTATAGCAGACATATTTGCTGCGGGGATGTACATATGTACTTCTATAGAGTTTGAGACCTATAAGGCAATTTAGATGACTTTCAATTCATGTGATTTGGAGAATGAAGATCAGAGACTGTGTGACTTATTCAGGGCTTCACAGTTAGCTCATAACTCATCTTTCTTTTGCATAAAGGATTGGCCTCTGTTTTATATCTGACTGCTGTTCTCTGGAGGCCATGAAGAGCCTACACAAGCTCACTGCCAGAGAGGGAGCCATAGGTTTATGTGTGGGTGGAGCTATGAGTGGCAGCTGAGCAAGTGGCAGGTGAGCAAGCCCCATTCGGTGGGTGAGAGTCATTAGGTAGGGCAGGTGAGGGCCAGGTAAGTAATGGGACATCTCACCAAGAGCTTTGAAGGAACCAGGATGGTATCAGGATGGACCACAGGAGAAAAGTAAGAGAGGGTTGTGTGACTGCCTGGAACAGAGCCAGAGTGTCCCCTGCCCCCACTGCTTGTGCACACTGGAGCACACACACACAAGTAGCTCTCACTGACTGTCATTTCTGTGGTGTGTGTTTAGAACCAGTTTAAAGATTCAGGACAAGAATAATACTAAACCACCTTCTCCAGTTATACCAAGTGGATTATTCCACCAAAAGACACTTGGTTTTGCTGTAACAGCCAAAATGCCATCTTACACTATTATAAAGAACCATGTGCCTTGCATTCTATGCAGGTATCTTTGTTAGACATTATCTCCTTGGTAGATAAACTCAGTTGTTCAGTGATGGGGTGGTGATATTCAGACAGGTAAATCTTTAAACCTAGTCTAGAAAGGACCTAAAGGTTAGGAGGTCTTTGTCCTATTACACATAAAAATGCTGTAGAACTTCCAAAGTACTATAAAAATAACAGGTTTTACCTTGATGCTAATGCATGAACAATAGTTTATTTCCTTACATGTATGAGGAGAAGCTTGGACTAAGGGCCTGCTCCTTCTCTGATATCCTATGGTGTATTTCTGTGATACTAAGCTTGGTTTGGATGTGAATATCTACCTGGGCATGTTTTATTGAAAGGCAAGTCTAATCTTCCTCTCACTCTTTGAACAACTGGACTTTGTGTTTCATCCTGGACCTTCAGTGTTGAGTTCCAGGTGCCTCGCCCCGTATCTGGCCCACACAGGTGCTCCATGAACATTTGTTGAGTCCATAACTGTCAGCAGGATGGGGAGATTGTCTTTTCTCCATTTTACTATCCTTGTCCTGAGAGAGGGAGAGGCAGACTTCCAGACTGACTTGTGGGGAGGCCACTGTGTCCCTGTACAGCCCAGATGACAGGGGAAAACAAAAGAGAGCTTCTGGTAAATTACCTCTTAAGAATAGATAGCAATCTAAAAGAGCAGCCTTGAGGTAATTTGATTTTATTATTAACATTTTTTTTTTGAAGTTTGCCATAGTTATCTGAGCCCTTTCAGGTAGGCACTATATGGGTCCTTAATACTTCTTCATGTTGATTCTGTGACTGTCCCTAAGAGTTCTCTCAAGAAACTGAAATAAGGTCAAGTTGTTCAAATACTTACATAGGACTCTGGAACCTACTGTGCCCATGTTGAAAGTCTCCTAAAACACTCAGACTTTTATTAATGCTGTTATGCCTCATTCTCTAGGGAATTGTGTGGAAACTCTAGCGTGGAATTATATTTCAGGGCAATCAGGTCAGATTCTCTTTGTGTGTGTGAATTTGTTGTGTTGTTTTAACCTCTGTATTTATTTATTCCTTAGAATTAAACTCCAATATCTTTAATGAATAGAAACAACAATAATTGAAACACCTTATAAATATTTAAATGAATCACAAAACTATTTGGCAGGTGAAGGTGAGTACATCTAGAAACTTATTATATAGCTTACACTTGGCAATAGACATTTCTAACTGTTCTCACCCTGCAAATGCACAATAATGGCTTCATATAAACAAATTACTAGGGGAGTGAAAATGAATATAGTTTTGACACAAGTAGAATAAAACTCATATGCATAAATATAGTAAAAATAATAGTGCGTGTTATTTACTTGTGTGGTGTCTAGCTACAGCTGCATTCTAGCTGCTTTGTAATAAAATTATAGCAACCGATTAAATACCGATTAGCTGGTTAGAGACAGATCAGATTATAGCAACAATTAAAATCAGCGTAGAACAATGTATTCAATCAGTCTGCTCCTCCTTCTGCAAACAAAGTCTTGGAATAGATTTCTTTATTATGTATATGTGCTTTGTGTATGCAGTCAGTATTATTCTGATAGCAGGAACTCTGGCCTTGACACAAGGAGGGTGGGGTTTTACCCAACTTGTTATCTAAGAAATGAGACCTTTGAAGCATGTCCAGCTGGGGGTGCAATATAAACAGGGTGCTCAGGAGGAAATGAATGGGTGTGCTGTGTGTGAGGCAGGGTGATACCTGCCTGAGCTGAGTGGACAGAATCAAGAAAAATGCTTTACCACGGGAAAACAAAATACTGAACTCCATAGGAGCAAACTGAGGGAGATAGTAAAGGACAAAGGAGCTTGGCATGCTGCAGTCTGTGGGGTTGCAAAGAGTTGGACACAATTTAGCGTCTGAACAACAACCACAAATCTGTATCACATCATACAAAGATATGGCAAAACTGTCTATGGATAGGCTGTCATGCCACTTTAAAGATTGATGCTGACTTAATTAGATCTTATTGCTTCCAAATCTACTCAAAAGAAAAAAAAATACAAATTTTACCCAATAGGTATGTAAACTCAAGCCTTTCCCATTATTGGGAAGTATTACTATGCCCATCAATGGAAATCCAAAAAATCCACCAGCATTTTTAATCATTGTGTTGCTTATGCCTCTGAACCTGAGGCCTCTTCTCCCTTTCTTAATGGGGAGATTCACAAGTGTTAGCTCATTAAGACAGGAGACACCGCACTGAGACCTGATCCTTGATATAATAAAAACGAGTGAACAGGAATTTAAACAGAAATACTATTACATTTCTCATCATGTGATTTGATTATTTAATGCCAGGCCTCTGTGGTGCCTAAAGCCTTCTTCTGTGTGTCTGTGGTGGTGTGTGTCCTAGGAAGGCAGCTATGCTCATCACTGTACCACCAACACTGTCCTACATGACCAGCCCTGGGCTGGTGGTGGGAGAGCAAGGCTTTTGTTTCAAACCTGCCATTCACTAGCTATAGCATTTCTAGCTTTTACTTTCTTTTGCCAGCTTATAGGAATATTTCAAAGAGGAGACAAGGAAATATTTGCTCCAGACAAGAGCAGTTGGGCAAGTGAGTGTATTTAATTCTGAGGATCAGTATTAGGAAGCCAATTCCCCTCCTTCTTCTCCTCTCTTAGGACCAAGCCTGCTGCTGAGGACACAGTTCTGCTTTCTCCTCCCGAAAGAAATTTTTCAAAGGTGAAATGATTAGTTCCTCAGTCATGTCTGACTCTTTGTGACCCCATAGCCTGCCAGGCTCCTCTGTCCATGGAATTGTCCAGGCAAGAATACTGGAGTGGGTTGCCATTCCCCTCTCCAGGGGATCTTCCCAACCCAGGGATCTAACTCAGGTCTTCCATTTTGCAGGCAGATTCTTTACTGTCTGAGCCACTAGGGAAGCTTCAGAAATAAGAGCTCAAACCTGGCAGAAGGGGGGCCCCATAATTTATAAGGAGGGGAATAAGGTGAAAGACTTCCACATACTTTACTTACGGCTATTGTCAGTCAGGACATTCCTCTCTCTCATAGGCCATGATGAGTACCTTCTAAAAGCCACAGGGGAAAAAAATTCACCAAGAGCTGGAAAACAATTTTGAACCTGTGAAGTCCTTCCTGGATGGATTTATGACATGCTGCTTTCTGGTACAGAGGTCAAAGGATAGAATTTACCAAATTTTTATTAGTTCTGAGATAATATGAATTTTTAAATATACCAATAATATAGTTATTAGAGAATTAAAAAATCTAAATATGCACAGCATTTGAAAAGAACTTTCATTTATGAAACATTAAATGTGGAGAAAAATGGTTATTTTAGCATTAAAACAATATTTCTGTCGTGGTATTCACTGCATCATCACCCTATTTCTTTATAGTCTCATCTATTCATATGTCACCTAAATATCCAGTATTGGTCTCTCTGTTTATCTGACTCTCACTGAATGGCAAAGCTGGATAAGAATGCACATCATTTAAGATTTGATTTTTCTTTTGTATGAGATACATTTTCATTAGCCTAAAAAATTAATTTGCTATGTGGCATTGCACTGAAACATGAGCTTGTGATATTGTTATAATGATATCAGGTCCGGTTTCTATTTAGCCCAGCCCTTTTTCTTCCTGGTAAACAGACAGCCACACACAGACATATAAAGATGCGTGCATGTACACACACACACACACACACACACACACACACACACACACACACGGCCAAAGGAAAGCTAAGTCATCTTTTATTATTAGGTCTTAGGTCCATTGCACATACGAGAACCCTGGAGAGTTGGACTGAACCTGTGGTGCATTCTTTTACCTGCATTCAAGTAGCTTCAATACGCTTGATCCAGAGCTGACTCTTTCTTCTGCTCTAATTAGGAGTCACATCTCACCTGAGCAGTGGGAGGGGCTGTCAGTGTAGAACACCATAGCGCTAGAGGAAATGGAACCAGAGAGCAAGCGAGTAGTTTATGTCTGGTTGGTATTGGTTCAGGCTACTTAGCATCAAGCTTACTCAGTCTGGGGCATTATCCTTAGGGATGGTGGCTGCTGGAAATGAAGAGAGAGATTTACTCACTGGATGAACAGATAGGAGAGAGACAGAGATTGCACTGTGCACCTCTGAAAGCTCTATCACAAGGAAGCAGAGTTCTCTGAATGGAGTTCCTTTCTCCCTGGAATGGGGGAATTACTTGCCCTTAGTCCTCACTCATGCTGAGAAGGTACAAAGGAGATGGAGGCAGGAGGAGAGAAACCTGGAGCGGAGGCAGATAAGCTGCTGGAGTATTAGCCTAGAGATATGTTGTTACTGTTTAGTTGCTCAGTAGTATCCGACTTATTGTGACCCTATGGACTGTAGCCCACCAAGCCCCTCAGTCCATGGGATTTCCCAGGCAAGATTACTAGAGTGGGTTGCCATTTCTTTCTCCAGGGGATCTTTTCAACCCAGGCATGGAACCCGTGTCTCCTGCATTGACAGGCGATTCTCTACCACTTAGCCGCCTGGGAAGCCCAGAGGTACAAAAGAGAATATTCAGTCCTCTCTCCATCCTTTCTGTTTTTCTTCTGATATTTACAGAAATTTAGGTTTCTCACCTAATTCTCAAGAATAGATATATTTTTATGACATGTTCTTTTTCTAAACCAGTGAAATGTGTATAGAAGCATAAACTTGTAGTTACGCTGAATGTTAGAGTGAGTGGAGGGAATGATTGGATAAGGGGAGGAGCGACTGACTGTCTGGAAATGTTGGAGACATAACGTTTATGAGACATGTGGTTTGGAAAATTGTAATCTTCGCAACATTTACTCAGTGCCCACCAAATGTTCAACACCTCCACTACCTCAATTAAAAATAATCAATCTCTATCATGCTGATGAGTTGCTACCAATTATAAATAACTACCAATTATCCCAATTTCAGTAGAGAAGATAATATACTTTTAATTGGGGGCTGACTGGAGAAGAATATAGAGATACTAGTAGATATTTCATAAGAAAGCCTCCTGTATCTTGAGAAAGAATTTTACCATTCAGCCACCCTTGCAGACAATGAATATGAAAGTGTCATCTTCCAAGGAGACTCCCTGAGGAAGTAAGTACCTTCTTACCTTCTTGGGGTGCCATGAAAATGAGAAAGATATCCATCAGCAATCCAAGGTTCCAGTCTCTATGGTCTTAGAATTTATAACTTGTAAAAGAAAAAATTGCTGGTGATTTCCAGCTTGAGAAAGGAATGACATGACTTTTGTCGTGTGGTAATTACTTATAGTCTTCAGATATGAGAGTGGCTGTCATAAGGAAGAGGGACTAAAATTTATTCTTTCTAGTTCTTGATGATGGATGCAAGTAAAAGGGAAGCTGATATTGTTGTTCAGTTGCTCAGTCAGGTCCAACTCTTTGCAACCCCGTGGACTGTAGCATGCCAGGCTTCCCTGTCCTTCACTATCTCCTGGAATTTGTTCAAACTCATGTCCATTGAATTGGTGATGGCATTCAACCATCTCATCTTCTGTCATCCCCTTCTCCTCCTGTCACCAATCTTTCCCATCATCAGGGTCTTTTCCAGTGAGTTGGCTCTTTGCATCGGGTGGCCAAAGTATTGAAGCTGCAAGCTGATTTTAGCCTGAATTAATACCTTCACAGCAATTACAAAAGACTACTGGCAAAATGATAATTTCCACAAAATAGTGATAATACTATTAATGGAAGGATTTAAACGGAACTATGGTTCTTTGGAAGCAAGTGGCCAATCAACTTGAGCTAATATATGTTTAAAAAAATTATAAGAAGGCTATCTGGGAATTCACAAAATCAAAATGGGAGCAGGAGGACCAGGCATAGAAATAGGAGGTGGATGAAGATTGAGTCTACTTGGCTGTTCAGATGCTTCTGTAGTAATGAATGAGTGATTGAGTCATGTGTCACCCTAGTTAGGACTCAAAATCCTGTAAGAGAATGGCCAGTTGGCTGAGCTAAGGGTACATGCTCATTCTTTGTCCATATGGAGTGGGACAGCAGAATATCTTCCAGAGGTTTCCAGGGATGCTTTCAAATTTTGTAGTGGAATGGTAGGGCACCTAATTGACTATCCTACAAAGGCTGCCTACAATATGGGGGAAATTCCCCAGGAAGGAGCCAGGATTACAAAAAGGGAATAGGAGTTAAGGAACCAAAAGTTAGCAAGCAATATTTAGTACAGAAACTGGATGGAAATTCATTAAGGGCATCATAAAGGAGGATTGTTCATTGGGCAGGAAGCTACAGAGTAATAAAAAGACTTGGTCCCTGTGACTCCAGTCACACTCATGGGCAAGAATCCTTGAGAGATTAAAGCTTGGGCCTTGGGTGATAGCATCCTCTGCTTTCAAGGATGGTATCTAGGGACTTCACTGGTGGTCCAGTGGTTAAGACGCCATGTTTCCAGTGCAGGAGATGTGGGTTCCATGTGGTGAGGCAAAAAAAAAAAAAAAAAAAAAAAAAAAAAGGTATCTAGGAGTGGCTTCCATTTGTATGTTTTTATCTGGGATAGAGTGACCAAATACATTTGATATGCCCCAAATCTTGGGATTCCTTACCATTTGGTCTCTCCTCCTCTTCTAATTTCTAAACTCCATTTCAGACAACCTCCTCAAAACCCCCTAAGCAAAAATAGGTGCTCCTTCTTTGTGTTTCCAGAATATAAATAAAAATCATATGACACAGTTTCCCACTGGACCACGAGCTCCCTGATGCAGGGACCTGGTCTTTTATTACTGGAGTTTAAACACGTAGCATAGGGACAAGGAGATGAACAAGTTGAAAGATAAAGGGATAATGACCAGAGGCCTCATAAGGCTGGGTTCTGTACGGAGCCTTCTCTAACTGCCTCCTCAAACATGTTCTAATCCATACACTCTTGGTCCTAAGCAGTGTGAATATTTGATCTCCTGGTATCTGTCAGGTGGAACCTTTCTCTGAGAAGCTGACAACATTTCACTCTATTGATTTGTTCTCACTAGAGCTGAGCTGTCAGTGGTAAGTAGGCATTTGTTTCTATTATGACTGTCAATAGTATGATTTCAGATCACTTTTATCCTAGTGGTTTCAAGGGATCACACTTTTAATTTACAAAGCCAACTCCCTAAAACCGAACCAGACCAAATCATATTAAGCTATATATCCTAAGCTTTCAACTTATGGGCATTATTATTGGGAGAAGTCATCATATGAACAAAGGTAACTATGGAAGAATAGATATCACACAACAACAGCAACAACAAAAACTGCTATAAAGTTTTAAGAGAAGGCAGGAATCACAGGCAAACAGAGGGGAGACTGAATGAAGTCAGAAAGCTCCTGTTTCAATTACACTGTGGGTAGATTACTTACCTTCTGATTACTGTTACTCCTACTGGTTTGTGGAATGGGGATGATGACAGCAGTGTAATTCCTAAGATTACTATGAGGATTCAGTGAACCTGTTGGTTCCTGGTTTACTCTCCACCCTGCATAGATTCCAGCCTCCTGGGAAATCATAGGGGGAGGGAGAGTGAGCAGAGATCTGCAGTCTTAGGGCTCATCACACAGGACACCGAGAGCATGCCCCTCGTTCCTGGTCCACGCTGCTCCCTACAAAGGGCAGGAGCTGATGGGTGGAAAAGGAGACTACATGTAGCTGCATAATTTGCTACCGACACTTAATTGGTCAGAGCTGCTAGGAGAAGCAACGCTCAGAATAGCAAAACTCTCCAGCTATGCTGTTTTAACCTCAGCCTTTCACACTTAAACCAAATTCTTCCCCTTCAGGACTTAATTATTTGCAACAAAAATACATCTTAAGCTTCTTTTAGATTGTCTCCTAAGATGGAATTGGTCTCTCTGTATGCCCCCAACTCTAATTACTGTTTTACTTATTAATATTGGCATGTGATTCTTATCTTGTTACAATGGTTGGAATCTTGTTTCCAGGACAACCAGAAGCTGCCAAGATCTTTGTACCTACAGGGTCAGAGTCCTACTATAGTCTTGGTTCCTTTCACTTTTGTGGCCCAGAGTATTCAATTAGTTCATAATTCTGTCAGCTTTCTCTCTTTGTGTTTTCAGACAAGGTTAGGTTCACCCGTGCAGTTATTTTAAAATACATATACTAATGTACATCCTATTTATCTAAAATCTAACCTTGATGGCTTTCTCTTCTACTACCCAGTGGCTCCAGTTTTGATGAGGACTTCCCAACATTGTTACTGTGTACAAACCACTTGGAACAGCGTTAAGCACACAGTAGGCTCTCAGTAAATCTGAGCTGTTATTACTCTCATCGTCATCATTATTACTAGAATCACCCTATAGTTATTCTGTGGATTATAATAAAATATTTATAAAGTATGTTAGCATATTGCTTAGCACATTGTAGGCCCTCAATCATGTTAGATACTGCCAGTTACAGAAGCAGAAGCTAGAAATTTATTTAAGAAAATAAAGCATAGCATCTTCCAGGGTAATTGCCTTGGCTCCATTCAGTTCATTCTTACATGCCATTTCCTTCTATGGCACTTTACAATGAGGATGAGTTTTCAGAACCATGCTTTATTCAGAGGTATTTCAAGATGTATGGTCATAAAAAAATCCACTTATACTCAGTAAGTCAGAAAAGTGGTATCATATTTCATGCATTCATTTTAGAGTGATGATTATATGTTTTTACAAGTAACTTGTAAAAAGCTCATCATTAAAAATGTAAGCAATTCAGAAAGTTATTAAAATAGAAAGAAACACATCATCCTAAATGCTACCTGCCAGAATTATTCGCTGTGAACAGTTGAAGAGCATCTCCTAAGGCACATATATAGATAGGAAGATAGAAAGATAGTAGGAATTAACCTTATGAGGCTGGAAGTAACTCAGAAGTAACTCCTATCTTCCAGCTGCCTCTCTCATTCCCTTCCAGTTTTGTTCCTTATGTTGTATTTACTCTGATGGGTTTATAGCATCCTCAGTCTGCTTTGCAAATGTAATTCTCCCATTTGTTTAGTTCTAGGTTGTGATTTTTATTTGGATCCACTGCTGATTATTAGTCTTTTTACTACGGTTTGCACACCCCAGGTTTATTTATTTTTACTTTTCTCTTGGTTGGATAACTTTATTTCTAAGCTATCTCACGAGGGTTATATTTTCTTAGGTTTTTAACTTCTGAGAATAGACCTACTGCCTTTTTACTTGAATAACAACTTTGCTGATAGGATGTTCTCAGGACACCTTTTCTTTCCCTCTGAAAGTTTTCTTTCCCTCTGAATGTTGCCTTTCCCTCTGAAAGTGTAAGGCCAGGCTGTTTCTTTTTTTTTTTTAATTTTAATTTTTTTTAACTTTACAATACTATATTGGTTTTGCCATACATTGACATGAATCCGCCACAGGTGTACATGAATTCCCAACCCTGAACCCCCCTCCCATCACCCTCCCCATATGATCTCTCTGGGTCATCCCCATGCACCAGCCCCAAGCATCCTGTATCCTGTATCAAACCTAGACTAGCGATTCGTTTCTTACATGATAGTATACATGTTTCAATGCCATTCTCCCAAATCATCCCACCCTCTCCCTCTCCCACAGAGTCCAAAAGACTGTTCTATACATCTATGTGTCTTTTGCTGTCTTACATACAGCAAAAGTTATTGTTACCATCTTTCTAAATTCCATATATATGTGTTAGTATACTGTATTGGTGTTTTTCTTTCTGGCTTACTTCACTCTGTATAATCGGCTCCAGTTTCATCCACCTCATTAGAACTGATTCAAATGTATTCTTCTTAATGGCTGAGTAATACTCCATTGTGTATATGTACCACAGCTTTCTTATCCATTCATCTGCTGATGGACATCTAGGTTGCTTCCATGTCCCGGCTATTATAAACAGTGCTGCGATGAACTTTGGGGTACACGTGTCTCTTTCAGTTCTGGTTTCCTTGGTGTGTATGCCCAGCAGTGGGATTGCTGGGTCATAAGGCATTTCTATTTGCAGTTTTTTAAGGAATCTCCACACTGTTCTCCATAGTGGCTGTACTAGTTTGCATTCCCACCAACAGTGTAAGAGGGTTCCCTTTTCTCCACACCCTCTCCAGCATTTATTGCTTGTAGACTTTTGGATCACAGCCATTCTGACTGGTGTGAAATGGTACCTCATTGTGGTCTTGATTTGCATTTCTCTGATAATGAGTGATGTTGAGCATCTTTTCATTTTTCCCTCTTAGTGTTGACTTGCTTTCTTATTCTTAGATGCTCAAATAACTCTAGTTTTATTTTGATGTGTAATAAGTTAATTAGGGTATCTTAATGCTGATTGTTACATTTTTTTTCTCAGTATGATATATCATTTTCATCTGTGTATTCAGTTCTTTCTCTTCTAGGGGAATGTTTCTATGTGATAACTCAATTTTTCTTTTTCTGGTTCACTATTTCAGGGGACACTGATAATATTTTGGTTGGTTTCCTTTATCTATCTTATATAATCATGCTAAGCTTTCTGTTTGCATTAGCAAGTTTCTTGCCTTTTCCTTAAGTGCTGATTATAATTATTTTAAATTTCTCTATCATTCTATTAACTTGATTTTTAGCTCTGACTTTTTTCTAGTTCTGTTTTTAATTTACTTAGTAGATCTTCAGTGGCACATAATATTTTCCAGTGGGTCCTTAGCTCTGGAATTTCCTTTTAACTTTTCATTTGAACTTCTATTGAATATTCTTATTAAGTTCTTTAATGTTAAGGGATACTCATGGGGTATTTGTCTCTGTTCCTTGGGTTACATTTTCTTCTAGCTCAGTTCTTCATCTGTCCTGGGGTTATATTCCTCTCCACCCTCACCTTTCCATCCCTTCTGTCAGATATTATGTCTGCATGGTGGTCTTGCCTTCTCTTTTTATCCTGCTCACAATTAAAATAGGTGTTTCTGGTTTTTTGTTTGTTTTGTTTTTATTTCTTTTAAAATTATTTATTTAAAAAATTTTTGGCCACATTGTGTGGCAGGCATGTTGGATCTTAGTTCCCTGACTGGGGATCAAACCTGCACCCCCCACATTAGAAGCATGGAGTCTTAACCATTGGACCAGTGGGAAAGTCCCTTGTTTTTATTTTCAGAACTAATGTGAGTGGATCTTCCTTGATCGCTTTTCAAATTATCTGGGACTAGTTTATCTTCCCCTTTCTGAGCCACAGTTTGAAAACTGGATGCTATTTTCTACCTATTTTTCTAAAGATTGATTTTCACAGTGTAGTCTTGGGACCAGAGACATCAGTTAATGGAGCATATTATGGGACCCCCATTCACCCTTATTAAGCTGGACACTATGGACATGAGATCCAAGAGTCTGTGTTTCCACAACCTTTCCAGGTGATTCTGGTATATCTTAAAATTTGAAAGCCATTACAGTTAAGTGTTGTGGCAACACGGAGCAGGAAGGCTGTGGGCATGCAGAGCGCAATTCATCCTGGGAGAACCTGAGCCCTGCTCTGCCTTCTGAGATCCTATAAAGACCCTGTCCCTGGGCCTGTTCCTCAACCACAATTGTTCCACTTGTTTGGGCTTTAGCACCTTCCCTTACTCATCATGTTGCCCTGGAAATCAGCCAGCTCCGGTGTTCCTTCCTGCCTCTGTCAGCAGGGCTGCCATGAGCCAATATGCAGGTTGGACCTACATAAGGACACCTGACTTGAGGGAGTTGAGAGGGGACTAACATTGAGTCTGCACTCTGCTGGCAAGGAGTGTGTCTGGTGCAGGGCTGTATCAGCCCAGAGGAGAGGTTCCAGTTTCTAACTGATCTGCCCAGAGTGGGCATCTCTTCACACAAGGAACATCTGTAGTACTTGTCAATGGCCCCGGTAAGGTCTTGAAATGATATGTAGGCACTTCTGTAGTAAAACTGTGTTCCTAGAATTTGTCCAGATTTGTCTAATCACTCCCCTTCTCTTGCTCTGTAACTTTACAAACTTGAGGGTATTTTTTAGAATTCTGTCTGCTTTCTTTCCTTACAGTGCTGCCTCTGGGTGTATGTAGGGCTAGGGTAGGGAGAGTTAGTGAGGTTAACTTTACCACAACTTCATTTTCTCTTCTTAGCTTATAGTTCAAAAATTTCTAGCATCAACTCACAGCACTTTCCTGGTTTAATAACTGCTGGTAAAATTTTAGCCTTTAAAAATGCTTATTATTTTCTTAGTATTTTTGTTCGTTTGTTATCAGGGTATCTGATTCTATGTTCCTATTATTAATATACAATAACTGCATTAAAATTTCTTTTTCTTTTACCAACATGGATGAAGACAATTATTTTCTACTTAGCTTTTTATCTGGAAGATTTCTTTTCAGGTTGTTAGAAGTTGTATACTTCGCATAACTTAGGCAGAAAAAAGCCAAACAAACAAGGTCTGAGAGGATGCTGGGTAGAATACAAAATTAAAGAACAAGTCCTAGAGATGAAGCGCTGGAAACTGGTGCCCTCAGCAGGACAGACTGGTGGACTTTGGGAAAGCCCTTGCCAGGAGATTACTGAAGTCTTCCCTGATAACTCAGTTGGTAAAGAATCCGCCTGCAATGCAGGAAACCCTGGGTTGATTCCTGGGTCGGGAAGATCCGCTGGAGAAGGGATAGGCTACCCACTCCAGTATTCTTGGGCTTCCCTTGTGGCTCAGCTGGTAACGAATCTGCCTGCAATGAGGGAGACCTGGGTTAGATCTGTGGGTTGGGAAGATCCCCTGGAGAAAGGAAAGGCTACCCACTCTAGTATTCTGTCATAGAGAATTCCGTGGACTGTATAGTTGATGGGGTTGCAAAGAGTTGGACACAACTGAGCGACTTTCTCTTTCACTTCAAGTTTGTACTGGGCATGTGATGTGAATGGTGGCCCTACCAGTGCAGCAAGGAGGGGTGTTCTCTTAAAACAGTGGTTCTCAGCTGGGGGGTGATTTATCCCCTTCTCACCCACCACCATCTGGAGACATTTAGCAACATCTGGAGTCATTTTTGGCAGTCATGAATTGGGAGGTGATGTTACGATGTCTAATGGGTAGAGGGAATAAATATTTACAATGCAAAGGACAGTGCTTTATGACCTAGAATTATCTGATGCAAAATGTGAGTAGTGCTGGGGTGAAGAAACCCTTCCGTAAAGGAAGGAAGTTTAGATGGGCAGGATCAGTATTCGTTATACTTTTCAGTTGGCAGAGGACATTAATCCAAGAATGAGTGTGTATATACTGGTTTCATTCAGACTTTGAATATTGCATTCCTTTTTATTTTTTAACTTCAATAATGAGACTTTTTACTTCCTTGGAGGTACAGTTGCTGTGATTGTCTTATTCCTGCACCAACACCCAGAAGTCAATTTTAATTCACTAAAGAAAGTCACATTAATTCTTTTCTTAATGGTCAAGTTTGTAACTCTAATGAAGTTTTGAAATTAGTTTCCTACATAATAATCACCATAGAAATGATGGAAAATATTGATTTGGTAATATGAAAATCTTGGCTGCATACTCAAAGGATCTTATCTTTGAGTTATATCGGCAGGAAACATTCCCTCGGCAGGAAACATTCCCCTTTTGTCATTCTAGGTTCTTCAGTTGGCCTAATAATTAAATTGACATAAGACAGATTAACCGAAGGAAAAAAATAGTTTTTCTATATACGGAGCCCCAGAGACATGAGATCCAAAGGCAGATAACTGAGGCTTCTATGCCATCCTGAGCTAAGGAGAAGAGGGTAGGGATCTGTGTATTCAAAGCAGAGGAAGACAGAAGATGATTAGAGCAGAGTTTTGGTAAATGAATGTCTGCCATATCATGCAGAGGAGTTTTTCTGATATAAAAAGTTATCTTTGATGTTAGCTCTCTTACTGGTATAGGCCCTCTGTCTAAATTCTTTTAGGTAGTTAGTGAAAGTCGCTCAGTTGTGTCTGACTCTTTGAAACCCCATGGAATTCTCTAGGCCAGAATACTGGAGTGGGTAGCCTTTCCCTTCTCCAGCGGATCTTTCCAACCCAGGAATCAAACCCAGATTTCCCGCATTGCACGCAGATTCTTAATCAGGTGAGCCACAAGGGAAGCCCAAGAATGCTGGAGTGGGTGGCCTATCCCTTCTCCAGCGGATCTTTCCAACCCAGGAGTCAAACTGGGGTCTCCTGCATTGCAGGCTAATTCTTTACCAACTGAGCTATCAGGGAAGCCCTTAGGTAGTTAAGGGGAAGATAAACAGTTTTTTTTTTTTTTTTTCTTTCCTGTTGTCTTCAGCTCGAAATAGTCTACATACCAAAGTGGGGTGTTTTGGGGGTGGTGGTGGCATATTCTGCTATTCGTCAGAGTCTCACATCCTTTGTGCAAGACTGACAAGTAAGAAGTACTTTTTGTTTTCTTAATCGAATGGGTATTTGCAAGTGACCCCATTGTTTGTCACTGAACAAGGGACCGTGTGACTATGGAGAAGTCGCTTAATCTCTCTAGACTGTAGTGTCAACAACAACAAACATATTTTTAAATTTTCTTTTACTTATGTATTTTTAATATTTTGGTTATACTGAGTCTTCATCACTGCACACAGACTTTCTCTGATTGCAGCAAGTGGGAGCTACACTTTGTTGCAGTGCACGGGCTTCTCATTGTGGTGGCTTTTCTTGCTGTGGAAGCATAGGCTCTAGGTGTTCAGGCTTCAGTAGTTGCAGCACGTGGGCTCAGTAGTTTGGCTCAAGGGCTCCAGAGCATGGGCTCAGAAGTTGTGGCACACAGGCTTTGTTGCCCTGTGGCACGTGGAATCTTCCCAGACCAGGAATCAAACCAATGTCCCCTGAATTGACAGGCAGACTTCTATCCATTAAGCCTGCAGGGAAGTCCAACAACAAGCATGTTTTAAATGGGTGTGGAGGAATAGATAAGCCCCTTTTTGCTGTAACTCTCTCTGAGTTACATTGCAGTTATGCAATGTAAGTTATGCAGAATGCCTGAGCCCTCCCTTCTAGAAGACTGGGTCCAGGGAAGTCTTCTGCTTTGAACAGATCTCTAGGTTTTTGTTAGATACTCCAGTGCCAGTCTTTCCATAACATCTCTTTTGCCAGTAGGCCCATAACCAGGTATAATGCAACAATGGCACCCCACTCCAGTACTCTTGCCTGGAAAATCCCATGGACGGAGGAGCCTGGTGGGCTGCAGTCCATGGGGTCGCGAAGAGTCGGACACGACTGAGCGACTTCCCGTTCGCTTTTCACTTTCATGCATTGGAGAAGGAAATGGTAGCCCATTCCAGTGTTCTTGCCTGGAGAATCCCAGGGACAGGGGAGCCTCGTGGGCTGCTGTCTATGGGGTCACACAGCCTCGGACATGGCTGAAGTGACTTAGCAGCAGCAGCAGCAGCAGCAGCAGCAGCAGCAGCACATTAATACATTTTAACAGATTTTAAATGAACTTTCCCTAAGCAGATAGGAGAAAATTAGAACTTTCCGAGGGAAATCCCTTGGCAGAGAAGCACATCTGTCGGCTATTTGGCAGTCCTGAAACAGTTTCATCAGATTGCATCAGCAGTTTCTCTCAAAGTGTGAACAGTATGTTTGCTAAAGGCACACACAATCATGTCTGAACCTCATAAACTTCTCTCAATTACAAGGAACTGTCACTGTCAAAACCCTAATACCTCAAATGATCCCAACCACAAGTTCTTTAAAAAGAGAAAAACCACCACCATACTCAGATGTAGTATCTGAACCATGTAATACTATAGATGTTTTTTCTGCAGTCTGTAGGCAAAGCAAAATTTGACAGTGTTTTCAGTGCTGATAATGTACAAAGATGTTTATCTTTACTAGCTGGTAGTGTGGTATATCAGTATATAAACTTAGTTTTACTTCTAATTAAGCATTTAAATGTGGTAGCTTTTCTTTGCTTTTGTGACAAGATGGAAGATTAAGTAACTTCCATTGCCCAGTGGAATTATCCATGCTCAAAAACTCAACCCAAATTAATGTCTGATGGTGAAGTTCATTTCTAAATATTATAACCCTAATCATTTCAGGGGGAATTAATATTCCTTGTGAATGAATATTTTAACAAAATGTGTTGAGTTTATTAATAACTGAGTGAAGAAGAAACACAGTTCAAAAAATGGTCAGCATTTTGCTTGATAGTTACCTTTTATGCCTAATAATTAGTTCTGGGATTTCAAAGCCAAAGAACACATTTATTCAATTGCTATCCATTAATCTGGAAATGTCCTATCTTTTAATTGTTAAAAAAAAACACAACAGCTAATTGTTTCTGAATGTTAAGTTACGGTGGTCTTTGCGGCATGAACACTGGAATTAAATTTCTACTGTGGCATTTGGTTGGTAGGTAGTTTTCATGGTGCATCTTTCTAGTCCTTTTTGTAATTTGAAGATGAAAGAATGTGATCTAAACATTCTTAGCCCTAATGCTAATTTCTCTGAGAAACTTTCCTGATACCAATAATTGTGAACACTCCTTTATTTTGTATCTCTGTTGTATTTCTTCTTTCTCTGCCTCTGGAAATCTGGTGGTGGTGTTCTTCTCACCAGCTAGACTGTGGCTCCTTGCAATATCTTGGTTGTTTTATCTCCTTCATATATATATTGTATGGGCTTATATCATATTGGAACTTCAAGATGGGGTCTGGATAAAGCAAAAGGAATGAATCTTTGAAGTTAAATTTATAACGTAAAGGTTGATTACAAGTTTTAAAAAGTGACGTTCCATTTAAACTTCCTTAGAAGATTCAAGAGTTACCCTTTAATATGAACACTTAATGTCAGGTCGTTGGTGTTGGAAACTGAGGATTTCGGTTTAGACTTCACTCTAACCCCATGTTTGTTACAGAGGAAGAGCTAGGTAATTTCTCTGAATGGTGATTGATTATTTTCTTATGGCAATTTTGGGGAGATAGTATGGGCATGGTTAAAAATGGGTAAGGGTTCTTGAGTTGGAAAGATGAGAATTCATGTTCTAGTTCATCCGCTTTCTAGATGCAAGACTTTCAGCAAACTATTGTACATCTATGAGTCCCAGTTTATCTGTAAAATAACAATCCTATTCTCCTATGTATGTTATAATGATTAAACATTTAGTGCTTTTTAACAGCTGTAAAAATACTTACATAACAGAAGTGTTCACTGATGTTATTGGTAGTTAGTGAAAGTGTTTGGGATTCTGGAATGCAGGATTGTGGGAAAAAAATCTTTCTCTCAATACCCATATTGTCTGAAGTTGACTTTGACTATTTTCTTTGCACTTATCCCTATTTCCCCCTCATTAACTTCATATTTCTTCACTTTTCTTTCTAGGATAAATTGATATGTGATGGTTCTTGCAGGCTTTCTTTCTCTGTCAGAAAATGAGGTGGGGATGGTGCTATAGAGAAACATTATGTTCATACAAAACTGAGAACACCAGAAAGATATCTAGTACATTTGAGCTTTTGTTGTCTTCCAGATATTTAAAACAACTTTAAAAAACCCTGAAATTTCTGAAATCATACAGTAGAAAATTCATAGGGGAATAATACTGATACTTTCCCCCCACATTCTTAGATTTAGTAGAACTGAACTCTCATCTCTTGAAAGTAATGATGATAAGAGCCAGCATCCTGGACGCAGTGCTGTGAGGTAGACAATTCGATCACACTGTGTAAGTGGCCAGACTCCAGGGTCCATGCCTGCTATGTGTTCAGTTCTGTTGCTAGCCGTGGATAAGCTTTAGTCGTTACTACCTACAAGGAGCTTACATTGCTAAGGGAGAATAGAACACAGCCGTGCAGATCACACAGCTATCAAGACACATAGGACATTGACTCAAACAGCAAGAACAACGAAGGAGGACATGATGTTGTCTGTTTCTGGAGTGACAGAGGAAATGGTAATTTAGCATGGATTTTGGAGACAAAGTCAAATTTCCATAGAAGAGGAGGCTGAGGGATGTGAAAGGGAACTGGGCAGGTCTGTGAGGATAAGAAATAGCTGAGCTGAAGAAGGGTCCTGATGGACAGTGAGGTGACTGATAAGCCAAGATTGGAGAAAGTCAGTGTAGACCAAGAGAGTGTGCAGCCTGTCAGGGCTGCAGCAGGCTTGGACCTGAGACTGTCATTAGTGACCTTGGAAAGCAATTCTGTTAGAATGGCAGAGGGAAGGGCCAACACTGTATCTGGCTGAGGAGACAGGAAGATTGGGTGTTCAGATGATTCTGTCAAGAATGTTTATGGTTAAGGAAAGGAGAAAAACCAGTTGGTTGTTTGAGAGTTTAGCATGCATGGGAACACTTTTGTTTGTAAGAAAGAAGCGACATAGGATTAGTAGAGGAATCAACAGAAAAAGGGAGATTCAGATGAAATGGAAGAAAGAGAATGTTCTGAGCAATGGAAGAGGAAGCTGGGGAGAAGTGTTTTATTACACATTTATGTGGGATTTGAATGCTTAACTAGAGACTTGTAAGGGAAAATATGTTTTGGGCAGAAATGCCTGTTGACCCTCCACATCCTTTTTCTTTATGATATGGCTTGCTGAGTTGCCAAAACTCAGAATAAAGAAAACAGAGGTTGACATGGTGTCATCAGCTTAATATTGAGCAGTCTGTGTTCTTCCTAAGGAGGTTTCTCTTTCCTTTGATTCTTCTTCTCTTGGCTTACCTCTGTCTACTCCACTATCTTGATGTTGGCCACATCTGACTCCTTAGTCAGTTGCTCTTGACTCCTGGCTTTTTTTTTTCTTAGCTACCAGGTCTTGGCCACCCAGTTTGGGCTCAAAATTTAATGCAGGTAAATCAATCTGTAATGATCTCTTTTCTTGGCAAGGCCAAGGTCTTGACTTTTCATATCCTGTCCTCTTAGGAGCCCTGCTGTCTTTAGCCTAGCAGGCCCCAACCTTTCTGGCACCAGGGACCAGTTTTCATGGAAGACAATTTTTCCATGCACTGGGGGTAGGGGGATGGTTTCAGGATGATTCAAGTGCATTACATTTATTATGCAATTTATTTCTAATCTAATGCTGCCACTGATCTGACAGGAGGTACCAGTTCATGGCCCAGAGGTTGGGGACCCCTGGTACTAGTGGATAGCCTGTGACTGTTCCCTCACTGTGCTAGTGAGTTCTGTGGGACACAGGAGAGGGCATAGTAGATGGCAACAAACGGTACAGGAAGAAGGAGGAGAGATATTGGGGAAAATACATTTGGAAGCATCAGCCTAGAATAGAGGAGGAGCATTATGTCTCTGGAAAGACAGCCTTAGACAACAGTTAAGAGTGAAGATGCTGTAGCTGAGGAAGCACCTAGCACAAGGCCCAGTGGGCTAGAGACACCGGGGAGAACAGGGTGTGAAATACGTGAAGATCATCCGAGTGAGGACAAGCAAAGGCTATTCAGCCAGAGCTTGCTGATGCGAGGGTGTCCACCACCATCACTTGCATTTGACAGAGACGTAAAGGCAATCATGGGAGTGGAAACTTAAGGGAGGAAAGAAGTGAAGCCTCCAGGGGTGCTCTGACTAGAGGTTGTTGACATGGGAAGCTGTAACCAGCAAGGGAGAAGCAGATAAGGGTGTGTGTGTGTGTGTGTGTGTGTGTGTGTGTGTGTGTGTGTGTGTGTGTGTGTATGCTCAGTCACTTCAGTCATGTCCAACTCTTGCAACCCCATGGAGTGTAGCCCACCAGGCTCCTCTGTCCAGGGGATTTCCCAGGTAAGAATACTGGAGTGGGTTGCCCTTTCTGTCTCCAGGAAATCTTCCCAACCCAGGAATAGAACCTGTGTCTCCTGCATTGCAGTCGGATTCTTTACTTACTGAGCTACCTGGGAAGCCCCTGTGGTAGGTTGCTGCTGCTGCTGCTGCTGCTAAGTCGCTTTAGTCGTGTCCGACTCTGTGCGACTCCATAGACAGCAGCCCACCAGGCTTCCTTGTCCCTGGGATTCTCCAGGCAAAAACACTGGAGTAGGTTAAGGGAACTTATTTAACTTTCTTTGGCTGGTGCTGAGTTGGAGACCAAGGGTAAAAATTGGGGAGACTAGGCATTATTGAATAACTACCAGCTGTGTAGGGCTAACTACTTCAGAGGGTGTGGTTCGGCTTCCTAGACTGGTTGCTGCAGACTGTGAGTCAGAGTTCTCTTTTGTACATGGCCATCATCCTTCGTATATTCAGTCTCTCATGGGTTGGGGTTACAGAGGTCATTTTCACTGTGTGTATGTACCATGTTTTGCAGGACATGCTGGAGCCCGTGGTCTGGTGAGATCTAAATTGTCTCAGAACTCTGCATTCTTCCAGGCGGCAGCATGCCAGCACACGATGTTTAGAAACTAAGAGGGCTGGCTTCTAAACAGAAACTGGAAACAGTGTTTTTATAGATGTTAACTTTTAAAGAAACATTAGAAGTAACACTCAAAGTGCTTCTTCTTTTGTGTTTACTCAAATATAGTTCTAAGTGCAGCTGTGGCTTTCAGAGCAGCCTAATTACTTTCATATACCATGATCAGTCGATAGAACATTGGGGAAAGTCACAGCTATAAATGTATATTACTTGAGGGAGAATATTTGGTCTTAGAAATATTAACGCAGCCTCCCATCTCATATTATAGAAATTAGTTTTATTTGTGAAGTATAATTTGATTGACTTTCTGACCCACCTAAGAGTGTGGCATCGGGGAGAAGTGTTTTTATACACTGGCTGGCTCTGAGTTCTTAATTCTAGAGATGTCAGCTCACAGGAAAGACAGTGTGTTCTTAAAAGAGATGTACTTAGATATCCTCTGCTTTGTTCATGGGAAAGGTCAAGAGGATGGAGACACAGAAAGTCAAACATGGTGTCAGACAGTAGGAGATGGCACATACGCATTCTCAGTCGCTCAGTCCCCTCTGACTCTTTGCTTCCATATGGACTGTTGCCCACCAGGCTCCTCTGTCCATGGAGTTTTCCCAGGCAAGAATACTGGAGCGGGTTACCATTTCCTTCTCCAGGGGATCGTCCCCATCCAGGGTTCAAACCCAGATCTGTGACTCCTGCTTTGCAGGCAGATTCTTTACCGCTGAGCCATCTGGGAAGCCCTATTGTAGATGGCAGTCATTTCCAGTTAACACAGAGCTATAAAACACTACAAGAATATTTTTTTAATCACTATTTATTTATTTCATTGAGCAGCAAACATTGAAAGTTACCAATGTAGAAAACTAAGTGGTGGGATAAAATCATGCCTGTGAATGTTTTTAAGCATTTTCAAGTTTGTTGTTCTGGTAGAAACTCCAAACACTTTTCTTCACTGATGTATGTTGCATGTACAGACTAATGTGCAGGGAAAATTATTATGGAGAAGCATCACATCATTTGCATGAATGCTTTGTTTATAATAGCAATTCAAAGTAATACTTTTCTGGGGCTCATTGGTATCATAAGGACAAAAAAATTGTCTTCTCTTTCTATTTATGATCAAAAACAGTCTTGCCTATGGTCTCAAGGGTACAAAGTGAGAGTAACCAACTGTATATTACTACTGGAAAGACAATTCATGCTCACTTAGTGAAAGCTGATCTGCCCCCCGGAACTTGGAGAAGGGCTCTGGCCTTCAGGATGTCTTGGTGATGGCCAAGCTGCTCATTGGCCTAGTCTGAGCCATCAGTTCAAGGTCAGGTTTTGCTACTGCCACAGTTTACTTGTTTCATGCCGAGCACTTCCCCAGGGCCTGTACTGTCACCATGAGGTCAGTGCTGGCCACTGGGCACATACACGGCGAGTCCAGCCAATGCTGGGAGTTGGAAGAAGACAAGACTGCACTCTCTTTCTCCATACTCAGCTCATCTTCCTACATGTGATGTCTTCACTTCTTGCATAATCCAGTTGAAAGAGCTAAAGAATTTCTGTGAGCCTACCTAACTGCCTAGAATAATGACTTTGTTTCCAACCAACTTTGTTTCTAAATGTGGCTGTAGAACTAAATTCTGATCGATGGGCATGAAGAGAAGTGATATGTGCAACAACTAAAACATATCCTTAAAGGTTGGAGGTCAGTCCTGCCTCTATCCGGCTGTCTAGTCAGTGGATGGAATGGCTGGAGTGCCATCTTGGACTGTGAGAGTGAGGACCATTCTTTAGGGTTGGTGGAACAGAAATCTGGAAGTAGTCTGGGTTTTAGATGATGGCAGAGTAAATGGTCAGACCACTTCTGGTCTATTGGTTCCCAGACTTATATGGCAGAATGAAAATATGTCTCTTAAACACCTGTTATTTTGGAGTGTTTTTGTGTGTGTGTGTCTGTATGTCTGTGTATAATATTATATAGGTATGTCTGATTCTAACTAACAGACTATACATATGTGTGTGTGTGTGTGTGTGTATGAAGTGACGTGAAGTCACTCAATTGTGTCCAACTCTTTGCGACCCCACGAGCTGTAGCCTACCAGGCTCCTCTGTCCATGGAGTTTTCCAGGCAAGAATACTGGAGTGGGTTGCCATTTCCTTCTCCAGGGGAACTTCCTGACCCAGGAATCGAACCCTGGTCTCCTGGATTGTAGGCAGACGCCTTACCATCTGAGCCACAAGGGAAGCCCTACATACATATATATTTATATATATATAAAATTGTATCTCCTTTCAGCATCTCAAAATATTATTATGTTACAAATACACAGCATATCTGTAATATTCATGTGTGTGTGTGTGTGTGTGTGTGTGTGTGTGTGTGTGTATAATCATGGGGCTTCCCTGGTCGGTCAATGGTAAAGAATCTGCCTGCAATGCAGGAAAAGCAGGTTTGATCCCTGGGTCAGGATGATCCCCTAGAGAAGGAAATGGCAACCCATTCCAGTATTCTTGCCTGGGAAATCCCATGAACAGAGGATCCTGGTGGGCTATAATCCTTGGGGTAGAGAAAAGAGTCAGACACGACTTAACAACTAATTAACAACAACATATAGTTATATGTATATATGACAATCATAAGTGTGTATATATATATGTATTTATATGTATAAAATTTTTATACCCTAATTTTGATAGGATATGTGTAATTCAAAATGTTATAAGAACACTTGCAACTTCTAATTTGAGGGTCACTTTGTTAAGATAAATCACTTTAACAACGTTTCATTAAAGGGCAGATTTAAAATCTGATTTCCGTCCTTAACTTCTGAAAAGAACACATTGGAAGCTGTTGCACTTGGCATATACACCACATAACCAGAGTGACTGTAGCAACCTCAGCTGATTCCTCTTAAGTCACTTCAGTATGGTGGCAGTGAATGTTCCTCTTCTTCAACTTCCCCAAAGTCTTCCTTCTCCCAAAGCCTTATAACTGGAGACTCTTGGAAATGTCTCTTTTTAAGGGGAGCCAGGCAGTTCTTCCCCAAACAGCACCAGTTAGTGTTCAAAACTGAGTAATTTCGTTATGGAAAGCACTCTCTCCTACAGTATATTTGAATGAGCAAAGTAACAAATGAATCTCAGAAGGCTCATTTCATTTTCCTGTTTGCCATTTTCATCTTGTTTCCTGGCATAGCATATTGAAGAACTAGCTTTAGTCCTCTAAGACGTGGGGAGGGCCAAATCAGCATACCTGGACTTTGAATTGTTTTCCTGCTAAGGATTAAACTTCATTCCTAGTTATTATGTGTGTGTAAGAGTCTGTAGCAAGTGGATTTATACAGCTCAGTGGCTATTTTCTCTTGTTGACAGTCTCTGGGGAGTTTGCCTCGAACCAGTTCCTACTTTAGGCCTCCTTGCTGTCAAAATAATATAAACACCAGGGACAGAAAATATATATCTGTCTGTCAAGCCTATCTTCTTCCTCTGTGACGGTTGCTAATTAGGTTCTGAAAGTTTTAAGTGCAGAAAAGGTGGGCTCAAAACCAGATGCTCATGCTGCAGTTTAATGGGGGTGGGGGCACAGGCAGGGATTAGGGAGTACATTCTAGAATCTGTGGGCTTCTCAGGTGGTGCAGTGATTAAAGAATCTGCCTGCAATGCTGGAGGCACAAGAGATGTGGGTTCAATCCCTGGGTTGTGAAGATCCTTTGTAGTAGGAAATATCAACCCACTCCAGTATTTTTGCCTGGGAAATCCCATGGACAAAGGAGCCTAGTGGGTTGCAGTCCATAGGGCCTCAAAGAGTCAGGTGTGACTGCGTGACTGAGAATGTTAATGAATTAATGTTCTAGAGTCTATAAAAGTCCATTCGATTGTTCAGAGTTGGTGACAATGTAGGGGATCATTATGTGTAATGAAAAGTATGTTTTTTATTGTTATTTTTTATATGAATTTCTACTGGAGTATAGTTGCTTTGGTCTTCCCAGGTGGCACTAGTGGTAAAGAAAGTGAAAGTGAAAGTCGCTCAGTCGTGTCCTACTCTTTGCGACCCCATGGACTATACAGTTACCAGGCCAGAATATTGGAGTGGGTAGCCTTTCCCTTCTCCAGGGAATATTCCCAACTCAGGGATCGAACCCAAGTCTCCTGCATTGCAGGTGGATCCTTTACCAGATGAGCCACAAGAGAGGCCCCATCTGCCAATGCAGGAGACACAGGAGACTCAGGTTCAATCCCTGAGTTGGGAAGATCCCCTGGAGAAGGGAATTGCAACCCACTGCAATATTCTTGCCTGGAGAATCCCTTGGACAGAGGCGGCTGGTGGGCTACATTCCACAGGGTCAGAAAGAGTCGGAAATGACTGAAGTGACTTAGCACAGCACAGCATAGTTGCTTTACAATGCTGTGTTAGTGTCTACTACTAGGGAACTGAATCAGCTGTATGCATACATATAGCTGTTATAGTTTGAGCATATGTATATGTGGCGCTAAGTGTTTCTTTTACCCTTATTGGAAGCCTCAGATTCTCAGAAAATTTTTGGGGATTTATGTCATGAGACCTGCATATATTCTAACCCTGGCTCAGTATATCAAGTGGATACTGCTTCATTGTTGACTTTCATTTGGTTTCAGTGGGATTTCTATGATGAAGCAGCATTTCCCTGACTCTGTTCATTCTTTGCCTTGGCCGAATCCCATTCAGGAATTGTACTAGATTGCCTCCTCCTAGAAGCCTTCCTGTATTCCCTCAAGGCCTGATTAGGAGCCTTGTTTTCCTGTGATCTTATCATGTATATCCTGTGCTTTAAGTCTTCTGTAGTCTTGGCTGTGCCTTCCAATTTGCCTTATTTCCTTTGGGAGCAATGGTGCCAGCTCAGTGCCTGGCCTGTAGTAAATACTCAGGAAATATATGTGCTGAATTAATGCATTTTTCCAGAGGGACTTATTGTACTTATGGGTGAAATTTTTAGGCATGGGCATAGAAGTTACAAGATAAATATTAGTCGATTGGATTTCCAGTGCTTAAGTAATTCTCTGTTGCAAAGCAGACACTTCTGAAAGACTCATTAATGGTTTGGGATGTTATTTACAACATTAAAGCAGTTTTCTGAAAGAGCATATATATTACACCCTGTTTCCTCCTAAGTGCATAGACTTAGTGAAGGATAAACAATAAATCAATAACATCCTGAGAATTACTGGAAGAAGCAGTGCACTCTGTTATTCCCTGGGGGCAGAGTATAGAGGTGATGGGTGAAGAGAACTTCTGATTTTCTGTCGTGACAATGGGTGACAACATCTGTACGATGAATTTTCATTAACTTTTGAATCCATGAAGCAGAGTGTTGAGTCTATGGTAGATTTTTGTTTGAACCAAATTCCTTCTCTTTGTTCAGGAGGTTTGGTCCCGAAGCATCCAACAGGATTCCTCTCCTCTTGCAGATTTTGACCTAGGAAAACTTGTTTATAGTAATTCAAAAAGTTTTCAGAGTTTACTTGCATTTTAAATGATTAATTGATGGGAAGAAATATTTTCATTTTGAAATTTTTCTTTTTTTAATATTTGCTTGTTTATTTTCGACAGCACTGAGTCTTCGCCGTTACTCAGGCTTCTCTCTAGTTGCAGAGAGTGAGGGGCTACACTCGGGTTGCTGTGCACAGGCTTCTCACTGCAGTGACTTCTCTTTCTGCAGAGCACAGGGGCTAGGGTGCACGGTAGTAGTTCCAGTAGCTGCAGTTCCCAGGCTTTAGAGCACGGGCTCAGTAGTTTTGGCGCACGGGCTTAGTTGCTCCACCGCATATAGGATCTTTTCAGATCAGGGATCAAATCTGTGTCTTCTGCCTTGGTAGGCAGATTCTTTACCACTGAGCCACCAGGGGAGCCCTGAAATTTATTTCTGAATTTGAAGAGCAAATTAAAGAATTCCTTTCAACAGTCCTGTAGATAAGTAGTTTCTTGGTGCGCCACTATTTACCTAGGTTTGCGAGTCCAGAAACTGAAGTTTGTACATTTACCCAGAGTTGAGAAGGGCCAAGGCCACTGAGTCATGCTTCCTAACTAATAAGAAGATTATAAATTAGAATGCTAGTGTGTTCATTCTCCAGGAGAAATATAACTGCCAGGTTACATTCATGTTATCCGGTCAGCACTTTCTCCAGTAAGAAGTCACTGTGGCAAATTAAATTATAATCAGAAATAGACTGTGCTGGTGAGGGTGTGGGGGAAACAAGAAGTATCGGATGCCATTAATAGAAGTTTAAATTGCTATAACCTCTCTGAAGGGAAAGTTTGGCAATATTTCATATAAAATGCATGTGTCCTTTGCCCTTGCAATTTTGTTTCTATAAATTTATCTTCAAGATGAATCTTGACATGTGAGCAAAGACATATGCATAAGAGTATTCCTTAGAGTATCATGCTAGGAATGGAAGAAATCTCAGTATTTATCCAAATTAAACTGGTCAGATGATTTATGGTATATCTATATCATAAACTGTGATTCTGTTAAAGAGAATTGTATATGTTTTATAAGACAATGGACTCCAAAATTTGTTACTGAGGTGAAAATAAAAGCTACGAAACTATCTGTAAAATGGGCTTCCTTCCACTGTACTAACCGAAAGGGATATACACGTGTATGTGTTACTTGGCAAAGTGTGTTTCTGAAGTGCAGGAGACAAGTGTTTATGCCTAGAAGGGCTGGGGTTGGAAGGAGACTCATTTCTCACTTTAAGTGCTTGGTTTACATCTATTTGAAATGTGTTGGCCTGAGCTTGCATGTTATCCGTTTTCATGAAAACAAAAAGGTAAAATGACGCTTGAACGGTTTCTTGTTGAGCTTTGTGGAGTTTAAAGCTACCAACAAGGAAGGCGGTCTTGTTGCATAGCCTCGTTCCAAATGATCTCCTGCCAGGCAGATCCCATCCACCCCAGAGAGCAGTGTCTCTCAAGAGAAAGTTGTCATCTCTCTGTGCTCCGCGGACATCGCCTCCCACACGTGACAGTATTCTATTGATGACCAGTCCCTCCTGGAGCTGAACTCTGTTCCTTGAAGGAAACTTGGGAATCACCTGAGTCTCAAAAGCAACACACTTCCAGGTCACTTCTTAGGTTATGTCGACTTTGGTGAAAATTATCGCCAGAGGAGCGCATTCAAATGCTGACTCCAGAGGTTCTGACTGACTTGGTCTGGGGTGGGGTCAGGAGGCCCCTCTCTCAGGGGATTCTGCTGCAAACGATGTATCTGTACACTTCTCCCTCCTTCCCGTCTGAGAAGTTCAGAGAATGAGAATTCTCAGATCCTGTCTCTAGATTCCAAAGTCATTTGACTCTATGCATCTTTTATTGATGACATATATTTTAAAGAAATCAGGAGTAAATTATTAGCAAGTTCATCCATTCTGTATCAGTTGAGCCTTAGTAGATGTGAGGAGAAAGGAAATATGACCAAGTTCTGGGTTTCCTTAAGACAGAGAATGACCCCTCCACAGTGCCCAGCTTGCGGGAGACCCAGATTATTTTATGCACACTCATCTCAGCCTAAATCCTTCTCAGTCCATGTGGATGATGGAAGATAGTAATATATCTCTGAAAGCAAGGAAGGAAGAACAGTTGAATTAAATTATGGGCAGCTGACCTTTGATTTTAATCACAACTGCTTTTAAATGGAAATGAAAGGAGAGGGAGTGGCAGAAGTGGGGGGAGAATGGGAAAAAAGAGAGTCAAGTGAAGTGCATGGGCTTTGGAGTTAGGCTGACTTGCCCCCTGATACACATTCTACCCCTGGCAAGTTGTGCGGTGATGAACTTGGTGGGAAACTTCTCTGTGCTGAGAAATAAAGCTAAAACTGACCCCATTAATATGGTCACAAGAGAAAAAGAGACTATATGTAAACAGCTTAGCACAGTGCCTGGCATCTATCAGAAGCTCAATAGATGAGGGCTAAATGTTTTCAAAAGGAGCAGGAAATAGAAAAGAGATAATAACATGGGCTTGTCAGTCCCTCCTTTTAGCTCAATGGACCCATTAGTCAGGAGATCTGAGTAGCAGCCTCCAAAGTGGCCACTAGGTAATGTCTTGCATGACTTTGATCAAACCATTAAATTCCTTGAGCTTCATTTGTAAAATAAGAGACTTGAAATATAGAACTTGTTCATCTTCACTGTTGTTTTGCCTCTAAACTCTAGGGACAAATCAAAACATTTCTTTAAAATTCCCATTTTGGGAGAATGGCATTGAAACATGTATACTATCATGTAAGAAACGAAGTGCCAGTCTATGTTCAATACAGGATACAGGATGCTTGGGGCTGGTGCATGGGGATGATCCATAGAGATGATATGGGGTGGGAGGTGGGAGGGGGGTTCAAGATTGGGAACTCACGTACACCCGTGGCTGATTCATGTCAATGTATAGCCAAACCAATACAGTATTGTAAAGCAAAATAAAGTAAAAATAAAAATTAAAAAAAAAATAAAATAAAATTCCCATTTTTTCCCCCTAAAACCCCAGTGCATAACAGGTCTATTAATACATACACCTTTCATATGTATTAATAGAACTTAGACAGAAGGAAGTCTTTTCTCTAAATCTGTGATCCTTCCTATGCATGATATTTGAATTATGTCTCCAGTTGATTCTCCTTAGCTGCAAGTGAAGTTAAGTTCCTTTTTCTTTAATTCCTAACTTTTTTGAAGTTTCTGATGAATTAGCACACATCTGATTGTTTTGATGTGTAAATGCTAAGTCAGGGGAACGGTCAAATAGGTTGTGAGGAGGTCATCTTATTGGATTGCTCAGCTCCTGCCCTGAACTCCCCTTTCTTTATTTCTGTGATAGAGTCTGGAAATGGGTGAGGAAGAGCTCAGCAGTCTCCATTGTGTCAGCTCATTGCCATCAGTGTGCTCACACGAGAGAGACCTCAGATGATTGTTTACTCTCTCTATAGCTCTAATTTTGACATCATATTTAAATCTCTGTTGCGTTTTATGATCCAGCCTGCTCCTATGTTCATGGGACACTCACTTCTTGAGGTGCTCCATGAAAAGAAAGTTTCTTTGGTTTAAAAAGTGTGGAAGATGCTGTACACTATATTGCCCTCCTTGGGGGAAATCTCAGTGCACATAAGGATTTTAAAGGCTCTGAGAATTCCCCAAGGGAAGGAAAAATGGTTAAATTCAGCATCTCCCAGACTTACAAATTAAAAAAATACTACACACCTATAATCTCTCTCCCATGATCATGTTCCACAGAACCCAGGTTGGGAAGTATTTTCATAGGCTATGGAAAGGCTCTAAATAATTGATCCCACTCTATTATTTGTGAACCAATCAAAAAAGCAGAAGAATCTGGTTCCTGGAAACTGTGTCTTGAAAAGCAACTGGAATTAGAATTTATGTCTTGAAGTGGTAACTTTATGTTGAGATGTACATTTGAGTACCTAGCCCAGTTTAATTTGTAGGTGCCCTCTGTCGACTCACAGAGTATTGATGGATCTTTCTTGCCTCCACTGCAAGACTTTGTGAGTCTCAGAATTTCATTTAAATATTTTGTTGGAGAATGTTTAAGTAGCTATGGATCTGAATGAAAAATAACACCATGTGAGTCTGTAAATAAATAATTAAAATTGTGTGTGAATAACCCCAGGGTGAATACCACCATGGCCATATAATGTAAAGAGTTTCAATAGAGCTCCAACGAAATACATCTGTGTCTGGCTCCAAAAATTGCTTTCTGAAGATTGGAGAGGTGGATTTATTAGAGTCTACATATTTCTGATTATGCATGAATATGCTGTTGTGAAGTTCCAGGAAATTCGAGTCCTGGGTATTTTCTAATGCTTAGAGAGAAATTTGTTTCAGAATTAGGTATAGACCACTCAGCTTCAGCCTACTCTTAGATGAACTGTTATCATATTTACTGACAAACACGGACATAATCCCCGTTTAGATATTCCAGCTCTACTAGTAACTGTAAATGTTCTTTTTATTTTCTAATCTTGCCAAGCTGAAAAGGAAAGGGCTGCACTAAAATGGTTTTGTTGATGCCTGAAGTGATGCAAAGCTAAGATGAAGGTAGCAAATACAGAAAAAATAAATTCAAAATGATTTGTTTAGATTAGGTTTATAGGCTCATGTAGTTTAGTGGAGTGAGACCAAAAACCAAGAATAATCAGAGAGCCTTTTGCCTAAGAACAAACATATATAGTCCAGGAACATTAGGGCATTGCTAGTTATTACATTGAAAGGATCTTCATTCAACAATAGAAAAAATAAAGAAAAAGGGAAATGGGCTGGAGCTTTGTGGATAATTAGCTAGCATTACAAGGAAGTGAAATGCCACATTTTGGATTACAGTTGTATAATAGAGTGTGGTCCTCTGTAATTTCTTTCTCCTTTTCCATGTTAGATAAACACTTATAATTAGAGGAGACAATAGGTTCTGATAAATCTTTAGTCCTAGGCAAAATGTTTGCATTCCTTAGTCTCCAGTTGACCACGTTTAATACAAAAGGAGAGCACATTTGAGACTCTAAGGGGAACAGTGGCTTACGGATGCTGCACAGCAGTGCTTGGTCCTCTTCTGTCCATTTGTTTATGACTTGGGGCCATCCCTGCTTCATCTGGACTCACTGATATTGCCTCCCTAGTTCATGTTCATCTGTGTGTGTATAAAACAGATCTGAGAGGACCTTCTTTGTTGGAAGGGGGTAATAGGCAGCCGTGTCCTGATAAATGCTTAATAATTGGCTCTCGGAGGAAAAAACAGTCTTGATATGCAACACTGGAGGATTTGGGGACTTCGATGGAGTAAATGCTCCTGATGTGGCCAATTTCAGTTTATCAACCTGACATCAGCTGCTCACAATATCCTGAAAATGTGACAAGCAGTTCTCATGAGCTAGTGGGAGCCAACTCCAGCACACCCTTGCTAAATTCCTTAACCCCAGGTCATCTTGTGGGGCTGTTTCTGCAGACACCCTTAAGGCCCTCGCAGACTCTGGGGAAAGCCATTTGAAAATAATTGGCTGATCTGCTCTTTAAGATGCCTTTCAGAGCCCAGATTCTAGAATCCTTTCTCAAGAAAAGTTTAGAGCTGGAATACATTGTAATTGTGTGCGATGAAGTGTTTTTAAATATCAGTTTATATTGATATTATTTTTTGTTTCTAATGCTTCTGGGAGAGCTGGTGATTTAACTTGGCTACTTTTAGAGAATATGTATAAAATACTAAAAAGTGGTTTTAGGGAAGGCAAGTGATTCTCACACACTGGTACCTGTGGATACTTCTGCTCTTTGAGCATGGAGCTGTTGCCAGATGAGATCTTTGTATATGACGAAACTTTGCATTATGCCTAATGCCTTTAATATAGGATGCTTTGTCTTGTAAGATAGGCTTCCCCAGTGGCTCAGATGGTAAAGAATCTGCCTGTAGTCTGTGAGACCCAGGGTTGATCCGTGGGTCAGGGATATCCCCTCGAGAGGGCAATGGCAACCCATTCCAGTACTGGAGTATTGGACAGAGGCTGGCAAATGTCGCTCCATCAACCAAATCTAGCCTGTTACCTGTTTTCATGTGGCTCATAATCTAAGGATGGTTTTTACATTTTTGAATAGTTTAAAAAAAAAAAAAGCCAAAAGAGGAGTAATAATTGTGACACGTGAAAACGATGGTTTCAGTGACCTTAAGTAAAGTTCTGTTGGAACACAGCCTTGCTCTTTCGTTTGTATCCTCTATGTTATCATATCATCTGTGTTATCATATCATCTCTGGCTGCTCTTATGCTATACCAGAAAGGTTGAATAGTTTCAAAAGACAATATGGGGCCTGCATAGCCTGAAATATTTACTATCTGGCCCTTTGTAGAAAATGTTTACCAACCCCTAATCTAGGGAACAGGTGTCCGAGGAAATGTGACCAGTTAGTTCAAAGTTCTGTATGGTGACTGAAGACATAGAGTAGGAAAGCCAAATTCATCCATAATGAGATTGACAGGCATTGCAAAAGGAAATAGCAAGAACCACAAATGTCTCAAAATATGAAAAACAGCAAGGAGAATAATATATTTCTCACTTTGCACAAGTCATCTCCTTTCAGGTTTTTGTTTTGTTTTGTTTTAATGACCTGAGATGAAGAAAGTTTTCTTCTTGTGCTGTCGGGTTGATGTGTTCTGACTTAGATGATCTCCTGCTGCCCCAGGACCCTGATGCTTCTGCTCAGTAGAGGAGGATCACTGGTGGTTCCAAGGGCTGGCCTTGGAACTCGCCGCTGTACCATCTACACCACTTACAAGGACTGGCTTTAGAGTCAGAGAGCTGGGAGTCATGTCCTAGCTCAGCTCCTTATTTGATACATGGACACATTTCTTTTAATGGTTCTCATCTTCAGTTTTCTCACCTATAAAACATCAAATTGTTCTGAGTATCAAGTAAAATACTTAAATTGATTAGCACAGAATCTGACACACAGTATTGTGATAACTGTTACTTTTTGTTGTTATCATTGTTATTATGTTATTAGTCTTACTATGTTTGTATACCACAGGGACTCCCATGAGAAAGGAGGTGTTAGTCACTCAGTCTGTGACCCCGTGGACTGTAGCCTGCCAGGCTTCTTTGTCCATGGAATTCTCCAGGCAAGAATAGTGGAGTGGATTGCCATTTCATTCTCCAGGGGCTCTTCCTGTCCCAGGGCTTCCCATACACCTGCATATCTATGTTTTGGGTTAAGGTTTTATCCTTTTAGTTTTAGCAGACAGAGATTAATGTTTAATTTGGCAGGATCTTGATGTATAACATGAATTCTTTGCATGCCCAACACTCCATCTCCAGGAAGTTGTCTCAAAAAGAAACTCATGCAAGTGTTACAGTCTCAGTCAATATTTAAAACATTGGTCTGGTGAGAAGTTTGTCCCCATTCATTTCTTCCCAAGAGGAGACTGCCCTCCAGTGGAAACAGTTCTGATAAGGGGAGAAAATCATTTTGGTAGTGAAGACTATGCAACAAATGCCCTGTATAATTTTTTTTCTGATACAATATACCTGTTTATGAAATTTAAGAAAACTCTCCCACTGTCCCAGAACCTCCACGGTCTGCTCTGATCTGATGATGGCATTCATTAATTAGACCTTCATTCCTTTGACAGCCATCTTCCATCCCTACCATGTGGCATAGTCATTGCTTTAATTAAGCAATACAGAACTGAGGTACTTTAAAATATCCCGATACCTAGGTTGCACCTCAGTTCAACTAAGTCAGACTCTCTGGGGGTGGGATCTAGAAATCAGTATTTTATTTTTAAAGTCCCCTCCAGGGCTCAGTGATAAAAGAACCTGCCTGCCAATGCAGGAGACGTGAGTTCGATCCCTGGGTCGGGAAGAACCCCTGGAGAAACAAATGACAACACACTCCAGTATTCTTGCCTGGGAATTCCCATGGATAGAGGAGTCTGGTGGGCTATAGTCCATGGGGTCGCAAGAGAGTTGCACACGACTTAGCAACTAAACAACAACAACAAACCGCACACTGTACACAAAATTCAGCGTGCAGCCAAGGGTGACAACCACAGCTTCAAACCTTTTGGTTTTTAAGCAAACTTGCTTTTAAACAAAGTAAAGCAGACACCTTACTCTCATGTTACTGTGATGTTTGCTCTTCCAAAGCATGGGTAAGTGTAGCATCTGTTGTCACCTGCTTATATTGGAGTGTCATCTCTGGGGAAATTTGCTGATACAGTCTTTTTTCATTTGCTTGTTAATAAAGAAGAATCTTTTAGGTAGTAAGAGAGGAAGATAAGAAATGAATCTTTGCTGCTTCTATAACTGTAAATCCCATCGATGGGTTCTGTTTGGGACCAGCAATTATCTAGACTTTGATAATGTCATGGCTAAACTGTACAGAGGCATTTGGGCTCACCTGACAAAAACGCATTGAGGTAGCTTGAATTTATGGAGGAATTCTTTCTATGTATTCACTGACAGTCGTGTGTGTGTGTGTGTGTGTGTGTGTGTGTGTGTGTGTGTTTAGCCTGGTGATTAGACAAGCTGAAAAATTTTCTTCTCATTAACATATTATTTCTTGTGTTTAGCTCATTATAGATATTGTATTGATCTAATCTTTTACTTAAATAAGAATCGCTACAGTTATTTCTGAGTTTGAGGCTATTGAAGGAAGGTTAATTAATTTTTGTTATCTGTAAAATGAAAATAATGATATTACCTACCTCCTAAGGTTGTTAAGAAAAAGGAAGAGATAATGTGTTTGAGGCATCCTAGTGGCTGGCACAAGTAGGTGTACTGATGTTATTATGATATTGAGGCAAAAGTATAATAGAGGTCAAGGACAAAGATACTGCTGTTTTAGTTCCCCTGGGTTTGTATCTTGTCTAGACTACCTGTCAGCTCTGTAATTTTAGGCAAATTAGTTTCCCTCCTTTAGTCTTCATTTCCTCTCCTGGAAACTTTCAGTCAACTTATTTGGTAGGGGTGGTAAGAGAGTTGAAAATTAAGTCAGTTAAGTGAAATCACAAATTAATATGCTTATCACTATTCCTGGCATTTGGTAAAAACGTTTTCATATATAGAGGCTTCCCTGACAACTCAGTTGGTAAAGAATCTGCCTGCAATGCAGGAGACACCAGTTTGATTCCTGGGTCGGGAAGATCCCCTGGAGAAGGGAAAGGCTACCCACTCCAGTATTCTGGCCTAGAGCATTCCATGGACTGTATACTCCATGGGGTCACAAAGAGTTGGACAGGACTGAGCAACTTTCACTTTTCATATATATATATATGTATATAATAGGAAGAAAGTATGGTGTGTGTGTGAGAGACACAGAAAGAGAGAGAGAGGGAGAGAAGGAAAAAGAGGTTAAGAGCTGAAAGAGACCTTACCTTGCTTCTTGTGGTCCCTGAACCAGCAGTATCAGCACCAGTTGGGATCCTGTTAGAAAGGTGTAATTTCACCACCCCAGAACTACTGAATCAGAATCCAGAGAGATGTTGTGGGAGGGAGGTGGAGGGGTTCATATTTGGAACGCATGTAAGAATTAAAGATTTTAAAATTTAAAAAAAATAAAAAATTAAAAAAAATAAAAAATAAAATAAAAAAAAAATAAAAAGATCCCTGGTGATTTGTGTACACGTTGGAGCAGCACTTCTCTAGTCAATGAATGACAAACACAAAGTAAAATTGCCACCACTGTATAGAACACCCTTGGCAAGTATTAGTCATCAAACATGACATTCCACCCCTCAGCATCCTGCCTAACCACTCCAGACAGCTTCAACTAGTTGGTAGGAATTGACAAGTAAGATACAACCTATCGCAGAGGAAACTTATTGCATGGGAACAATGACTTGCCTGAGCTAGAAAGACAGTATTGCCAAGATAAGACTCCCAGTTCAGGGCTCGTAAACTTCCAACTGGTAATACTGTATGTACATTACCTTACACTGCTTCCACAATGTCATTCGGTAACATAGAGCTATAGTCTGGCTGGCTTTTCACAACAACTGGTAGGTCAAAAAAAGGTAATTTATATTAGAGGATAAAATAGGATTCAGCGGTATCATTCAAGTTGAAAAGAAATAGGTTAAAATCATGTGGTAGAGAATCTGCCTGCCAGTGCAGAAGATATGAGTTTATCCCTGGGTGGGGAAAATCCCCTGGAGGACGAAATGGCAACCCACTTTAGTATTCTTGCCTGGAGAAGTCCATGGACAGAGGTGCCTGGTGGGCTACAGTCCATGGGGCCACAAAAGAGTCAGACATGACTTAGTGACTGATTATGGACGCACGTAGGTTAAAATCAGATAACAGTGTTTCTATGGTCAAAACCCAACGCCTGATGGAAATTCCTGTTGTGATAATCTAGGCATTGTGAATTTAAAAGAATCTGTGATGATTCGTTAATTCCACTGATTTCTAAACTTCACTTCTTTTCAGACTGTTTTTCACTTAAACATTTTTTTTTTAAATTATTATTAACAAAAACTTGTAGTACTTGAAGGTGGAGTCACTGAAGTGGCCAGTGAACCCATTAGACACCATTTTGCAAAACTAACATCAAACAGGGCACTGATTTGGGACATTTGTACACTGCCTTTGCCTCTTTTAATTACTTTTGCGTGAATTTTTTAAGCTCAGGCTGGGATGAGCCTTGAGATAGCATATGATCCAGCTTCTGTCTCCTGGGAAGGAAGGAAGGATTTTGTTCATCACCAACAGGAGAGATGGTGTGCCTAATGCAGAAATGAAAACACTGTCCTAATACCTCTGAAATTTATCTTAAGCATCACATCTGCTGTTGCACTGAGGCTCCTAAACATTTTCTGACTCATTACTCAAATGACTCATGCTCCATTGAGTGTGGTGGGAATACATGGAGAAGTGGCCAGAGCCAGCCGAGTGCGTAAGAGACTGGCCAGAGCTCCTTGCGTTCTGTTTCCTGGGCCGTTAATTTGCTAGAACTCTCAAGATGTTAATGTTCCTCTGATGTGGCTGGCTGACACATAGGAGCTTCTTATTCCACTCTGGAGATTATACCAAAATTTATCCTTCTCAAGATGAAACAAGCGATTCCCAATTTTCACATTTCAGGTTTATTCCAAGCTGTAATAAGGGTTTAGGTAATCAGGCTCTATTAATTTAAAAAACTGTATATTAATATATCTGTGTGTATATGTATAACACTATATGTTTATATATCTGTATCTATGTATTTGTGTATATATTATGCAGTGTTTTCTTGGTGTACACATATATAGGTGTGCATGTATATGTATATGTGTGTAACCTGTGTGTCTTTGTATATATATTTACTTTAACCAAACTATAGTCACTGTTCTCAGAATTTCCAGGAAACAACCATTCTCTCCTCAGTGCATTACCTTAGTCAATATCACATCATTTTTATGATTTGGAAGTTTTCCACACACAAGTATGTTGGACTCTGTGCCACAAGAGATGGGTGGAGGGATGATTGCAGATGCGTGAAAACTAGAACCAAGATCTGTTACATGGCTCTTGAAATAACATTAAAGGTCAGATCATAAAACTACTTTCCTTTTTTGAGTATTTTATTTCTTTGCTTGGAATTAATTTCATGTCCAAAGGCATGGTATATGAAAGAAGACATCTAGGAAATGTTTTCTAAGAATTGTGAATGCTCAGTCCCTTAGTCGTGCCCAACTTGTTGCTACGCTATGGACTGTAGCCCGCCAGGCTCCCCTGTCCTGGGATTTTCTGGGCAAAAATCCTTTAGAGGGTTGCCGTACCCTACTCCAGGGGAATCTTCCCACCCCAGGGGTCAAACCTGCAGGTCCTGCATCTCCTGCATTAGCAGAGGGATTTTCTCTGAATTAGCAGGGGGATTCTTTCGCGACCTTCACGACCCAGATAATCATGATGGTGTGATCACTCACCTAGAGCCACCTGGGAAGCCCTTTCTAGGAATTAGCTCTCTCCAATAATCAAAAAGGAAATTTGGAAATATGTCTGTACAAATAAATATAGGGACATTTGTATAAATTCCTTGGGATTCTCTTCAGTGATGATGAAATATGACTCCTGCATTAAAATTTTCATTTATTTTTATGACACTAACATAAAAATCAACAAGACCCATTTTTTCCCTTGGAGTCAAATACATTGTTGTTGGTTTGTGTATCTGTGTCTGTGTGTATGTGTTTTGTTGAAGGATAGTTGATCTACAATATGATATTAGTTTTAGTAATACAGAAAATTGATACTTATCTATGTATATAAATATATAGATATATTTTCTTTTCCAGATTCTCTTTCATTCTAGGTTATTACAAGATATTGAATATAGTTCCCTCTGCTGTAAGCCAGCCATTTATCTATTTTGTAAACAGTTCAACTGGCTTGTTTTATATTAACTCTTCAATTAGTTTTCTTGTAAATTATCCTTAAAATGTCTGCCATATGAAAAGAATGCATTCTGCATAAGGTAGAAATCAAGCTGGCTAACTTCCAGCAAATGAAATTATGCTGATAATTAATAAGAATAAGATCTACCTCTGCCCATTTTAAACGACAGGCTGAATAAGAAAGGGCAGACGATGTGAATGTTTATAAACTGGACACATAAATGGATTGCAATTCTTTATCCCTCTCTGTGTATGTAAATGTCCATTCTCTGTATTTACAAATGGCTTTTGGAAGATATATTGGTCTTCTTTTATCACCTTCCTCCCCCCTAGGGCATGATACTGGGCTGGACCCATATAGAGTGATTTAAACACACTTAGTCTCGAGCCTTTAGGAACTAACAGTGATCTCTTTAGCTTTTCAAAGAGCTTGTTACGAAATTGGAGTCACCTCAAGTTACTGAAGCAAATGAATTATTGTTAGCTAATATCAAGAAAATTAGAGATACCAAGGGAAAATTTCATGCAAAGATGGGCTCGATAACGGACAGAAATGGTGTGGACCTAACAGAAGCAGAAGATATTAAGAAGAGGTGGCAAGAATACACAGAAGAACTGTACAAAAAAGATCTTCACGACCCAGATAATCATGATGGTGTGATCACTCACCTAGAGCCAGACATCCTGGAATGTGAAGTCAAGTGGGCCTTAGAAAGCATCACTATGAACAAAGCTAGTGGAGGTGATGGAATTCCAGTTGAGCTGTTTCCAATCCTGAAAGATGATGCTGTTCAAGTGCTGCACTGAATATGCCAGCAAATTTGGAGAACTCAGCAGTGGCCACAGGTCTGGAAAAGGTCAGTTTTCATACTAATCCCAAAGAAAGGCAATGCCATAGAATGCTCAGACTACCATACAATTGCACTCATCTCACATGCTAGTAAAGTAATGCTCAAAATTCTCCAAGCCAGGCGTCAGCAATACATGAACCATGAACTTGCAGATGGTCAAGCTGGTTTTAGAAAAGGCAGAGGAACCAGAGATCAAATTGCCAACATCCGCTGGATCATGGAAAAAGCAAGAGAGTTCCAGAAAAACATCTATTTCTGCTTTCTTGACTATGCCAAAGCCTTCGACTGTGCGGATCACAATAAACTGTGGAAAATTTTGAAAGAGATGGGAATACCAGACCACCTGACCTGCCTCTTGAGAAACCTATATGCAGGTCAGGAAGCAACAGTTAGAACTGGACATGGAACAACAGACTGGTTCCAAATAGGAAAAGGAGTATGTCAAGGCTGTATATTGTCACCCTGCTTATTTAACTTATATGCAGAGTACATCATGAGAAACACTGGGCTGGAAGAAGTGCAAGCTGGAATCAAGATTGCTGGGAGAAATATCAATAACCTCAGATATGCAGATGACACCACCCTTATGGCAGAAAGTGAAGAGGAGCTAAAAAGCCTCTTGATGAAAGTGAAAGAGGAGAGTGAAAAAGTTGGTTTAAAGCTCAACATTGAGAAAACGAAGATCATGGCATCTGGTCCCATCACTTCATGGGAAATAGATGGGGAAACAGTGGAAACAGTGTCACACTTTATTTTGGAGGCTCCAAAATCACTGCAGATGGTGATTGCAGCTGTGAAATTAAAAGATGCTTACACCTTGGAAGAAAAGTTATGACCAACCTAGATAGCATATTCAAAAGCAGAGACATTACTTTGCCAACAAAGGTCCATCTAGTCAAGGCTGTGGTTTTTCCTGTGGTCATGTATGGATGTGAGAGTTGGACTGTGAAGAAAGCTGAGCACCGAAGAATTCATGCTTTTGAACGTGGTGCTGGAGAAGACTCTTGCAAGTCCCTTGGACTGCAAGGAGATCAGTCAGTCCATCCTAAGGAGACCAGTCCTGAGTGTTCATTGGAAGGACTGATGCTGAAGCTGAAACTCCAATACTTTGGCCACCTCACGCGAAGCGTTAACTCATTGGAAAAGACCCTGATGCTTGGAGGGATTGGGGGCAGGAGGAGAAGGGGATGACAGAGGATAAGATGGCTGGATGGCATCACCAACTCGAAGCACATGAGTTTGGGTAAACTCCAGTGGTTGGTGATAGACAGGGAGGCCTGGCGTGCTGCGATTCATGGGGTGGCAAAGATTCGGACATGACTGAGTGACTGAACTGGTTTGAATATTAGAGAATGGAAAGCAGAAGATTGAAGTCTGTTTTCATAGCAACTAATGAGGCATCTAATGATTCAAATGTAACTCCAGGGCTCACCTCCTTAAGACTGAGCATTTTGTTTACATAAATGTCCTGGGATAGCTGGACAAGTATATATATATATATATATATATATTATATATATATATATATATGTGTGTTGTGTTGTGTGTGTGTGTGTGTGTGTTTCCTTGAAATAAGTAACAAAGCTTTCCAACCACATTCAAATGTCAAAGGAAGCTTCTTTGCACTGATATCTTCTAAGTGTGCAAATACATTTCTTAAAAAGAGCATGAAAGAGGTGGACTCTGCATCTTTATTCTTACAAAATGCAATTTTTGGGTCATTTGAAAGTGGACTCTACCATCAAATTAAATGCACCACTGACTACATGTTTTTTAAGAGATTTATCACCAGCTGCCTTATTTAGTGTACTTTTATTAAAATATTACTGCAGCTTCCATCTGAATAGTCCTAATTTAGACATTTAATGGGCAGTCATAAGGCATTGAATTGTCCCTGTTATTTTTGACCTGCAGGAGACCACAGGGCACCTATGTGTAGGGGAATAAATTAAAGGGAGGGGATCTGGATGGCTTTTAGACTTTTGGGAAGCCTATGCCCTTGATTTTTCAAATTGCTGCTGAAATGCAGCTCTAAAATTTGGCAGATGAGAGCTCGCTTCCTGACCTGGCTCAGTGTTCATCTAAAAGAGTGAGAACCATGGAGCGCGAGGCCCTGTGTCTTTGATAAGGTACATGCCCAATAAATAGCTGTTGAATAAATGAATGAATCAACGAATTGGGTGTTACAATGTGGGGCCACTGCTCTCCTTTTTATTTCTTTGAAAAACAGCATGCAGATGTTTTCCCCCATATTTAGATCTATTTTAAGATGTGTGCATGCATGCTAAGTCACTTCAGTCATGTCCAACTCTTTGCCACCCTATGGACTCTAGCCCACTGGGCTCCTCTGTCCATGGGATTCTCCAGGCAAGAATACTGGAGTGGGTTGCCAGGTCCTCCTCCAGGGGATCTTCCTGTCCCAGGGATCCAACCTGCATCTCTTAGGTCATCTGCATTTGCAGGTGGGTTTTTTTTTTTTACCACTGGTGCCACCTGGGAAGCCCTGTTTTGTGACGGTGATCTCCATATTGGATGTGCACTTAACAGTGGATGAGACCACTGTGTACACACAAATGTATTTGCGGATACAAATATGTATTTAGACTCACAAGCTGTAGGCAATGGGGAGCAGGTTTTCAAACTTTCCAAACTGCCTAAAAAAATGGGTATTAATAGACCTAGCTCCAGAGAGATGGTGTTTCATCAGTCACCATCTCCTTATGTGGAAAGCCCTTTTCCCATTACTTTTCTATTTTAAATCTATTCCCCTGCCTTGTCTGATTGAACCTTTCTGAAATGGACCAGGCAGAGAATCTCGCCTCTTCTTTCAGCTTGGAAATAATAACATCTTCACATTTTCATGGCCTTTTCTGAAATGGGGACCTTTCATTTATGTTTCACTCTCAATTGAAATAAATTGATTAACGTCATGGAATTGTGTTTCACCACAGACCTTTTGAAACAAAAAGCTGCTTTTCTGATATGGTGAGAGAATAGATTGTCCCAGATTTCTTGATGCTTGGTGGACTCAGGGGCAAAGGAACTGTTATTGAATCCTAAAGAATGATCAGGTTTCATTGCATCCCTTTTGCTATGTTTTTTTTTTTTTTTTTTCCTGCAGCATCCCCAGACACCAGACCCTTGGCATTCAGTAATCACAGAGCTCTCTCTGGGACCCCTCTTCCAAATCTCTCAGGTTTTCCATCCCCTTATCTTTTTGCCCTAAGAAAATTTCTATACCTTGCCTTCCACTTCTTGGTTTTTTTTTTTTAATTTTTATTTGTAATAATCCTATTCTTAATTTTACACTCAGATTTGCCCCCTCATAGCAGCTATGTTGGTCAATCTCTCTTTCTCTAGGTCCGTTCCTCCGTCTTCCCTGCCTTGCATCCGCTGCACTTCCTTGCTGGTTTGCCCAGTGGGAGGCATTGCTGTGAGTTTGGAGGATGTGTTGAGAACAAATTTAGGATACTTTTTACCCCATGACTTTTTCCTTACAGCCTCATCTCTAGGCAGAGCTGTGTCCTTCTGTTACTGAAGCTCCCTCTGGGCAGCTGGGTCTCTGGGGATGGCACCTTGAGTAAAACTGTTCTTCCCCTGTTCCTTTAGGGGGTGGTGATGGCTCCCCTTGTTACTAGTCTCTGGTGTCCACGCCCACCATTTGCTCTTTAGCTCTGTCCACACTTTTATTCACTTCATGGGAAATAGATGGTGAGACAGGGGAAACAGTGTCAGACTTTATCTTTTGGGGCTCCAAAATCACTGCAGATGGTGACTGCAGCCATGAAATGAAAAGACGCTTACTCCTTGGAAGGAAAGTTATGACCAAGCTAGACAGCATATTCAAAAGCAGAGACATTACTTTGCCAACAAAGGTCCGTCTAGTCAAGGCTATTTTTTTTACCAGTAGTGATGTATGGATGTGAGATTTGGACTGTGAAAAAAGCTGAGCGCCAAAGAATTGATGCTTTTGAACTGTGGTGTTGGAGAAGACTCTTGCAAGTCCCTTGGACTGCAAAGAGATCCAACCAGTCTATTCTAAAGGAGGTCAGCCTTGGGTGTTCTTTGGAAGGAATGATGCTAAAGCTGAAACTCCACTACTTTGGCCACCTCATGTGAAGAGTTGACTCATTGGAAAAGATTCTGATGCTGGGAGGGACTGGGGGCAGGAGGAAAAGGGGACGACAGAGGATGATATGGCTGGATGGCATCACCGGCTCAATGGACATGGGTTTGAGTGAACTCCTGGAGTTGGTGATGGACAGAGAGGCCTGGTATGCTGCAATTCATGGGGTTGCAAAGAGTCAGACATGACTGAGAAACTAAACTGAACTGAACACTTTTATTCAAGACTCTTCACAGGAACCATCAGGAATAAGCTTTGTTTCCTGGTGGATGGATAACCTGTTCTCAGTGTACAGTTATGGAGTGTTCTTGATCTCTCTGAGAACTTCAATTAGAATTTGTGTTTGTAAGTTCCCATTTGACCCATAGCATCTGTCTCTGATGCCTGTTCTCTCTTAATGTTAATTTTTCTTAACCTTTTAATCTTTCCAATGAAAGTCTTGTTTGATTAAAATAAGTGAGTGGTAAGGATTTCCTCTGCTGCTGTGTAGACTGATTTCTTTATTTGATGAGTTTCTCTGCTTTCAGTTCCAGTCCACTGCATCCTCTTGGACATCATAACTAGGCTTATATGCCTTTTACACCCCTGTCTAATGTCTAGACATATATATATACTTTTTGTTTGGTAGTGAAAGTCTTTATGCATCTGAGTCTCAGCTTACCTTTTTGATTCCCTTATATCATTCTGGACCTATCAAATCCTGGACCTAGATTTCCTTTGCTACAAGCACAACCTTCTCATCCTTCTTTCTTCCTTTTTTTTTTTTTTTAACAGTTTTTTTAAAAAGAACGTTATTTATTTAGGCGGTGCTGAGTCATCGTTGCTGCTCGGGTTTTTCTCTAGTTGCAGGGCGCAGGCTTCTCATTGCCGTGGCTTCTCCTGTTGCAGAACACGGGTCTAGAGTGAGAGCGCTTCAGTAGTTGCAGTCCCTGGACTCTAGAGCACAGGCTCAGTAGTTATGGTGCACAGGCTCTGTTGCTCTGTGGCGTGCGGGATCATCTCAGATCAGGCATCGAACCCGGGTCTCTTGCATCAGCAGGCAGATTCTTTACCACTCAGCCACCAGGGAAGCCCTCACCCCTCTTTGTATACCTGTACACATCTGATCTGTACTCATGTTCCTGCCTAGCCTGTCATCTACCTTCTTAGCCAAATCCAGAGATCCCTTCCTCCTTCACTTCTTATTCTGGGCTTTGTCACTTCCCTCCATGTCTCATGTGTTTGACCGTATGTCTTACCATGCAGAAGGAATTCAGTGTCTTGGAGACTAAGATCTCTGAGATCTCCCCTTGTTATTCACCCACTGCCCACTCCTCCAAACTCTTTTGCTCTCACCTCTGTCCTTGGGGCTGTCAAGATGGGATGAGCAGTGTTCCCAGCCTCAAGAAGCCCGTGGAGAACCAGAGAGACCGGCACATAAGAATGGGGAACAGTGTGAAAAGAGCCATAAAAAGACACAGATGAGGCAAGAAGAAGGAGGGAGGTCTGAGAAGGCTGGATTCGGGTTTTTCTTACCCTGGCTGGTGGGAGGAATGGCAAGATGAGCAAGGGGCACTTTGTAAATATTGGTCAGTTGATGGAGGTTTGTGTTTCATTGGTTTGTTTCTACAGAGGGTATCCAGGGCTACACACTTAAGTAAGCCTTTAGTTTCAAAGTGATCAGTTGGACCATGGTGTAATCAAAGTATGAAGTCTTGTCCCAAATGGATCCTTCACAATCCTGAAGTTTCCATTCCCCATCTGTAATTCTTGAGGGGCCAGGAGGGGAGTATAGTGCTCACAGGCACTCCACAGTACATCTTTTTCAGCTGTGGCTAGTTGCTTTTTTAAGAGCTTATTAGCACCTGCTTTCATGGTACCTGGTTAGCAGGTGAGGGACAGGTGGTACTGTTTGAAGCTAATGTGGCATTGGTCAGTGTTATTTTGATTTATGCTCAAAGTTTGTTGGAAAAGTTATGTTTGTTTTGTATTGTTTTTTTTTAACAGCTAAAGTAAAAAGAGAAAGTAGAGAACAAGATGCAAAACTGCAGCTGATAATTTTTGAGCTAAACTGCGGTCTTATGCGACTTTACTGAGCTTGCTTCCCTTGTCGCTCTGCAAGAAAAGGCAGAAAGTGAGAAAGTAAAAGGCAGGGAGAAAGGAGAGGGCTTGGAAGTCTTGAAGAGTTCTGATTCCTGGCCCTTCTAGCTCTCCCAGCCACTGGGTTTTGCTTTTTAATTAAGAAATAGAGCACAGTAGTGGAGAGTAGGTAAGATGTCAATGAACACACCATGAATCCTCACCAGTGGGAGAATCTTGAGCTTTCTGTCTTGAGAAAGGTCAGAATCTAGGTGATGAGAGTTCTCTGACTCCACCCCCTCATCAGCCTTTAATTGGAGGCAACTGACCTTCCCTTCCATTCCTTTTTGGAAAAGCCTCAGGGAGAGCAGAGTGGGTGCCCTGTTTCCTGTTTCCTATAGCTGCTCTGGAATGTGCAAGGTCAGTCCTGGGCACATGCAGATTCTTAGGGAACAAGAGTTGGCACTAGAGGTGGGTGGGAGGCGTACAAGTCTTTTAGGCAGAGTTTTGTGGTGCTGGGGCCTCTCCTTCCTGTTCTCCTTGTGGATACTTAGTTTGGGGATCTGATGTGGGGAGAAAAAGTGCAAAAGGTGGGGCTGCAATATGGTGGAACATTTGTGAGCAAATATCTGCTCTTCTGCAGAAATTCATATCCACGGTGAGGTTGGGAAGGGACTTCTGCAAGGGAAGAAAGTTTCTGAGGGAAACGGTCATAATTCCAGGGCAGTGTGCCTTGGTAGTCTCATGATTTGGGTCCAACCTCTGCAACTGGGTAAGGGACTTAACCTTCCGAAGTCTGCATTTCCTGGCACAAAGTCAGGCATTTCGGGGGAAGAGATTGTGCTCTGACCCTGGAGAGTCGCACGTGCAGCTCCTGGGCCTGTCACTTAGCTTTGCGTTGTGTACATGCTCAGTCATGTCTGACTCTTTGCAATCCCAGGGACTGTAGCCCTTCAAGCTCCTCTTTTTTTTTTTTTTTTTTGGTACTACTTTGAAATTGGAGATTTTGCATCTGATTTCTGTCCAAATGCTACTAATTGTTAACTTAGTCAGTTGGCTATTGATGGGTTATCTTGTAATATTGATTTCAAATGATCATTATTGAGAATTCAGACTCTAAACCAAGAGAGGTACCTGCAAGCTCTTTATAATTTTCTAATGTGAGTTCAGAAAAATACTAGTCACTTGACACAGTCTATCCCTGGAAAATTCCGTGCTTGGGGGCAATGTGTAGATAATAGTGTCCTCCTGGAAGCAACATTAAACTAGTTAACTTCTGCCAGTTCCTAAAAGGAAGGAACCTGTGTAGTTGAATTATTCAACTTTCTCCAAATCTGTTTGAACATGGAACATTTTCTTCATGTAATGCCTGTTAAATCTTCCAGAACAAACTTGGGGAAACACTATCTTGTTCCAAGCCTTCATTTCAGAAATGAAAAGCAAAGGCCAGAGAGATGATTTTCCCAAGTTTGCTATATGATGAGGCCCTCAAATTCTCTGCCTGTGCTCCAAATCAAACATTATTATCTTGTAACTGAAGGGAGAAGCTAATGAAAGGGAATTTTTCCTCTCATAGACTTTACTTAATAGGTTTTGTTAACTTGTTTTCTGATCTCTTCTGCATTTTGGTTTTCAAAGAACACTCTTTCCAGAGAGGGTACTTAATAGTATTGCATATTGTGTGACCACATAAGCTCTATTTTAATTATAATTTTATTTCTTTTAAATCCGCAAGCTTTCTCTGTTCCCTCTAAAGCTTGCCTGCCTTTTATCCCCACCCCCGTGACTTTACACTGGCAGAAATGTCACTGTCTTTTGTTCTTCCTCTTGCACAGAACCCCAGGTAACCAATCTGAGGACCCGCTCTTTGCTCCTAGAAAATATGCGAGTTTCTATGCACTGTAAGATTTTCTCAAATTCTCAGAAGGTGAAAAATGCCTGCACAATCTACTTCTGTAAAAGAAAATTAATGTATATTAATTAATCTCTTTCCCCTGGCTGACAATTTTTGTTTCTTGACCTCAGTGCTGGTAACACAGTATTCAGTGTTCTTAATAACAGACTTGCGCCACTCATTCACTTCAGCTCTTAAGTACCCTAAGCAAGGCTCTCAGGATGTGCCTTAAAGAGTGAAATTAAAGGTCTTGTTTGCCAAGCTCCTGCGAGCTACAAAGGCCGCTAAGTGTTCTGAGAACTTTGGAACCAGGGTTCTCTTCATTCTATGGTTGTCAGTATTTGATGTTGAATCCAGTGTGGTTCATTCACACAAACATTTGTCTGCTCATTGTCAAAACATGTGCTCTGCTCTGCAGATTTTTTTTTTTTTTTAATTTATTTGGCATTGTTGCTGCCCATGAAGAGTTCACCTTCTAGTGAAAAAGACCCGGTTCCAAATGAACATGACACGAGGTGTTAAGTGCTATATCATGTGGTGTTCAGAAGGGTAAGACGCAAAAAGAAGTAAATTCTCTAGGAAGCACTTTGGCTTCATAAAGCCAAAGTAGTGTCTCAGAAAGCCAACAAGCTTGGCAATTCCTTGAAGTTGGTAGATAAGCTGTGGGTTTCCATCCCCTCCTGGTTCATGTCCCACTTCCAAAATTGTTGTTCCCATTTCGATACTGTCTCAGAATACGCCGTACATGGAAAGTATATTATTGTCAAATGTTGCACATACAAATTCACCATTTCAATCCAAATTGATCAAGTTTCTATCAGCTTGATCTTGGGTGGCCTCAGCCTTCAGCAACTTGAAGCAGGACTTTGGTTCCCGGCCAGCAATTGAGGTCAGGCTGCAGGGATGAGAGCACTGAACCCCAGCCAGTAGACCAGTGGTCAGCGACAAGAGCCCCAGCCCTTCTCCTTTGCAGAGAAGAATTCCCACGAAGATGGAAAGTAGTGAAACAAGTCCAGTATTAAAAGCGTACGTTTATGTGTGGACAGACACACTCAGCGAGAGTCCTACCCTCTTGGTAGTTTGAATCACTTCCATGGGGCATTTCTTCTGAGTTTCCTTTGCCTGATCATCTTGATTTGCCTGGTTCTGAGTTTGTATTTGGTATCCCTCAGGGTCCTCCACATGGGTATGCGCATCTTTTAGCCAAGATGGAATCCAGCTAAGAGGCCTGTGGGTAGTTGCCTCACTTACTGCGAGGCGATGCCCTTCCCCTTGGACCTCTGAGGAGCCTTTCAGCACATGTACAGTCAGGGAGGCCTCAACTTCGAGAATGAGGAATGTGTGTTCTGTTATCTCTTATCTAGGCAGGGCCCAGCCTCCTCCATCATCCTGCTTTTATAGAGTTTCTGTCCACAAGGGAGAAACTGCTCAGCCTGGGGCCCATCTGTCTCCTGCCTCAAACTGAAGACAAAACATACAACCCAGAAGTTGAGACCTACGTTTTATTCTGTGTACAAAGCTGAGGACTTAACCCTGGGACACAGCATTTCAGGTAACTCTGAGAGACTGCTCTGAAGAGACGTGGGGATTTAGGATATATATAGTTTTTGCAACAAAGACCAGGTACTCAGACCATCAAAAGATGACTGTTAAATAAGAAAAACCAAGTATCTCAGGTTAAGGAATTTAGAGTTCCCCTGTGTATGGGAAGATGCGAAGTCTGGGCTCATCGAAATCAGGCCTTTGATATGCATGCCAGTTCTCTGGGGCCAGTATCCTGTGCTTCTCATCTTGAGTCACCTCAGGGTGCGCTGTTGGGGTGGCTGCAGAGGCTCACTGCTCGACTGATGGCGTGGGGGACATCCTGCCTCCACCCTGAGTTCCCTCGGAGAAGGCAATGGCACCCCACTCCAGTCCTCTTGCCTGGAAAATCCCATGGATGGAGGAACCTGGTAGGCTGCAGTCCATGGAGTCACTGAGGGTCGGACATGACTGAGCGACTTCACTTTCACTTTTCACGTTCATGCATTGGAGAAGGAAATGGCAACCCACCCCAGTGTTCTTGCCTGGAGAATCCCAGGGACGGGGGAGCCTGGTGGGTTGCCGTCTATGGGGTCGCACAGAGCTGGACATGACTGAGGTAACTTAGCAGCAGTAACAGCAGCACTCACCATCCCAGTGGCTGTAACAGTGATGGCCACAACACCCTTTATTTACTGATAAGGCAGGCATGCAATATTTTCCATTCACATTCCAGTGTAACTCTGAGCATCCCTTCCCTTTACCTGCTTCCTCAGTATGGCTGTTCTTCCACCTCCTTAGCCCTTGTTATGGGTCAGCTTCTGTGCTGAGCAGCTCCCATTTCTTGATATGTAATCCTGACCATGATCCCATGAAACATTACTTCCCAAACTTGTCTGCACGTTGGAATTCTCTGGGGGGCATCCCAGACTATTGATGCCTCTGTCCCAGCACTAAAGGCTGTGATTTAATTGAGCATAACCTGGGCTTTGGGGGTTTTAGAAGATCCCCAAATGGTGACGAATATGGTTTAAAATTGATTATTGTGATGGTTGTTCAACTCTATGAATAGATGAAAAACCATTAAATTGGACACTTTGAATGAATCCTCTGGTAAATAAAATTATATCCCAATATAGCTCTTCTATTGTAAAAATCCTCGGTGATTAATTTGTACAGAACTGCTATAAAGTAAGTGGAGAAACAGACTTGGAGAAGCTTAGTGACATACTCAAACTCTCATAGCTAGCCTGGGATGACTAAGAAATAGGCAGTCTGACCCCAGAGTTTGTTCTTATCAATTACTTCATCCTATTGCCTTCAAGGGCTTCCCAGGTGGTGCTAGTAGGATCCCACCTGCCAATGCATGACACATAAGAGATGTGGGTTCGATCCCTAGGTTGAGAAGATCTCCTGGAGGAGGAAATGGTAGTCTTCAAACATGGAGATGATTCTGCTATCCCATGACTCCACAGCATATGCTTGGAGAAGTAGTGATGGATTTGCTCCCATCTATCCGCATGCCATTGACATGTCATGTTATATAACCAATGAATCTAATTTGCAAAGTCATTTGCTTTAGGACAAGATAAAGGAATTAGCCTCCTTGGGAATAAAATCCTCAGGCTCTTTATCACAGTACTGAAACGGGCTGAGCCAGTCATCTTTGGTAGCCAGGAGGCATTCTCAGAAGTACACTGAAAGAGGGACATGCAGGTATCAAAGTTAGAAATTCAAAACCAACTGTTCCACATCCTGGCACCCGAAAATAGAATTCTATTTAAAAGATATTGCCTGGAATGTTAACCTTTGTCAACCCTCTACTGAATTTGGATATAAAAACACACAGAAAGATAGTTCAACTATAATGGGGGAATGTTTGGGTTTTGGCTGCAGGTCAGTAATAAAGCACGTCTGATTGGAAGGCCTGCTTTGACCAGTCTCAGAAGAACACAAAGGGAAATGATGAGCCTCTTCATAATCAATTGTCATAAAAGTGTTTTCTGGAAGGAAGGCTGAAGGTGTAAGTCCCCAGAGCAGTATGGTGACTTTCCTGAGAGGAACGCTTTGTGTCTTCAGATGCTCATGGCTGACCTCTTGGTGGCCGCTGCTCTACCCATGTGCTCCCCTTTCTGAATAAAGATAGAGTTCAAAAAGATGAGCCCAGCTCAGAGCTGAAAGGGAACCCATTGAAACTGGCCTTTCTAGAGATGAGCTTAGTTAGCTTTGCTTTAGTAGTTAGACACTCAGTATCTTCTCAAGGGTTGGGTATTGGTATGTAGCAATTTGTAATCTGTTTCTTATTGCCAAATATCAGTTGGGAGACTGAATTATCTTAAATATTTAAGATTTAAAAAACTGGCTTTGTCTGTAGTTGTCTGAAGTATTTGCTTGAATTAGTGTTCGTTCTGTTTTAAAATTAATACTCATTTCTCTCTTTTTTTAAGTCAATAAATCCATTGTAATAATATTTTTCAAGGAAGGAAGAGTGCCTGTTAGAATTCAGGAGTGAGGAATAAAGGAGAAACTGGGCATTCTGGAGGGGCTTCCCTGGCGGCTCAGGGGAAAAGAACCCACCTGCCAATGTAGGGGACAGAAGAGATGCAGGTTTGATCCCTGGGTTGGGAAGATCCCCTGGAGAAGGAAATGGCAACCCACTGCCTGCAAAATCCCATGAACAGAGGAACCTGGTAGGCTACAATCCCTGGAGTCACAAAAGAGCCACTTTAGTCACTTAGTGACTAAACAACAGCAGGCATTCTGGCATTCTTTAGCAAATGGAAAGCTTGCATTGCTTATGGATCCCTATATGATGTATAAGGGGTCCGCTCTGCTGATGGTTACCGATCGTCAGGCTGCGTCTCATCGCGGGGTGGGGCTCAGGTAGCCGGGGCGGTGTATCCGCCCGCATGTCTCCCAGTGCGCTCGTGGCCGCTCTGACTGCCTTTGCCCATCACATCTCCATCCACCAGTAAATACATGCAGCTCTGTTTCCAAACTGTGTTCAGAATGTGACCACTTCTTACTCTCTCACTGCTGCCTCACTAGTTCAAGCCCCTGACTTAATTGTGCAGCCTTTCTTAAGCTTGTCCAGCCATAGACCATTCTCCACACAGCACCCGAGCACTCTTTAAAATCTAAATGGTTTTAGGAATGGTTGATAGAGACCAGGCTTGGTGGACAGGGCATCAGATCTTAGGCAAGGGACTAGCTTAGGAATTCTCAACGTTGATACACATATGAACTGCCTATCAAGTTAGTGAATATCCTGATCCAGTGGGTCAGAAGTGGAGCTGAAAATGTGTATTCCCAACAAGCTCCCAGGTAATGCTGACACTTTTCCTCTCCAGACCACATCTTGAATATTAAGATGTGATACTGAGCTCCCCACTTAGGCTAACTAACTCATCTTGTGAAATGTTCAGTGCCAGTCTCCTCCTGAAACCTGGGGGTAGAGAAAAGCAGCCTATCCTCACTAGCAGCCTGTCTGGATGACTAGCTTCTTAACTTGCCCATCTCAAGTGAGACTTTCCTTCTCCAGTGGGTCAGAGGGATTCCACCTGACCATCAGATCTTGGTATCAGTGATCCTACTGTACATCTCTCTCAGCTTCATTATCCCATTTCATTATTTTTTTCCATCTCTCACAATGATCTGAAAATCTTATTTTACTTATTGTGTTTTCCCTGGTTAGAGAAGAGAGTTTATCTTGTCTTATTCAACACTATATCTCCATAACCATAAAAGGCAGTGTTTACTGTAGTTACTGAATAAAATAATACGGAGTAGTTAATTTGAGACAGACTGACTATAAGTTCCCTGATGATGGAGCCATTTCTTTCTTGTTTATCCTTGTTTCTCCAACACCTAACCCAGAACGTGGCACATGGTAGGCATTGAGTGAGTGAATGAGAATTCATGTTAAATATAGGGAAAGAGTATTGTAAAGTAACAGATAATGGATCAAGTCAGAAGACAGGTGTTAGGGTACGATCATCTCCATACTTCCTCAGTCCTGTATTGATATTAAAAATTGTGTCCAAGTAGTTGGTAACAGGACTGTTTTGAGGGGTATGGAGGCAATACATTGAGAGGCTTTTGAAGACTGTACCATTTGATTGGAAGCCATTCTCCACTGACACTTCTGAGCAGAGGCACAAACATTCCTGAAAGAGAGTGAGCCATCAGTCCTCATTCTTTACCTGTCATCTTTTTTGTTTTTCTTTTCAGTGATACCAGAACCACAGAGCTCAGTCACTGAGTTGCTGTTTCAAGTTACAGTGGATAATGGCCCTAAAACTTTTTTCCATCACTGTGAAAATTGGCCTGTTGCTTTGTCCTTTCCCCAAATGGCTACTGCAGATTTTCTCATTTCAACATTCTTGACAGATGGGTTTTCTTTTTTCTTTTTTATCAGCATCTGAGGCTAGCAAAAATGTCTCAAACATTCTTTGACTATCTCTTACTCTGTCAATAAAGTTTTTGAGGGTTCCACTTCTATACCTCCACTGTAACTAGATTAAACACAGAAGAGGGAACGAACGATCGAACTAAAGTTTGTTGAGTATGTCTTGTAGTCCAGGTGCTTTGTAAGAATAGTTAAATAGAAAGCTTGGCCTTGAATATTGGCTTTGTTCTTTGTTTCCAGAATGGGATTGGTTTTCACATGGGTCCTGTTTTGTATATTTCTGACTGGTCATTCGAGGTCTAATTCCAACATCTGAGTCAATGCTATAGGGCATTCTTCTGTATTAGTGTTAGTCGCTCAGTTCTCTGTCCGACTCTTTGCGACCCTGTGGACTGTAGCCCACCAGGCTCCTCTGTCCATGGGGTTTTCCGGGCAAGAATACTGCAGTGGGTTGCCATTTCCTTCTCCAGCGGACTTTCTCACCCAGGGATCATACCTGGGTCTCTCACTGTGTGGACAGACATTTGAAAATCTGAGCCATGAGGGAAACTCTCTTATGGCCCCAGGTTGGCTCAAGAAAGTAACGGGAAGAAAGAAAAGAAAGGATACTGAAATGTTAAAAAGGTCTCATATCTTTGTTACTTTGGTAAAAAGTTTTCCTCCCTTCTCTCTCTCCCCCTTCCCCGTGTCACATAACCTTCTATCCCAGGTAGAGAATAAGAATTCATCCTCACAAACCAAAATGGTGATAACTGTATTGGTTTGGTTTAAAAGAGTAGGGTCTTACTGTATATATAAAGTAACTGTTCCCTAGAGATAAAGATTTGAAAACTGCAGTGACTAAATCTGTTATTCCGCTGATGTTTATTGCCTATTCACTATTTGCTTAGCACTCTGTTGCCTGCTGTGCATATGGGAATGCTAGATGGAAATCTTCATTCTTTCTATGAACAGATTTTTCTGTCTCATCTCAGGCTGCTTCCTTCCCTTCATCTCTTTCTTAGACACACACACACATGCACTGTTTTCATCAGGGAAGGTAGCAACTGCCCTGCCAGGTGGTAGCCTGGCATCTTCTGGGCTGTGGCCTCCGCGCTCATAGGGAGAAGTTCATCACCTAACAGCGGAAAAGGGACTCCAGCCTGTCCTGTTTCTCTTGGACTTGCCCATAGCTACGAAGGGCATACTGTCATGCTCCAGCTCAGTATGTGGCCTGCCTGATTCCTCCCAATTATCATCTTCAGCCTTGGACTGGGGGGAACCTTGTGGACTGGGGTCTTGGGGTGGGGAGGTAGGAAGGCCAACTCAGTTTTTGGCTTGAACTAAGTTATGTACGGTTGACTTGAGAGAATTGAGAGACTCCTAGGAACTACTCAGCCATTCACAAAGCTGTTCTTGCCTCTGTGTGTGACTTCTGGGTCTGCTTGGGGATGGGGACTGATAGATAACCCTGACCTTAGACACTCCCTGTCCTCAAGGAGATCATTATCTAGTGTGTGAGGTGGAAAATCGAATGCGTAGTTATAGTATGAGCGCTTCTCCTTGTGTCTCACTAATGGATTACGATCTCATTCTGCCACAGATGGCATCCTCGATAGCCATGGTAAAGGAAGGGAGTTGCCGCTCAGTATCAGCTACAATTGTCTGTTCACTGTTTTGTTTGTATACTTAAAAACCACGGTTTTCTCAGCAGAACATACCATGCTACAGCTTAATTTAGGCCTTGCTCACTGTGATCTGAAACCTCTGGAAGCTGTCATCCCGAAACTCCTGCATTTAACTTCTCTGGACATAGGTGCTCTGGCCTGTCTCCAGCAGCCTGGCATGCCCAGACAAGTGAGCTACTAACACGGGAAGACGCCAGCATTTTAGCAGCAGGCTCAGGCAGTTGAAGGAGAGTTCGGAAAAGCAAGCAGGTTTGTTGTAACACCGTTTGTAGGATGGCTTTGTAAACAAATGGTATAAGTGCCGGTAGGAGAGACACACTTGTGCTCCTGTCCTGGAGCTGGGAGGTTAAAGAACCTCCCAGGTAAACGTGTGTTTTTCACCCTCTCAATGAGTCAGTGGAGAAAGCGAGACTGATATTAGCGCGTGCTTGGAGAACAAGAGGCGTCTTGTGGGGCAGTGTTTGAAGATCAGAACATCACACTGTGCATTGTCCTCTAAAGCCAGAGAAACTACATTAGCAACTTGAGTGGAAACATCAGTAGAGAAATAATAAAACCCTGTTAAACTGAAAACTTCTGGAAAGTGCTTTTAACAGGATTGAGGACAAGCAGGGTAATCTTAGCCGCTGCAACCTGAGAAGAAGTCATCAGAGAATTTAGCTGTAGCTGAGAGTGCTCCACAGCAAATGTGCACTTCACTCCTCCTTGGTGACAGAGACGTCTTTTATAATCCTTTCTCAGTGCACCCTCAAAATGGGTTAATGTTTTCTTGCTTTGTACAGAATTTCATAGAAATAAGTGCCCTTGGGAAATGTTACCTATCTATTTCTTTTTTCCCCCCTAATATTAATTCCCTCTACAGCTGATAATTAATACTACTGTGGATTTACAGAATTTGCTAATTAGCAAGAAGCTTGACATTTACTAATATAAAACTATGAATAAACCTACTAATTTAAAAATTATATCACCATCAGAATGTTCCCATGGAAGCTGGAAGCCCCAAGAAAAATGTAGTCTTTAGATATTTGTTAACAAGGTGATTAGTCAGAGGATTACCATAGGACATGTTATTTCAGCTCTTGAAGTTTATTATTCATGTTCCTAATTCAAAGAGTTGGGATTCTGGGAGATGACATGGGTTATCACACCTTTACTTGGAACGGGGGAACCATCTCAAAGGCTACCATGAGAGCTTTCCCTGGATCTCTAAAGCCTGGACCTGGCAAGAAAGTAGGTTTTGCATGTCATGCTGCAGTTGTGGTTGATTGGCAACACCTATCTGAAAGGTTCTGTTAAGATGCTCTTCCCAGAGAACAAGTTATAGCTGGTCAGTGATGTCGGTCCTGGGTACCAGAGGAGAAAGCCGCAGCGCAAGTGCCAGGTATGGACCTTCCCTTATACAGACCAGGGCAGTGAGCTTCCCAAGCAGCTTCTGCACTTTTCATTGGGCATCAGAGCTCCTGAGAATCTGGGGTTTGCAGCTGAGATGTTCTTCCTGGACATTGTGGCAGGAGGAGTAAAAAATGAAGTGCTGAAACTCTAAAGAGCTTGCCGAGTGGAACTCTGACCTGAGCCATGAAAAGGCTTTCTGTGGCCACGTGTGTACAGGGAAGGAGGGCAGGGAACTCACCAGGGGCTGAGTGAATGGCTCCAAGTTTGTTTCCTGAAAACAGAGAAGGGCTGGGGCAGGGCTAAGAGGGGACACCTCTCTCTGTCAGCAGGGGTTCCGCCCGTGGCGTCTGACAGCCTGCCCCTGGCACACAAAGGGCAGGATGGCAAATGTAGGAGCTTGGTTGTGCCAACAAAGCTTCTGTCCCAGCAGGGCTCTTGACATAGGCATCATTTGAACAAAATCCCTTCAAACTGGGGTAAACCTTTCCAAAAGAATTTTTAAGTCCACTTGTTGTTTTTTTAATTTTCAAAAAGCAATAGCCTTCTTCACACTGGTCATCGAACTCAGGCTCACATATATAGGTTACTAATCGCTGGCATTTGAAATGTTATTTTGAAAGCGAGAGCCTTTAAGGCTACTGCACTATAGAGATGCTCCTTTGGGAGTATACTCATCATCGGTTTTCTGAGAACGCAGAATCCATTCAGCTTTGTATATGAACTTCGTTAGTGGTTGCTTGTCTGCCTTTTAATTACTGTGTTGTGCGGTTCAGCCCAATTAGCAATGAAAGACGCCATGAATCACCCCTAACAATGGTACTGGCTGCAAAGAAAGTTGCCCCTCACTCTTCCTGTGTATCATGTATTGGGTGAACCAAGTGAACAGATAGGGCAGAGCCATGCAGGGTCTGGAAGAGCTTCACTGTGCCCTTGGCCTGTTCCTTTGGTCTGCAGAGAAATGGCATGGCCATGTGGTGGGCTCTGAGTTATCCCTTTCCACTTGTGGAAAACCAGATTGACTCATGTTTTCCCATGACTGACTTGTTGTTTAGCTGTTAAATCATGTCTGACTCTCTTGCAACCCCATGGACTGTAGCCTGCCAGGCTTGTCTGTCCATGGGATTGTCCAAGCAAGAAAATTGGAGGGGGTTGCCATTTCCTTCTCCAGGGGATCTGCCCAACCCAGGGATTGAACTTGCTTCTCCTGCGTTGGCAGGTGGATGGTTTACCACTGAGCCACCTGAAAAGCCCCATGGCTGACTACTGTAAGCAGCAACAATTGTGCATTTGAAAATTAATTCCTTTCCTGACAACACACTCTTTTCTGTGTTCTTTCTTTCACCTCCTTTTCTCACCCCCTGGAAGTAGACATTTATATTAGAGAAAGTAGAAGTGGTGTTGTGTGGGCAGAAGGTCCTAGCACTGATGGAGGTAAAGAGAATGAGGATGTCAGATGCCCTGGGTAAAAATCATAGGTTCAACTTTTACTTGCTGTGTGGCTTTTGGCAAGTGACTTCGACTCTCCGTGCTTTCCTCTTCTGTAAAACCAGGATAGTGAAAATTCCTCCTTACAAGTCTATTAAGAAGATTAAGTGAGATACTTACATAAAACATTTAGCATAGTGCCTGCTTTATAGCAAGGGCTGTGGGACTATTAGCTCATTATTCGTATGATTAACAAGTGCCAATTTCAAGTAAGTTACTACATAAGTCTTCTAACTATCTCTGCACAATGGATATCTGTAAGAAGTGTGCTTGCTGACTTCACATGTGTAAATGGTGACCCTGAGTACTATTCTCAGAAATGGCTTCTCTGAGCTTTATAAAGTGATGGAAAGAATGTCCTTATCCCTGTACCACAGTCATTCCTAGACAGTGTTCAGCATGGTGTTCATGGTGGATGTGAGGAAGCAGCTACACAGGACACAGGTAGAGTGTCACACCTGGGTGAGGCCACTACTCCTCACCTCTGATCCTGGCCTGCATCACCTTTCCTCAAAGCCCCCCGTGCCCTCCTCTTGCCCTGCCCTTCTCTGAGCAATGCTTGGGTAGCCAATTTGGTCAACTGAGATGAGCTTGGAGGTCTTAGCTAATAACTAGATGACTTTGATCAAGTCATTTCACTTCCATGGGTTTTGTTTCCTCCATATCTACTGTATAGGTTCCTGGAGTTTAAATGAGTTCATGCAAGTCAAGAGCTAGTACAGCCACCCAAGAGGATTCAGTCAATGCTCATTTTTGTCATTAGTGCAAGGCTCTTGCTACTGTTGACAGATGTGAAGTCCAGGAAGAAATGGATTTCAGGTCAGTCCTATTTTCTCCATTAACTACAAAGACATCCTTGTCATAGTTTCAAGGGGGACTGGTTCATTCCTCAAGCTGGATATTTCGGTCTCCTATGGATCTGGGCTTGTCTTTCCTGGGTGCTCTGTGTAGATGTCAAATTAACATTTATCCAGCACCTCTTATGTTCGAGGCAACATGCTGGACACTGTGGGAGATGTCACAGAAGGTATGTATGTATAGGGCCAGATCACCTAGATAACTCTAAGAGCCTCATTTTTCTTTGGAGGTCAGAAGGAAAGCAGGAGAGGCAATAAGAAAATGACCACTTAGTGTTCCCTTTTGAGAACGCTCAGCTCCAGGAAGCCCTCACACAAGTGAGGAGGACAGGGAAGGATGAAACAGTGCAGCATTATTTTAAGGGAGGTGAGAGCCAGAATGTAAATGAGGACAACCACAGAGGAAAGCTGTTTTGAGTCAGTGTGAATCATAAGACCGAAGTGACTGCATAAGAGCCACCCTGCAAACTCCAGCTCTCCTGCAGGAGCTTGCCTGCAGATAGAGACCTCCCACCTGGCCCGAACAGTGGAGCCACGTGATGGCATTCAGGTTTGGGTCTCACTGTGTACGCTCATTAGCGTTGGATGATGCTCCCCAGTAGGCAGCCAGAGCCTCATTACTGTTCATAAGAGTAAGCTAATAATTAAGAGTTCTGAGATTCCAAATGGTGACAAATGAAGAGGTAATGAGACGGATAGGCTTGGCGATCCCCTGACGAGTGCCGATCACGGTGAAAGGATGAGGAAAAGGAAAAAGACACCATTGTCACTCCTTGGGATTCTGAAAAGCACCTGTTGTCTGTGGCACAGGGAAATGGGAAGGCATTTATTAGGTACTGAAAAGCGAAACCTCCCAGATGGAACCCCGGATGAGGCCGTGCTGCAGAATTCGTGCTGAGGGAAGAAGGATCAAGATCGGGCTGACTTCAGATTGATGTTTTGTCTTTGGTGATAGTGAAATATGCAGCAGTGGGCTTAGTGAGTGAGACTTGCTCTTGATTATCTGCTGCTGCTATAGGTCTGGTGAGGACCTGACTAGAGGCTGTATTTGACGGTTTGTGCTTTCATGTAGCCAGCCAGCATCTTCTGAGGACCTGGGAGAAGCCAGTGGGTGGGTGGTCCAGAGTGGCCTTAGGCTGAGGGATGTGAGCTTGGATCTTACCATTAAATGAGCTTCCCATATGCTATTGAACAGGACTGAAGGAAGATCGTCATGCATTTTTCAACTTGTACCTATACCTGGATCATACCACCTGTGGCAGACTGTTACTAGGTTTTATCCATCATGCAGTTATCTTCTGAATAGCACAATTAGAAAGTCCTGAATATGGTAACACACTGAAAATAGACGTATGTCCATCTATAAATTGCTGGTGACATAGGGGCTATAATCGACACTGTAATTAGCCTTACTGTTCCAATTTTAGTGAAAACCTGTGCGTGACATTGCTTCATCACAAAAAATCAGGCACTTCACGTTAGTTTAAAAAGTGGTGAAACCATCTTTCCTCTGTAAACCGATGGTAATCATTGTTTTATATTCATGTCAGGAGCTTTAATTTGTTCACTGTTAATGTTTAAAATGTAACACAATTTGGGTAATTTTGCGTTGGCATTTTTTTTAAAATGTACCAGACGCCTTAAAAATTTATGGTAAAGTAAAATTTTAAAAAGTAAAGGACCTTGGATGTCTCTTAACCTCTAGGCTTCCCTGGTGGCTCAGATAGTAAAGAATCTGCCTGCAGTGTGGGAGATCTTGGTTTGATCCCTGGATTGGGAAGATTCCCTGGAGAAGGGAATGACTACCTACTCCAGTATTCTTGCCTGGAGAATTCCATGGACAGAGGAGCCTGGCAGGTTACAGTCCATGGGGTCACAAAGAGTTGGACGCAACTGAGCAACTTTCACTTTAACCTCTGAGCAGCCTGTGCCCTGATGAAGGGATGCTAACATGCAATTCCTGCTTCTGGAAGATCGAAGTTGATAGATTTGCCTTACTCCTGGCATCAGTTCTAAGTTGATCTTCTAACATGTATATCCATGGGGATGAAGTCTTAAGAGTCTCTTATTATGATGATGTAAGGAATATTGTAGAATGGGAATGCAGTAGAAAATTTACTCCAGAAAGATAAAATGACACTAAGGTGATTTTTCAGCCTGTAATTCTCTTCCTGAAGTACTATTTTTTTTTAAAATGTGTTTCTAATTGAAGGATAATTGCTTTACAACATTGTGTTGGTTTCTGCCATACATCAGCATGGATCGATCATAGGTATACAAATGTCCCTTCCCTCTTGAACCTCCCTCCCTTCTCCCACCCCACCCCACCCCACCCCACCCCACCCCACCAGGTTGTCACAGAGCACCGGTTTGAGCTCCCCAGAAGTATTGTTTTCAAATCATAACCTGTAAGTTCCCCTCTGCCATTGCAGTCCACTGAAGATATGGTTTGGGTGATTTCTACTGCTGAGAATGGATCTCAGCTCCATCAGGCTGAGAAAGCATGCCATACTTTGTCCTTCACTTGAGAAATCTTGGTTTTTCACTCAGGCTTCTCTCTCTGCCACCAGAGCTGGTTATCTACAAGAACAGGCTGTTGATTTTCTAAATGGCTCCAGGCCTCGATGCTGGTCTCAAAGACCGTCGCCACCTGTGTTTGCTTTGGCAGGATGCATTTTTAAAGTGATGTGAATAATTTTAGATTTTATAAAATTTTGTACGTATGGTATTGTGTTTAATACTCAAGGTCAAGTTGAAAAGTGAACATGTAGAAGTCATCCATTCATTCCCTATATATTTTTCTGCTTGATGAAGAGAGCTTTAGGAGCAAATATTTTTGCTGGTAGGCTGTTTTTGAAGGCCATGTTTCCAGTGGATCAGTGGGAGAAGGGGGTTGGCAATTCATATTACACAAGGATATTTGAAAAAAAAATTCCTAAATATCTTCTCAAGCACACAGTCATAGTAGAAATTAAACATATGCAGAAAAGGTAATAGAACTGATTCCAAACCCATTTTCTGAGAGGAAAAGCATTCTTAACTTTCAGACTTCTCGTAAGTACATTATACACTCATGCAAATGACTTTAAAATAGTTTAATATGTGTGCTTGCTCTTCTTTGAAAATAAATGACATATTTGTATAGCATGAGTCCCAAGTTCTATTATAATTATATAAATACAAAGTTATACATATAATTATATTAAAAAGTTATGTCTTTCGTAAATATAACATTTTGTCCTCCTTAGTCATATTTCATTCTCTCATTAGCTACAAATCAGATATCATTACTGAGGGGTGGGTTTTGGCAAGAAAGTGTCAGTCCAAAGAGCTTTGGGGCACTTCAAGGACTAAGTGTAAATACTCGTCAGGAAATTGGCAGTGAATGGGCAGGAGTAAGGGGTTCTTGGCTTTCAATGAACATTGAATTACTGTGGGAACTCTGAAAAATAACAAAACTAAAAAAAAAAAAAGCCCTTAATGTCCATTTCTCAGCTAGACCAATAAAATTAAAATATATTATAATGGGCTGTTGGTGATGATGTTGAAAACTTGGAACCTTCATTCATTGATGGTGGTCATGTAAAATGATGGGATCACTAAGGAAAACAGTTCAGCTGTTCCTTAGAAGAGTTTTCATATGACCCAGCAATTCTCCCAAGTATTGCTACATCCCTAAGAGAGCTGAGGGAGAAGAAAATGGCAACCCACTCCAGTATTCTTGTCTGGAGAATCCCATGGACAGTGGAGCCTGGCAGGCTATAGTCCATGGGGTTGCAAGAGTCAGACACGACTTAGCGACTAAACTGCCACCACCTTAAGAGAACGGAAAACATAGATCCACATAAAAGCTTGCACCTGAATACTCATAGGAACGCTGTTCATCATAGCCCAAGAGCAGAAACAACCCAAATGTCCTAAACTGAGTAATGGGCTAAAAACATGTAGAATATACTTGAAATAGGATATTATTCAGTCTTTAAAAGGGATCAACTACTGAAAAATGCTACATGGATGAACATTGGAAACATTCTGTGGAGTGAAAGAAACCAGACACAAAAGGGATTCTGTTATATGGGATGTTTAGAATAGGCAAGTCCGTGTGTGTGTGCTTCATCCGTATCTGGCTCTCTGCCACCTCATGGACTGTGGCCCACCAGGTTCCTCTGTCCATGGAATTTTCCAGGCGAGAATACTAAAGGGGGTTGCCCTTTCCTACTCCCAGGGATCAAACCTGGATCTCCTGAACTGGCAGGCAGCTTCTCTACCACTGCAGCACTAGGGAAGACCAGGCAGGTTCAGAGAGACAGAATAATGTTTTCCAGGGCCTGCAGAGAGGCACAGGTGTGGATTAACTACATGAGGTTTCTTTTGGGAATGATGAAAATATTCAGAAACTAGATGGTGATAATGGGAAAACTTTGAAAATACTGAAAACTGCTGGGCTGTACAGTTTAAATTGGTTAACTTTAAGATACATGAATTGTATCTCAATGGTTAAAAATCTTGCGAAAAGATACTGGAGTATGGCAATCTTTTATAAACTCCTGAGATGATTTTAATGTACAATAGTAAATATCTTTTTTTTTTTCAATTGAAATTTGAAAACTGAACACACTGTAGCTTAAATCTTCTTCATAAGTTTCTCATCACTCACTTCCTGGAACACCAGTCTAGGCCCTGCCTGGTCTGGTCCCTGTCCACCTTTCAAGCCCAGCTTCTCGCCCCTTTGTCTCGCTTTCTGTTCTCAGATTCCACCATCCCACTGTTCCTTCCATTCCTCGCCGACCCTGAGCTCATTCTTGCATTGGCACTTGCTGTTTCTCCCATCAGGAAACTTCTGTCCCCAGAGGGACATAGCAGACTGTTTTTCATTCAAGTTTCAGGTCAGATGTTACCTTCTCTTTTCCATCTGCACTGAACCAGTTCCTTCCGCCCGCTCCAATTCTCTACCTATTTTTGCTCTTGATTATTTCCTTCACAATCAGAAACGTTTTTGCTTTGCAGACTGATTTGTGGTCTCCACCACTTATGGTTCCTCTTCACCCTACCCCGAGAGTGCTCGAGTAGTGTCAGGGCTGCCACAGTTACCAGGAGAATAGTACCTGGAATACAGCAAGTGTGTAATGTTTCTTGAATGAATAAATTAGTGATTATAGTTTAGGGACCAACCAATTCAAGAAAAGAATATTTCAGTGTAATCAGTCCCTGAAGATATTTGTTGGAGAAGGGGAAGGAACCAGTGAGAGTGAGAAATGAGAAAACATTAAAGTGATGGGGGGAGGGGAGTAGCTGATGAAGTGAGAGATTGAAGTAGTAGTTGGCATTTTGAAATATCTCTGTGTTTTCTATTTATAAATAGCTGAGTTCAGTTGTTTGTTTGGTGGTGGTTTTTTTTTTTTTGACTTGCTAACAATTGAAAATTTGTCTTTAGTGAGACCATGGGTTGATGAATTAATACATTTTACTAAATTTGTTTTTTTTTCTTTGTGTTAAAATGTTACTTTTGTTTGCTTGAATCCTGAGACACTTTAAGCTGTTTTCTATTTCTTTTTGTTCTTCTTGTGGGATGTTCTTAGGCTGTCTCCTGTGGAATTTTGATGTTTGCCTGTAAGCCTACAGTGTTTCGTCAGTCATCTAAACCTGAATGTTTGGAGAAGGAAATGGCAACCCACTCCAGTATTCTTGCTTGGGAAATCCCATGGATAGAGGAGCCTTGGAGGAGGAGCTGCAAGAGTTGGGCACAACTGAGGGACTAAACACCAACGTCCACAGGACTATGGCAGGCTTCTGCAACCAGGCAGCCTTTAAATAAAGTGTTACAAATCTCTTTCAAAAAAAAAAAAATCTAAATGTTTATCTCCAGCTATCCATTTATACACCTTGATTGCTTTTCAAGTCATCAGTCAAATGTGTTTGAGAGCCTGGCCAGCAGAAAGGCTGCTGTTCCTCAGATGACAAGGCATTTTTCCTGTTGAGTTTATCTTAGCATCCATTAGCCAGTAGCTTTCAAATGTATTTACATTTTTGCTTAACAGTTGAGCTTCCTTTTTTAATGAAATGCATTGAAATAGAACTTACTTGTTGGTAGAAGTGTCTGAAGTTATTTGCAGTAGACTTCTTCTAATGACCACCCAAAAGGATTGGTCATGCCTTCTAGGATTGGTTTAGATTCCTGCTATTTGTGGAATCATGTCAGGATATAAAAATAGATTTTGTTTGTTTGTTTGTTTGTTTTGTTTTTTAATTTTTACTTTATTTTACTTTACAATACTGTATTGGTTTTGCCACACATTGACATGAATCCACCATGGGTGTATACAAGCTCCCAATCCTGAATCCCCCTCCTACCTCCCACCCCATATCATCTCTATGGATCATCCCCATGCACCAGCCCCAAGCATCCTGTATCCTGTATTGAACATAGACTGGCACTTCGTTTCTTACATGATAGTATACATGTTTCAATGCCATTCTCCCAGATTATTTTTAAAGTAGATCTTGCCACTTCCAGCCATTATCGAACAATGTTTATTTGTCAAGGAAAAAATACACATATTATTCCATTATGGAATAAACCAAGTTCCAATACAACTTTTTCATTCTTTAAACCAAAAGAACAATATTTCCTTTTCATTATGTCTGGCTTCTTGATTGCCTAGGAGATGTCAGTTTTCATAGCAGATTGTTTAGCTAGAATACTTAGAAGTCATTTCTAACTACACTACAAGTTATTTTTAAGTAATAGCAATTTTTATTAGGGGTTTGTGGAATCAGAATGCCCAGTATTGACAAAATTATGGGAAAATGGCCCTTCTCCCTGTATTACTTTTGAACGTAGATTTATAGAAACATTTCCTGAGAGATATTTGGCAGTACGTATCAATAGCCTTGAAAGGTCACTATCCTTTGAAGACAGTAATTCTGAAATGTAGGAACTGATACATGAGAAGTAATCAAAGAGGTGCATGAATGTTGATTTATGAAGGACCTTCCTCATAGGGTTTTCAGGAGATTAAGTTGTTATAAAGAAATTTCTAGAATGATGAAATAAGGAGTAACTGTTAGTTGTTCCATCTACTCTTGAATCACATGCTACGTTTTAATCGACATTGCTCTGTCTCTACTATAGAGAGGTGTTAGCAATCATCCAATGGTAGTGTAGTGCCAATTTTTAAAAAAATTTGCTTAACTAAAAATTATGTATCCTGTATATAAAAAGCACTATTCCAAGCAACTTAGACAAGTAACAATTGTTTCTTGAATAAAATTGGCTATTACTTTATGCCAGGGTAAAATGCTAGCATTAATACAATGACCAGCATTTACTGAATATTTATTAAGTGCTTTATGTGTGTCCTTGAGAATAGATATTATTGTTGCCATTGTTTCACAGGCTGATCCTTGAGCTGTGTTTTTTTTAACCTCAGCATCCTAGAGGTTCTGCTAGAGGGTTGGGCTACGATAGAGATATCTATTGTTCAAAAATCTATTGTTTTAGAAAGCTCTCAAGATAATTTCAGTAAACCTAGTTTTGGAACTAGTGCTTGGGGAAATACTTGAATGTGCATATAACACAGCTGGGAAGCTTGTTGAAATACAGATTGACGCACTAGATTTGGGGTGGGTATATGCATTTGTAACAACTCTCCGGTAACACAGATGTTGTTGACTAGCAGACCACACTTTAAGTAGCCAGTCTGCTATGTTGCTTATGGAAGTAGTTCCACGTTTCATTTGTCCCAAAGAAATCATTTACTGTAGGGAAAGCTAATCATGGAATAGTGGTCTGTTGGTTAGGACTTCACATCCTGATGAGCTTGGCCTTTTAGGTCATTGCTGAAGTCCTGAGTTTCTCAAACTTGAATTGTTGAGCCTTGAAGATTCACATTCTCAAAAAGGAGTTTATATTTTGGGTTCTCCATTTAGTGAAATAATTTGAAAGTAACAGACATATATTCTGGATCACCAGTTGACTGTCTTATATATAAGAAGAGGGTATCGTTGTGTGGTTTTCGCACCAAGGAATCCCCTAAAGTGATGGTTAACTTTAATCCAGCCTTTCTGAAAGTGGAGTTTCTGAAGTCCTAAAGTACCAAGTTTGAGAAATTCTTGAAGTGTCCTCTGTAAACAACTGGGCCCTCTAAAGGGGATCCAATAAGGATCTGAATGACTTTGAGTCAGCCACTTGCTGGACTTACTCAGCATCTCTAAAATGAGAGGGCTGGATCTAAATAATCTTTTTGGTCCTTTTATGTTCAAAACGCTAGGATTGATTTTTATTTTCTGTTTTTTTTTTTTTTCAAGTACAGTTGATTTACAATGTTGTGGCTTCTCTCTGCTATACAGAAAAGTGACTCAGTTTTAAATGTACAGGCATTCTTTTTTTAAATATTCTTTTCTATTATGTTTTATCACAGGATATTGAGTATATTCCCTGTGCTGTGGAGTAGAACCTTGCTGTTTATCCATCCTATACTTAATAGTTTATATCTGCTAACCCCAAACTCACAGCCCTTCACTCCTCATACCACTGTCCACCTTGGCAACCACCAGGCTGTGAGTCTGTTTCTGTTTCATAGATAGGTTCATTTGTGCCACGTTTTAGATTTGACTTATAAGTGGTATCATATGGCATTTGCCTTTATCTTTCTGATTTCACTTTGTTTTACAAACTCTAGTTGCATCCTAGGGTTGACTTTTTTTTTTTTTTTTTTTTTTGAGACAGTATTAGAAGTCTGTGATACTTATTTTAGTTGGACATGGATATAACATTTGTTGGCAAATCAGGAAGAAACCTGATCTACTCTAAAGTGAGCCATTGTCATCTCCTGCTGTCAACGGGGGAAATTTCACATTCTGAGGCATTTGCTTTTGTGGCTGTTGAAACTTTTTCCACTACATGTTGCATCGCCTGCCTAGCCCTATGGAAGAGGTGACTGATCAGATTCACTGAGTCACAAAATTAAATGTGAATAGTAGAGAGCTTTTCATTACTTCCTTTCTGTTGACTAAATTTTGAAGACGATGTTCTAAAAATAATATGATGCTACTAGCTGGTAAAAATTATGGGAGATAGAGGGGTAGAGATTGGTTATAAAAGGTGGAGAGATCAAGAGAGGGTGCAGATAGATTTTGTAGCTAAAATGATGGGAAATGGAGACTCATTAAATACCTGAAAGTTGCATTATTTTTAGTTCAAAATGACTTGTTACTAAGAAATGAAAATTTAAAAAATAATTGGCTAAAAATATTTGAGTTTTAATATATTTACATCTGTCATTATTTATATAGAGACACATGCAGGCCTCAGTTACTTTCTGGAGTGAACCTGGTCCCTTCTATTTCTGTCTTAGCTAAGACTACAAGTAAGACTAAGGTCCTAAGCCTTACACTGAGGTCCCTGACACAGTTCTTGGTTCTCTGGATGCCAGAAGTTAGCTTCTTCACATTTATTAAGAAATAGATCTCAGGAGATGATTTTTCTCTGAGAATTTCACAAAATATGGTACATTCAGCCATCGTGCTTGGTTTTAAAAAAGATTCAGCAATTTTACTTTACCGCAAAATAAATTGCTTTCTGTAGTTTTCATATGAGAGGGAGGTATTTAATATTTATCTCAGAATTGCAGACAGTTTCAGATTCTGGAGATGTAGGAATCTTCCCATCACACAATATTGGCTCTTATTCTTTTCTACCTTTGTTCTGTTTATAGTTACTGAAGTATTTTTCTTCTCCACTGAAATTAAAACTTGAGGAAGCATGTCTGCTAGCATTGCAAGTGGGCAGAATTTACCCCAGTTCAAGAAGAAGCAGAATTGGATTTGAGCAAGGAAATATAAAGATATTACCATTCAGGGCTGCCTATGTCTTGTGACAGACATAGTGAGATGTGCTCTGTTACCCATTAATTTTTTTAAATTTTATAAAAGTATAGGTAATTTACAATGTTTGTGTTTCTACTGTACAGCAAAGTGATTCAGTTCTACGTGTATATACAAACACACACATTTCTTTTCAGATTCTTTTCCATTATAGGTTATTGCATGATATCAGTATAGTTCCCTGTGCTATATAGTGGTGGTGGTTTAGTCCCCAAGTCATGTCTGACTCTTGTGACCCCATGGACTGTAGCCTGCCAGGCTTCTCTGTCCATGGGATTCTTCAGGCAAGAGTACTGGAGTGGGTTGCCATTTCCTTCTCCAGTGCTGTATGTATCTGTCATCTATTACTTTCAGATGATATACTTGAGAGTGAGAAGTTCAGTGAATCACTGAGGATCAGGGAGGGGTAGAACCAAGACTCTAGTTTATGGGCTTTGGACACTCATTCCACCTTGTGATGCTTCCTCTCAACAATGGGTAGTTTGTGAGTTGTCTGGATGTACCAAAAAGGAAGAAATAGTAAAGAGAGCAATTAACATTTCAAATTGTTGGCAAGCTAAACTCATGAAAAAAAGAGAAGTAGAAATAAATGAGCTCTTTGGCAAGAGTGATAGCTGAAAAGGAGGCAAGTGAGAGGCAAGGTAGCCTCGAGTAGAGCAGAGATGGGTCATAATTAAACCTAACATGAACACTAGGAATGAGCATCCTGGAAGATTTATGTCCGTGCTGATACTCATCAGCAGTCAGATGGATTGAGGCCATCTCCCAAAAGACATCAGGAAGAAAAAAATAAATGAGAAAACTGAAGAAAGACTTGAGAGGGAGAAGGAATAGAGGTGTTAGATATGTTGGAGAGGGAAAAATTTCCTTCTACCCCTCTTGAATTCTGGTGGCTGGACTCATGATACAAGTGACACCAGAGAGCTAACAGGAGGAAAAAAAAAAATTTATTCATGTGCATGGTCGTCTAGGAACTAAGAAGTGGCCAAAGCAGACAGCTTTTATAATTTTTAGACAAATGTGTGAGGAATTGACAAGGCAAATAAACAGGTTTGGGGCGTTCAATCAGTGAAGAATCTAAACAGTTTAGACTTGCCGTAGTAAATTAAAGAAGTAACAAGGTTTGTTCGTATAGACTCTTGGCCTGAATTCCCTATCTCTGGAGATAAGGGAGTTCTACCTCCAAATGCCAGGAAGGCGCCTTGCACAGGGGAGATTTACTTCCTGCTTCCAGGGAGGCAGATGGGGAGGGTCAGAGTGTCCCTCTTGCATTGGCTATTGCTTAAGTAGCTTTGATACAGAATGATCAATATGCCGTTGAGGCACACTTTGGAGTGGCCTTCCAGAACCCCAACAGATAGAATCCCTGAATGGCAGAGAAGTAAACTGCGGTCAAGGAATATTTGGAAAAAATGGCAACCAAGAATATAAAGCATCCACTAAAACTAAAGACCTTCCGTGGAAAAGGTTAATAGACCAAACAGTAGAAATCAGCAAAGTAGTCTGTAGTGGGATGAATAATACCATCACTGAAAGGAACCTCAGAACTATCTTATTTGAAAATAGGATTTTGCAGATATAATTAGTTAAGATGAGGTTATCCTAGGTTGGAGGGGGCCCTGGATCAATGACTTGTCTTTATATGAACAGAACACAGAAGACTGCAGTGGCAACTTTTCTCTATGAATATTATAGGGTAGATATTGGAAAATTGTTCCCTAAAAAAATTAATTTGGAATATTACATAAAATATACAAATATTTACTCGAAAGCATAGTTGAGGTTTGAAAAAAGGCACGCGGGACAAAAACCAAAGAGGGAGCTAAAATTGACAAGAGGAAGCAGTGCTGAGCCTGCTGCTGCCTGGTGTAAGGGAATGTCTGTGGGCCTTTGAAAATAAGATATATGAAAATTATGATCCCTAGAGTAAGCAGTGGCCAAAACACAAAACCAGCATATCAGTAACTATTTGAAATTATAACATCATGTTATTTATTTATTTATTTATTTGTGCAAAATGCAACTTTCTTTATTATTCCGTATCATCATGTTATTTTAAAACATCAGAAATTGGGTAAGGGGAAGATGGGGGATGAGATCTGAAAGAGATCCAGGGTGGTTAAGTATATGCTAAGGACAGAGATACTGGTCTGCTTTTAGGTATTGATGAGGAAATTGAGCATTAGTACGGATTGTAATAAGATGAGAATAATAGTATTGAAACAAAATAGAATGTGTCATTTTTGTAACATAGGAAAAAGCTTGATTTAGCCTGTGGAATGTAGGGGGAGGAGAAAAAAAAGTGAAACAAAAAGATAAACGAGTATGGAGGTTAAACTAATCAAGACAGATTGTCCAATCTATAGAAAACAAAAAGCTATGTTTATTAAAAAAAAAAATTAAAAGGACACAGGTGGAAGATAAGGGGATGGAAAAATTTACGCTTTTGTCAGATACAGACAAAAAGAAAAAGGAACAACAGATGAAGGGAATAAATTAAGCAGGGACATATGCCCATGCCATAATGTAGAAAACAGTAATTTTTGTCATGTGACATTGATTAAGCAGTTCTTGTCAGAAATCTAATAGAGTGTTTTCAGAAACTGATGAGATGAGACAAAAAGTAAGCAGAGGAAGATGTGGAAAACAAGCAATGATTTGCTCCACCATGTATGTAGAACTCCTTACTCAACAAACGCAGAATGTGTTTTATCTTGGAGGGCGTGTGGACTAGGCACATGCTTCAAATTTTAATGCATCAGGAAGGAAGCCTCACATTCGACCAAATCAACAGTATAGAGGTTCTTTTCTCTAACTACAGTGCTTTAAAATCAGTCATTATTAACAGTAAGATAGCAAAAGTGTTCCATATGTTTGAAATGAAAAGACATACTATGAAATAACCCTCAGGTTAAATAGGAAAAGATAACAAGAATAGCAGAATTTTAAAGCTGAATGATAATAAAAGCACAGTAGTTCAAAAACTGAGATAGCTAGCTAATGGAGTTCTTTGATGGCAATATGTAGCTTTTGTTACTCAAGAAAAAACTAGAAAGTCTGCAACTCTATAAGCTCAATGTATGACACAAAAAATTAGAAAAACACTGTAACATGGTAACCTGAAGAAAACAAAGAAAAAAAGGGAGACAAATATAAATACAGAAAATAAGGGGCAGAGAAAATTAATAAAAGCAAAGAACCAAAATATAGTCCTCTGAAAAATTTCATAAATTATATATAATACTGTTAAAAAGGATGTACATTTTTACCAGTACAGATGAACATTTACATGAAAAGGATGTATGGCTAAAAAAAACTGATGGAAGAAAAAATTAACAACCAATAAATAAATTGTATGTAATGATTATCAAAATTTAATCTTCCTTGCAATATAAAAAGAGGCCCAGACAGTTTGACCAGTGAATTCTATTTAACTCTTATGAAACAGAAAATTCTTGTTTGCACAACTTCTTATAGAACAAAGAATAAAAGCCAACCTATTAAGTTTAATTTTGAAAACAAAAAGCAAGTAAAAAATATTGACCAGATTCACTTATCACATTAAAAACACAAATAATTCAAATCTAGTCATGTATTAAAAAATACTAATAGTACATTGAGACTAAGTTGAATTAATCATAACAGTGAAAGGATGTTTCAGTGCTTTAAAAAATATTTTACTATAATTTACCACATTAATAGCAAAGAATGAGAAATTGCATGATCACTGATAAAAAGCATTTAATAAAGTTTTTTCTTTTTCAAATAGAAGCAGCTCTTACCAAACTTGAAACAGGAAAAGTTTTTTTAGCTTAATAAAGGCTTTATCCTTAGAATCTATAGCAAATGTCATTTTTAATGGAAAAAGACAAAAGTTTAAACTCTTTCTTAAGATTGGGAACAAGACAGGAACACTCGTGTTGCCGCTGTTTATCAACATATTACCAGATACCTGACCAATGTAGTAAGACAAACCGATACCAGTGGAATAATGGAAAGATATAACTATTATTTATAATACAATCATTTATTTAGAAAACCAAAGAGAATCAGCAGAAACTGCTAGCAATAGAAGTATTCAGCTAGGTTGCCAGCTCATAAGAGCAACATAAATAAATCAACAGCTTTTGTCTGTATTGGGAGTAACCAATTATAAACTATGATAAGATACCATTTATAATACTGACATAAACGAAAAGCTATCTAGGAATAAATCTAAGAAAGAATTCGTAAAACATATAAGGGAAATTTAAAACCCTATTACAAGGGTTTTATTATAGAATTATAGACCATAAATGCAGCATTTATAATAAATAGATTGAATATTGTGAAGATATTGTATATCTTCCAAAAAAATTTAAATTCATTGTAATTCTAATCAATGCCTGAACAAGAGTTGTTTTGAAGAGGTATAATTGAATCTAATATTTATATAAGAGAATAAATAAGAGATAAAGAAGGACCTTCTCTTTGCAAGGCATTAATATATATATAGCAGAAGTTGACAAACTACAGTCCATATGCCAAATGCAGCCTGCCTTCTGTTCTTAAAAATAAAGTTTTATTGGGACACAGCCACATCCATTCCTTTATTTATTGTCTGTGGCTACTTTCATGTTGACAAGATAGCCCGAAACTTGCTTCTCAGAGAAAAAATGTGTCTTCCTGTTCTCTAGCATCTATCATAGAAAGGGCTATAATAAAGTCTAGACTCACTCCTATGTACATAGGGGAACTCAGTGTAATCATTTCCAGCAGTTGGTGCTGGGAAAGTTGGTGCACAAAAAGAGAAAAATGAAACCATTTCTGTACTTCAGAAACAGCTCCAAGTAGATTAAACACCTAACTGTTAAGAGTGAACATATAAAGCTAGTAGATGAAAATTTAAGAATACATTTTTGTAATCTTACAGTAGAAGATGGTTTGTTGTGAAATATTCACAGAGCACAAACCACGAGAAGAAAGTTGATGAATACATCAAGACAAGTGCTTTTGTTCAATGGAGTCTGTGATCGAAAAACTAACAGATGGTGAAAATACAACTGTCATGTTTAATACACTAAGATTAATATTTAAATACACAAGGGACTCAAAAAATCAGAAAATAGGAGGGAAGAAACCCAGACAAAAGAGGGAAAAGTATGAATTGGTGATTCATACGAAGAGAAATACATACATACACAGATTGCACTGTGTGTGGGCAGGCTGCTCAGTCGTGTCAGACTCTTTGTGACCCCTAGCCCACCGGGCTCCTCTGTACATGGGATTGTCCAGGCAAGATTACTGGAGTGAGTTGCCATTTCCTCCTCCAGAGAATCTTCCTGACCCAGGGATCACACCTGTGTTTCCTACATTGGCAGGCAAATTCACATTGGAGACTAGCTAATTAAAATTCAAAAATGCCTTTTTGCCTATCATAGAAGTAAAACCTTGGAAATCAGGTACTCTCAAGCATTGACAAGGGTGTGGGAAGATAGAAATCTTCATACATTGCTTCTAGGAATGCAAAATGATCCATAATGTTTTTAAGGTTACAAGTATCTATATAACCTAAAACCCAATAATGGGACTAGCATAGATGCCCACAGAAATATATGTAAGTATGATTATCTCAGTGTTATTTGTGGTGAAAGACTGAGAAAGCTAGTTCTTCTGCACTGAAAGAATAGAAGAGGAAAATGACAGTGGAGTGCAATGAGAGAATAAGCGGTTAGAGAGGGAATTACGTCTACTTATAACATTCTCTAAAACAGCATTGAGAGAAAGAGAGATTTAAAGCATGACACAACTTCTATACAAATTTTAAAACTATGTACAGGATTTTAACACATAAGTGAAGTCGCTCAGTTGTGTCCGACTCTTTGCGACCCCATGGACTGTAGCATACCATGCTCCTCCGTCCATGGGATTTTCCAGGCAAGAGTACTGGAGTGGGTTGCCATTTCCTTCTCCAGAGGATCTTCCTGACCCAGGGTTTGAACCCGGGTCTTCTGCATTGTAGGCAGATGCTTTACCGTCTGAGCCACCAGGGAAGTCCTTTGACACATAAAGTATTTATGAAAAATACAGTGGAGCTTATAAATACAGCATTAGTTAGTTGCTCAGTCATGTCCAACTCTTTCTGACCCCGTAGCTGGGGGCTCACCAGGCTTTTCTGTCCGTGGGATTCTCCAGGCAAGAATACTGGAGCGGGTTGCCATTTCCTTCTCCAGGAGTTCTTCCAGGCTCAGGGATGAAACCTGGGTCTCCTGCATTGTAGGCAGACTCTTTACCATGTATTTATTAAAAAAAAACAAACGTTGAAGCTTAAAAATATAGCATTATATTTGGTAAAGAAAAAAAAAAAAAAAAGCCCCAGGCTGGGAAAGGAAGGAATGGGTTTGGGTATAGAGGATGAAGTGAAAATAAGAAAAATGAAAATCAGAAGAGAGTCTTTGATGGACTGGCAATAGTAGCTCATCGACTCAAGCGTATGCTTAAGTCAACTCTGTAAAATTATTCATTAGAGGAAACAACGTCCACGGACGTTAGTCCTTTCAGAATTGTTCAGATGCTCAACCAGTGTCATCAGGTATGGGTCTCTCTCTGTACTTTGGTTTTCCTGGCTTCAGTGTTGGCTCTGATAAGAGGCAGACTCTTTCTAGGGTATTCTTTAGCTCTTTCAAGTTCACAGCAACTAAGCAGAAAGAAAGCACTCTGCCCATAGTATGAGCAGTCATCCTCTCATGAATATCCTTTCTTTGGCTGGTTCATTTTTTCTCCTGTGAGCACCCCTGAATCAGTCATGTAACAAAGGACTAAGGGTGCCTGGGTCACTTTCCCATCCCTAGAACAAGGCAGTAGGAAGAACACAACATATGGAATATGGTGGGATACTACCCAAACAGAAATTACAGTGATATGACCAGAACCACGGCAAATGGATGCTAAGGGAGCAAAAATACACAGGTAACTTAGGGAACTTGAATCAATGCTGTTTGAAGAATGATTGAATTGAATTATATGCTCATTCTAGAAAAACTGGGGGAAATGAAAAACACAGGTTAACTTCAAATGTCTAAAGCACTTCCACTTGCATGAAACTTGTTTTATATGATCCGTCAAACCATAAATCCACGATGAAAGGTGAACTTGGTATGAAGGGCAGCTATGTAATTGCTGAAGCTGGTTATCTGAAAAGGATTGGTTAGTGAATTTCATATCACTGTGTATATTCGAGCATAGGCTAGCCAGCTACCTGGCAAATATTTTGTAGGAAAAGATTGGGAGAATAGATGGGTTTAACCAGTGGTTCTGAATCATCCATGAACAGTATGAAAAGGCAAAATGATAGGATACCAAAAAAGGGAACTCCGCAGGTCATTAGGTGCCCAATATGCTACTGGAGATTAGTGGAGAAATAACTCCAGAAAGAATGAAGGGATGGAGCCAAAGCAAAAACAATACCCAGTTGTGGATGTGACTGGTGATAGAAGCAAGGTCCGATGCTGTAAAGAGCAATATTGCATAGGAACCTGGAATGTCAGGTCCATGAATCAAGGCAAATTGGAAGTGGTCAAACGAGATGGCAAGAGTGAATGTCAACATTCTAGGAATCAGCGAACTAAAACGGACTGGAATGGGTGAATTTAACTCAGATGACCATTATATCTACTACTGTGGGCAGGAATCCCTCAGAAGAAATGGAGTAGCCATCATGGTCAACAAAAGAGTCCAAAATGGCAGTAGTTGGATGCAATCTCAAAAATGACAGAATGATCTCTGTTCATCTCCAAGGCAAACCATTCAATATCACAGTTATTCAAGTCTATGCCCTAACCAGTAACACTGAAGAAGCTGAAGTTGAATGGTTTTATGAAGACCTACAAGACCTTTTAGAACTAACACCCAAAAAAGATGTCCTTTTCATTATAGGGGACTGGAATGCAAAAGTAGGAGGTCAAGAAACCCCTGGAGTAACAGGCAAATTTAGCCTTGGAATGCGGAATGAAGCAAGGCAAAGACTAATAGAGTTTTGCCAAGAAAATGCACTGGTCATAGTAAACACCCTCTTCCAACAACACAAGAGAAGACTCAAACAGAAATCAGATTGATTATATTCTTTGCAGCCAAAGATGGAGAAGCTCTATACAGTCAACAAAAACAAGACCAGGAGCTGACTGTGGCTTAGATCATGAACTCCTTATTACCAAATTCAGATTGACATTGAAGAAAGTAGGGAAAACCACTAGACCATTCAGGTATGACCTAAATCAAATCCCTGATGATTATACAGTGGAAGTGAGAAATAGATTTAAGGGTCTAGATCTGATAGATAGAGTGCCTGATGAACTATGGAATGAGGTTCGTGACATTGTAGAGGAGACAGGGATCAAGACCATCCCCATGGAAAAGAAATGCAAAAAAGCAAAATGGCTGTCTGGGGAGGCCTTACACATAGCTGTGAAAAGAAGAGAGGCAAAAAGCCAAGGAGAAAAGGAAAGAGATAAGCATCTGAATGCAGAGTTCCAAAGAATAGCAAGAAGAGATAAGAAAGGCTTCCTCAGCGATCAATGCAAAGAAATAAAGGAAAACAACAGAATGGGAAAGACTAGAGATCTCTTCAAGAAAATAAGAGATACCAAGGGAACATTTCATGCAAAGATGGGCTCGATAAACGACAGAAGTGGTCTGGACCTAACAGAAGCAGAAGATATTAAGAAGAGGTGGCAAGAATACACGGAAGAACTGTACAAAAAAGATCTTCACGACCCAGATAATCATGATGATGTGATCACTAATCTAGAGCCAGACATCTTGGAATGTGAAGTCAAGTGGGCCTTAGAAAGCATCACTATGAACAAAGCTAGTGGAGGTGATGGAATTCCAGTTGACCTGTTTCGAATCCTGAAAGATGATGCTGTGAAAGTGCTGCACTCAATATGCCAGCAAATTTGGAAAACTCAGCAGTGGCCACAAGACTGGAAAATGTCCGTTTTCATTCCGATTCCAAAGGCAATGCAAAAGAATGCTCAAACTACCACACAATTGCACTCATCTCACACGCTAGTAAAGTAATGCTCAAAATTCTCCAAGCCAGGCTTCAGCAATACGTGAACCATGAACTCCCTGATGTTCAAGCTGGTTTTAGACAAGACAGAGGAACCAGAGATCAAATTGCCAATATCCGCTGGATCATCGAAAAAGCAAGAGAGTTCCAGAAAAACATCTATATCTGCTTTATTGACTATGCCAAAGCCTTTGACTGTGTGGATCACAAGAAACTGTGGAAAATTCTGAAAGAGATGGGAATACCAGACCACCTGACCTTCCTCTTGAGAAATCTGTGTGCAGTTCAGGAAGCAACAGTTAGAACTGGACATGGAACAACAGACGGGTTCCAAATAGGAAAAGGAGTACGTCAAGGCTGTATATTGTCACCCTGCTTATTTAACTTCTGATAGCAGAGTAGCATCATGAGAAACGCTGGACTGGAAGAAACACAAGCTGGAATCAAGATTGCCGGGAGAAATATCAATAACCTCAGATATGCAGATGATACCACCCTTAAGGCAGAAAGTGAAGAGGAACTAAAAAGCCTCTTGATGAAAGTGAAAGAGGAGAGTGAAAAATTTGGCTTAAATCTCAACATTGAGAAAACGAAGATCATGGCATCTGGTCCCATCACTTCATGGGAAATAGACGGGGAAACAGTGGAAACAGTGTCAGACTTTATTTTTTTGGGCTCTAAAATCACTGCAGATGGTGACTGCAGCCATGAAATTAAAAGACTCTTACTCCTTGGAAGAAAAGTTATGACCAACCTAGATAGTATATTCAAAAGCAGAGACATTACTTTGCCGACTAAGGTCCGTCTAGTCAAGGCTGTGGTTTTTCCTGTGGTCATGTATGGATGTGAGAGTTGGACTGTGAAGAAGGCTGAGCGCCGAAGAATTGATGCTTTTGAACTGTGGTGTTGTAGAAGACTCTTGAGGGTCCCTTGGACTGCAAGGAGATCCAACCAGTCCATTCTGAAGGAGATCAGCCCTGGGATTTCTTTGGAAGGAATGATGCTAAAGCTGAAGCTCCAGTACTTTGGACACCTCATGCGAAGAGTTGACTCATTGGAAAAGACTCTGATGCTGGGTGGGATTGAGGGCAGGAGGAGAAGGGGACAACCGAGGATGAGGTGGCTGGATGGCATCACTGACTGGATGGACGTGAGTCTGAGTGAACTCCGGGAGATGGTGATGGACAGGGAGGCCTGGTGTGCTGCGATTCATGGGGTCACAAAGAGTTAGACACAACTGAGTGACTGAACTGAACTGAATTATCCAGATATCTTATTATAGCTTAGAATTCTGGGCCCTTCTCTCAGAGTTTCCAGTTTGGTAGCTTTGTAGTAGGACTCAAGAATTTGCATTTCTAATTTCCCCAGGTGCTGTTGATACTATTGCTCCAGGAACACACCTTGAAAACCTCTGGGTTAGATGATTTTCAATATCCACAATGAACTTTCATTTTTATGAGATAGTTGTACTTGTTCTCCGTTCAGTTGCTCAGTCATGTCACGCTCTGTGACCCCATGAACTGCAGCATGTCAGATTTTCCTATCCATCACCAGCTCCCAGAGTTTGCTCAAACTCATGTACATTGAGTTGGTGATGCCATCCAACCATCTTATCCTTTGTTGTCCCCTTCTCCTCCTGCTTTCAATCTTTCCCAACATCAGGGTCTTTTCCAATGAGTCAGTTCTTCACATCAAGTGGCCAAAGCATTGGAGCTTCAGCTTTAGCATCAGTCCTTCCAATGAATATTCAGGGGTGATTTCCTTTAGGATGGACTGGTTGGATCTCCTTGCTGTCAAGGGACTCTCAAGAGTCTTCTCCAACACCACAGTTCAAATGTATCCATTCTTTGGCACTCAGCTTTCTTCACAGTCCACTCTCACATCCATACATGACTACTGGAAAAACCATAACTTTGACAAAGACTTACCTTTGTCTCTGCTGTTTAATATGCTGTCTAGGTTGGTCATAGCTTTTCTTCCAAGGAGCAAGCATCTTTTAATTTCACGGCTGCAGGTACCATCTGTGGTAATTTTGGAGCCCCCCAAAATAAAGTTTCCCACTGTTTCCATTATTTCCCCATTTATTTGCCATGAAGTGATGGGACCAGATGCCACGATCTTCATTTTTTGAATGTTGAGTTTTAAGCCAGCTTTTTAACTCTCCTCTTACGCTTTCATCAAGAGGCTCTTTTGTTCCTCTTCTCTTTCTGCCATGAGGATAATATCATCTGCATATCTCAGGTTATTGATGTTCTAGACAGCAGTATTTGTATATTGAGGCACATTATCCATACTCTCCCTTCGTACCTGAAATGTGTTAAATTCTGGCTATATGGGTACTTCTAAATTAGATGGATTTTGCCTAGCCCTCTGTTAACTGCTGGGCCACTGAAAACATTAGGGGCATGAAGCAACTGGACGTTTATTGGTATGCGTTATAAACCAGTCCTCCATTTTCTTATGGCATCCTTTTTGTAATCCTATTTCTGTTTTCCCATGAGGATTCAGTTTTCATCAGTTTTGTAGTAGGGTTGTTCCTGAATTAGAAAGCCAAAGTGGTTTCCCAAGGTGGATGTGTATTTCCTTTCATTCAGAGAGAAACTGTCCTGTATAGACATTGACTAATAAAAAAATCATTCCTTGGTACCCTGGATGTCAAGTGTCAAATCGTGCTTTTCCCCATCTTCTTACCCAACCCCAGCCTGTGGCCCCCCCTAGGAAGGAGGATATGAAACACTTCACTTATCTTGCTCCATACTACCTCTACATCAACCAGGAATTGTTTTCATTTTGAACTCTATTTTATTTCTTCTTCTTTTTCCTCAGATTTTTTTCCTCTTAATTTTTGAAAGTTTGCTATAATAGTTCTCTGGGAGTACACACATGTTTTTGTAATTGTACACAAGGTCGAAGAGCATTTGTACTTTTTATAAATTGCTTTTAGATAAAGATAAAACCATTTGAAAAAAGAGAGACCCCAGAGATACCTCTTTAAGAGTTAGAAGGTTTATAGTCAATGCTTAACCATGAACATTTTCAGCTTAGCAAAAATGAAACAGATGGTTAAAAACAGTACCTGACAGATTGGACCTAGAGGATTTGAGTTCAGGTGGCTACTTGAAGAGCAGAGGGATTTAAGAAGACTTGTTGTCTGTGTGTGAGCTTTTGCTTGAAAACACTAAATCCAGCGCTGGTAGGGAGAGTGGGATATTTTAAGAGGACTTACCCGAATACATCTTCAGTTCAGTCGCTCAGTCGTGTCCGGCTCTTTGCGACCCCATGAATTGCAGCATGCCAGGCCTCCCAACTCCCGGGGTTTACTTAAACTCATGTCCATCAAGTTGGTGATGCCATCCAGCCATCTCAAACTCTGTCATCCCCTTCTCCTCCTGCCCCCAATCCCTCCTAGCATCAGGGTATTTTCCAATGAGTCAACTTTTCGCATGAGGTGGTCAAAGTATTGGGGTCTCAGCTTTAGCATCAGTCCTTCCAGTGAACACCCAGGACTGATCTCCTTTAGAATGGACTGGTTGGATCTCCTTGCGGTCCAAGGGACTCTCAGGAGTCTTCTGAATCACCACAGTTCAACAGTATCAATTCTTTGGTGCTCAGCTTTCTTCACAGTCCAACTCTCACATCCATACATCTTAGTGAACATTAAATATGGGGCAGCTTTAATGATGTCTTCTTGATAGCTAAGGATCTGTAGTAATAGACTCTGCTTTCTTTAAATTTGTGTATGATCTGAGTTTCTCAATGGAATTTGATGAATGTCCATTTTCTACATCCTCTTCTCTTCCAGACTTCAATTTGAGGAAATGTCATTCAGATTTGGCCAACATCTCATCAAGCCCTCCGTGGTGTTTCTCAAAACAGAACTGTCCTTTGCCTTGGTGAACAGGAAGCCTGTGGTACCTGGACGTATCCTTTTTTTTTTTTAAGAGAGAAAACAGACCAAATGAACACAGCCATTAACCTCTAGTATTCGACCAAAAAGGTAAGCAAGGAATCCTCCTGTCTCCCCCTTTGGAGAAACCAGGTAGGACAATATTCACATTTATTCTGAATCCAGTTGGTGGCACCAGTAATATGCTTGATCAGTGCTGCAGAACTTCTGAAAAGGAGTTGCTTAGCAACTGTGGCTTTGGAGGTGAGTTTTTGCATGACCTTTTCACTGTTGTGGCTGTGTAAATAAATAGGTGCTTCTAAAATGGATCCAATGAATATCCTTAGCACTTTGTTTTCAGGTGTCAAGTGTGCACTTTAATAGTAAGATAAGAGATTGGGTGATGCACTTGTGTTGTGGAAGTAAGGTGTTACATGAAGATTTGAGACTGGCTTGGTTTCTTTACCTCTTGGAGATCATTCAAGCTGTGAATTTTAATTGCACTCAAACACATAAATATACTACAAAATATATATATATATTTTATGTTAGAGTCTGAGATAGCATTTTCTCTTGGAAAACATCCCAGCTCCTAGATCATTGTCTGGTGCCATTGGTGGTGTGGGGTATTTTATTTCCCTCTGACCATCGATTTCAGTAGAAGCTTTATTCTTTGCGGTGGGAGAGGGAGAATTTGGTGAAATGCCCTGGAGAGTTGTTTTTATGTTGTTGAAAGTATCACTCGTGACTGTATGTGGATGACATTTGTACTAACTCTTCAAAAATTTTATTCCCCCCCACCCACCCCAACTTAATTTACTATGCAGAGGGCAACAAAGTATGAAATGTTGTATTTTAAGATCATAAGCATTTCCACATTGAGACATGCTTCTACTTTGAAATAAATTTCTCGGTAATTCTGAGTATATAAAAGTGTCAAGATTTTTTCTAAGAGTGAGTTATATTTTTTTAAATGGGATTTTTGAAAATGCTTGAAAACTTGATGAATCATCTTCTTTCTTGATCATGTAACTACTAATAAAACATGCAGCAAAAGATAATTGTGGTTTTTGTGGTAGACTCCCAAATTTCTTGATTTGAACTTTTAACCAAAATAAATTTCATAAATTTATAAAACTAATAATAATATCAACAAGCTAGTAAATAATATATATTTTTCTTAATAATATTTAACTTTTAAATTTATAAAAATATTTAATTTTATAAGTATATAAGATCAGATAATTTCATCTTCTGTTTATTAAAGTAAAAACTCTAAAAGGATGTAGGATGCTCCTATAAAATGACAGTTTTTAAGTTGTGTAACATTTTCATATTGAGTTTCTCCAAAAGACCTTGAAGTTCTTGAAATAACACAGGCGTTTTATTTTCTCATTTGATTTTGCTGCAAGTCTGTAGTTGCCTTTTTCCTTTGAGGAATATTTTTTTAAGCAAAATGTCTAATTCCTGTGTCAAAAGGATAATGTTTAAATGCCATCTCTCTTTGGGTGTCAGTTTTAATTGACTTTTGTCAAAGAACTGAGGGAATTTGGGGTGAAAATGTGAATTTAGATGAACGAATCTTAATGCTTCGGACTGACAGAATATGAGATTGTAGAGCTGCACTTTTTAAAAAACGGTTAATAATGGAATAAACTTTGATTTTTTTTTAAACTCCTATATTAACGGTAAGAAACTTGATTTTTCATGGTCTTTTTAACCACCTCTGAAAGTGTGCTGTGTAAGACCTGGGTCATATATGTGTTTGAACTGAAATAGAGGTGTCTGCTTCAAGGGAAATATTTATAGTGAACAGTGAGCAGTCAGTGAATGATGACTAGTTTTGTTCCAGATGGCACTGAAATTGCCATTTTGAAAATGAGTCCTGGTTGATTATCACCTCGTTGAGTAAATGCCAAGGACAAGGGGAGCGTTGTATTAAAATCAACAACCTCAGTTTGTTTGGAAGGTAGCAAGAAGGACTCAGCTCTGTCCAAGGCTGAGAATGGTACACTCAGTGCAATCAGCGTACTCTGTAAAGCTCTTTTACGTCTATAGTGTTTAAAGTAATTTCAGGGGCAGTGGATAATGGATTCAAACAATCCTTTTTATATAATGATTCTGAAACTTTTTATTTTACTTTACCTTGGTAAACTCTCTTAGGTGACAATTGTGAGAAGAATTTTATTAAGTAACTCATTTGCTTGCGTGAAGTAATAGTCTTTTGTCCTGTGATTTGGAAATTGAAACAGTGAATAGCTCTGCCTACTAGTTCAGTTCAGTTCAGTCTCTCAGTCGTGTCCGACTCTTCGCGACCTCATGAATTGCAGCACGCCAGGCCTCCCTGTCCATCACCATCTCCCGGAGTTCACTCAGACTCACGTCCATCGAGTCCGTGATGCCATCCAGCCATCTCATCCTCGGTCATCCCCTTCTCCTCCTGCCCCCAATCCCTCCCAGCATCAGAGTCTTTTCCAATGAGTCAACTCTTCGCATGAGGTGTCCAAAGTACTGGAGCTTCAGCTTTAGCATCATTCCTTCCAAAGAAATCCCAGGGTTGATCTCCTTCAGAATGGACTGGTGGATCTCCTTGCAGTCCAAGGGACCCTCAAGAGTCTTCTACAACACCACAGTTCAAAGGCATCAATTCTTCGGCGCTCAGCCTTCTTCACAGTCCAACTCTCACATCCATACATGACCACAGGAAAAACCACAGCCTTGACTAGACGGACCTTAGTCGGCAAAGTAATGTCTCTGCTTTTGAATATACTATCTAGGTTGGTCATAACTTTTCTTCCAAGGAATAAGCGTCTTAATTTCATGGCTGCAGTCACCATCTGCAGTGATTTTGGAGCCCCCCAAAATAAAGTCTGACACTGTTTCCACTGTTTCCTCATCTATTTCCCATGAAGTGATGGGACCAGATGCCATGATCTTCGTTTTCTGAATGTTGAGCTTTAAGCCAACATTTTCACTCTCCTCTTTCACTTTCATCAAGAGGCTTTTTAGTTCCTCTTCACTTTCTGCATTTCATAAAATAAATGGTGAAATGGTTGCAGCAGACCATCACTGCCCCTCCTGCTCCCTGCCCCTCCTGCTCCCTGCCCCGTCCTCCGCAGTGCTCTACCCTGCCTGCCCTAAATAAGCCCCTTGTTGTGGGTCTTCTAGGTCTTCTGATTCTCTACCCCTGGACTTCCTCAGCCCAGCCTACAGCTCTCTCTGAACCACAGCTCTGATGTCACCACTCTCCTATTCCTTTGCAAAAAATCACTGATGAATATAATGGATATCATTTTATTTGAGAATTGTTGTTCAGTCACTCAAATGTGTTCAGCTCTTTGTGATCCCATGAACTGCAGCACACCAGGCTTACCTGTCATTCACTATCTCCCAGAGTTTACTCAAACTGATGTCCATTGAGTTGGTGATGCCATCCAATCATCTCATTGTTGTCCCCTTCTCCTCCTGACCTCAATCTTTCCCAGCATCAGGGTCTTTTCCAACTTGAGGATAAAGTCCAAATTTCTTAGCATCCCTTTAAAAGACTTCCACTCTCTTAACTCACCCCCCCCCCCCCCCCCCCCGCTTTCCAGCTACTCCCTTAAACAGCTGTTGTAGTTCCCTCTACCTGCTGGCTCCCACTCTCCCTCGTGCTTCTCTCTTCACCTCGCGGTCCTTCCCTTCCTTTCCACTTGAACGAAAGTGCTTACTTCGATACCTGTCCTGCCCTCTTAGGGAAAAAACAGTTCCATCCTTTTTGTGACCCTTGATTCCTTATTCGCATGTTGATTTATTCAATGGTTTATCACTGAGCTACTCTCTCCCAAGCACCATGCCAAACACTAATCCCAGTCTGCCCCAGACCAGAGCTGTGTTCATTTCTGTTTGTCTGTGTGTGGAGTTGCATTCCCGGGAAGAGGTGGGGGCAAAATCAGCTCTTAGTATGTCTCTTTTTCTTAGCACCCAGAATATTGTGTTGACTGAATTTAAAGTGAATCTGTAAACATCAGGAGCTTGTGGATAGTTTTAGTTAATACTGAGATCCTGCCTTTCCTGTATTCCCATGCACAAAGCCATGTCTTATCAACATTTTATTCCAGATTTATTAGTATCTCATCCAGTTCTCCCTGCATGCTCTGTCAGTTACAGTTCTCTTTACTGTTAAGAGTGTCTTGTATTAAGTCTAAATGCAGTGAATGGACTGACGACATATGGGAAGAGATTCTTTTCCATTTTTTTCTGACTGTGTTAATTGGCCAATGGACGAGTCTCTATTTTAAGGGCAGTATATTGCTATCTTGTTGTGAACTGGAAAATTCTATTTTGTGTTTGTGATGATTTCTTTTTTAAAAGAGTGTTGAGGTGGCCTCTGGGGAATGTGCCATTCAGAAGAGACTTGTAAATGTCATCTTTGAACTTGTGTCCTCTCTTAACATTTAGCTCCCCACTCCTCAACCTTTTTTTTTTCCACTTTACTCAATGGCTCACTTCATACGTTCCTGAGGAGGAAAAGAACCGTCAGATCGGGGGCTGCAGCTAAGCTTTTGAAGCAAGACTGTTTGCTTCCATTCTCAGAAGAGCCACTTACATCCCTCCTCATCCCCACCTAAAGCAGACACTGCTGCTCGTTGCACACAGTGTTTAAAGTTGATTGAATAGGCTTTGGCCTCTGTGGTGCAACGCTCTGGAAGCATATGTCTGAAGGTCTTTAATCCCTTAATTTCCTGTTGCTGGGAAATGCTTTTCAGGGAGTCTTGGAAAGAGAACAGAAGCATTTTGGAGGTTGCATCTTGAGAATTCTGCAGCCAACGTTTTATTCATGTACTTGGTGCAGCCCAGCTATTGTTCGTGGCTTGAAAACATTTGAGTCAACGTGGTTAATACTTGTCTCCACTCCACTCCCCTTGCATCGGGCTGTGTCTACCTCTCATCTTGAGGTGAGCATGAAAAATGAATTTGAACATTAGTGGAATCCATTTGGGGACTGGGGCTTTTATTGTAAATAAAATTATTCATTTGTTACGTCCTGTAGTTTTCAGCAGACAATGTATTGATCTTTGAATTGCTATTCAGCATGGCATATGGGGCTCTGACATAAGGGGAACATGGCCACGTTTGTGGACAGGTTGAATGCATTGTGTAATGATAGAAACAAACCTTGCTTGCTGGCCATACTATATTATACAAATCATTTGTCAACAGTTTATTGAATCTGTTATTAAAAAGAGCAGATTCTTCCAAGCGGGAGCATCACACACAGAATGTTATCAGGGCCAAGCCACGTTAGGATGATACATTGAGGACAGCCTTACAAAGTGTATTTGTGAAGAATTAGAGTAGGTAACTTAAAGGACATTTCTGCTGACATATTAGAAACAAAAGTTTGGTGCAAGGGAAATTGTGTTCTAAGGTCTAACTTCAATAGATAAAAAAGAAAAATCCGGCAATTGCCTTTTAATACAAAATTTTACCTCCCTAAGCAAGCAGTGTTCTGTTTTCAGGCCATTGCCATATTGAGTATTCTTGAAATAAAGGAACAGATAATAAAAATAGCTTCATTACTTAACAGTGCTTCTTACGGAATAGATGCTATAGATAAAAGTGCCCTTTTAGTCCTTCTGTAAAAATCAGAAATATTTGTCATTTCCTGAGTAGGTTGTAATCTTGTGAATTTCTTTAATTGTTCAGGAAACTGCAGTTATTAGTGATCTCATGATCTTTTCATTTCTGAAAAAGAGTTTCTTTTAAAACCTTCCTGTGCAAATAAAATGAGTGCCAGCACTATTTTAATATCTTTATTACTAAAGATAGGCCTTTTTGCTCTTGAAATTTCCCTAAGCATATGCCTACCCCAGCCCCCAACCCCCCCACCATTTTTGGGCCTGTTGTATATTACCCAGCTTAAAATACTGTAGGAGATGTGTTCAAAGTTGAGCATATACCCTTTGTCCTGAGCTGAGTAGTGGGAAAAGTTGGTTTCCTTGTGGTCATGTTTTTCTTGACTTCATTTGGCAGATTGTTGTGTCCAAAAGATCTGCAAGCAGCAGCGATTGCTCAGAGTGTTCTTATGCTGTTTATGAGGGAAAGGTTTCCGTATAAATGTGTGCCTACCTTTGGGTCAGTAGAGTACATTGCCTCCAGCTTGAACAGTTTTTTACAGCATTCGTCAGGAGCAACACAGAAAGCTCTTCTATGCTTTCAGCGTGCGCTAAATTGACTGATATCTTTTTTCAGTGTCCAGAACCTAGCACAGAGGATCCTGCCAGCCCCCATTACAAGACAAACCTTGTGTGTCTGTCATCTATCTTGGCTTGTCATCTGAGGAGTTACTGCTCAGAGAGAAAATATGGTTATCTGCTGTTTCTCGGGTTGGTAGTGAGCTCATAGTGTTGAGTAGGATTCTGAGGCTGTATGCAGGGGCAGTGGGCAGTAACTACCACAGGTAGCGGAGTAGAAAGGCTCCTTGCCAAGACTTTTCCTCTTGGGTTTATTTCTCATTCTTGGAGCTGAGACTGGCATCTTTATTTTTTATTATAGACAGAATGATAGATTTGAAGGGTTTAATAGATTCTTTGTGTGTGTGTGTGTGCAACGAACATTTGAAATTGGATGGAGAAAAATGTGTGGATTTTATATATTTTGCCCCAGTGACTTCAAATAAAGGTGACTCACCCATGAAACAGTGTGCCTGAGGCGTGTACACACTGATCTCTAGACTTCATCCAGCCCCCTTCCTGCTGGCCACCATCTCTCCCTGGCTCCTTGCAGCCTACTGGTTGGTGAGGATACTGGTGAGTGGTGATTTTGTGGTTCACTTTGCCCCTACACTTCATCCCTTAGTTGTGACTGTTTACCTTTGACCTTGACTGCTTCTCCATAATGGGATTTACCTTCTAGCTTCAGGACCTACTGTGAGTGGGGTGAGATGAGCTGGCTTGACCATGGTGATGCGTTTGAGGAGGAAAGTCCTGATGGCTTTTAAATCAGAGCTTTTAGAAGGTTTCTGTATTCTCTTAGAATTACACAAAGCCCACAGAATTATTTTACAACCACAAAAAGATACCTTTGCCACCTGCCAATCTCTCACAGAACATAATCCTATTAGTGTGTGTGTGTGTGTGTGTGTGTGTGTGTGTGTGTGAGTGAGTTAGGGAACAGGAGATGCTCTGTCTCCAGCTCCAGCAAATGGTGGGATGATAATTATATGTGTTTAAAATAACACTTTGAATATTCTTCATATTAATTGCAAAAATGAATATCCTGTATAGAATGCCATTCCCCATTTCTATTTATTTCCATGTGAAACTTTCCTCAGGTAATTTTAAACTCTCATGGTTAACAGTATCTGAACTTGTTCATTATATTCTGGGCATATTTTTGACCTGCTTCCCAGGCAAGCTATCAGATTGTGAGCAACAGGAAAAGGCTGGTCACGGTGTTGCCAGCCTTGCACTTGTAACAGAACATAATTAGAAGTAATGAATGGAATAATACATCATTATTCACAAGAAATGTCATGTAATTAACTCAGATAACACAAAATATATCCTAATTTCCATTTGGAATGAAAATAGATTTGTTAGAACATCAGTAGGCAGTTTAATGTTTATCCTATATTTTCATACACATATCAAAACTGTTAAAATCTATTGAATGAATATACATGGATTTTCCACAACACAATAAGTCAAGATGTCTTTCTTTCGCTAATAGAGTCTTATGTGTATGCCTTGTTTATTATATATACATAATTTATATATATGTTCCAGTCTTAGAATTAGCATAATTAATTTATATTTATTGCAAATTAATGATCTAATTTATTTACTTAGCTCCCATTTCCTTCCTCAAACTAATCGACTGAAAAAATAACTATAAATTTGCAAATAGCTCTTGGGCACAAATCCTAAATTGGCCTTATCCTCAGAACTCTCTGTAATAGTAGGTATCTGAACTAGTTTTGCAGTCTAAATTGTTTTCCTGAGATTTCCGTTCCAGGCTTTAAATATGCCTCGAGTCTTGGCTTGGCTTAGATGGACCCACAGCTGGGGATCAGGCATATGGCTGGATATCTTAGGCAGAGGACTTATTTTTAGATGCAGCAATTAATATGACACACAGCAGTGACCAATGTCCTAATGTCAGTGTATTTCCTGGAAGTTCTCTGCTCTGTCACAACGCCATCCTGTTAATTTCTGCTTTGTGGGAAGATCTGGAGTGACCCAGGGGAGGAGGCAGAGAAGTGTGAGCAGCTCCCAGGAGGCAGTATGGGCAGAACTGTTACAATATTTTAATAGCAGGCACGGGCGTGCCAGTGGATGCAGTCAGCTACAGCCCTGGTTTTAGAAATGAACACTGATAGGAGGAAGCTGCGTTTCCATCCTGTGGCTCAAGCCTGGTATTCGCTCTTAAACACCATGGAGACTGGCATAGAATAGCAGAGTCACCAATGAATTAAAAACACCAAAATTCTTTCTTTGTTTTAAATGGCTGGCTTCCTCACAGTGGAATGGTAACTGCCTAACACCGTTATAGGGGAAAACTTAAGTGCAGCAGGAAAGGGTTGAGACAGTGGTTTCTTGGTCTGTCTGTCTCACGCGTGTGAATGTGGTAGGGATGAAGAGTGTGTATGTACATGCATTCAACTTGCCAACATATTTTATTGAAAATAATGTCATAGAAATAAATTGATTGAAAGACGTTTTTGCTGTTGTCACACTGTCATGTCCGACTCTTTGCCAACCCCATGGATGCAGCGCACCAGGCTTCTCTGTCCTTTGCGATCTCCCAGAGTTTGCTCAGACTCATGTCCCTTGTGTCGTTGATGCCATCCAACCATCTCATCCTCTGTCACCCCCTTCTCCTCCTGCGCTCAGGTTTTCCCAGCATCATGGTTTTTTCCTAATGAATCAGCTCTTCGCATCAGGTGGCCCGAGTATTGGAGCTTTGATGCTGAAATTGAAATAAGTGAATTAAATAATATTTTATGATGAGCAATGGATTGTTGAGGTCACTATTTTGTTCTATCCCCTCTGACCAGTTGGAATGGGAAGGCAGAGTCTCAGGCCAGTGTTGGCTGTAATTCATGGGAGTCAAGACTTCACCCAAAACTCTGGATCCTCATTCTGTTCCTCTTTCTGCCACTTCTAGTTGCTGTCCCATGTGCTCCAAACCTTTTTGTACCATTCGTTAGGTGTTTTGAGGAGTTCTTTTCCCTGGAGTCTTAAACATCCCCATTTTTCCTGCTTTCCAGTGCTATATTGTTGTCCGTCTACACTCTGTCATTTATAATGTTTGCTGCCATTTTGGTGTCTTTGTTGTTTGGTTGTAATCATCATCATTTAGGAATAAGGCTAACTTTGAGGACTTCTGAAAAACCTACGTGGCTTAAGCATGACTCTGCAGCACTGTGAGTGCGGGGCCAAACACCTTGCTTGGCAAGCAGGATAATTCACTCCCAGGTAAGGTGAGTCCAGGAAGAGTGAAATTCTGCTGGTTCTCTACATTTTCTCTTTTCTAATAGGTTTTAAAATGGCTATAGTTACCAAGAGATCGTTTCATCTTCAAGATTTATTTCCAGTTCAAGAGATTTGTTGAGACTAAGAATTATCTGTTGAGTGGTAATACTTTAACAGTAAACCATGGATCCCCTTCCATTTACCAAAGATGATTGCTTTCGAATTTATTAAATAAGATGTGTCAAGGTAAAATGAATCAACAGAAATTACATTAAATTCTGAAGCATGTTTCTCATGCCAACATCTATTAATATGGTACTAGTTAGTATTTTCTATTCTGTTTAGGGACTGAATGACTCCTAGAAGCTTTTCAGTCATGGAGCTATAGCTGCAATAATGAAATTGAAATTCAGGGCTGGAACAGACATGGAGTGGGACTTTTCATATTGCCCTGGAGTGTGAACCTCAACAGAAAGGTTGACATCATTTCTGGTGAGATGCCCATGTGTGAGCGATAGCCACACTCTCATGGCAGCAGCAGACCCAGACACACCTGCTGAATCCCACCTCCATGCTCACAAACCTTGTAAGGGGAGAAGTCAGGGGAAGTAGAGAGCAGTGAAGAATGCTGAGAGGCTGTTCTCTTACCTCTTTCTAGAGTGATTATTCCTACCCCTCTTCCACCCCCCACCAAGTGTCATGTGCTCAAAGCCCTGAGCGGGAGCTTTTTTCATCCTTGGTGAAAGGATACTGGCATCTTGTTCCTTGGAGTGATGCTGGCTGAGCAGAACCTGTAGGCTGTGTTGACACTGCTATCTACGCAGTGGGGGCACAGTGCAAGCACAGGCTCTTTAGGACCACAGGAGGCTTCCCCTTTGCCCTACAGAGATTAGGATTGCACCCGAACGTAGACCAGTGCTTGCTTCTCATCTGCCTATTTCTGAGCGGTGGGTAAGGAGATCAGGAGAGGCTTTTTGCAGGGCAAGGAGAATAATGTTCCTGAGAAGAAGATGGGAGCAACTTTTCTACTCCATTTCAATTTCCACAGCCCCTGGAGGAAACGAACAGATACCTCCCCTGGTTCTTATAAAAACCCATGAATATCAGCAGTAGGTGCCACAAGGCTGGTCAGGTAGATTTGTTGTTCCAACTGAGGCACAGGCCTGTGGAGAAAGTGATTGGATCATAAACCGCTGGCAAAGTTATAAAGGGAGACATGACCATCCTTTTGTGAGAAAGTTCTCAGAAGCAGATAGAGTGAGGGCGGAACTTGAAGACCTTCAAGCCTGCGAATTCTGAAACATGCAGAGACCACCATATTTGCAGAAACTCTCGGCAGATGGAGCTGGGGCCAGGGAAACCTGCTCTCCATCCGCTGACACAGAACTCTGCCTCCAATCCCAGAGTAGCTTTCAGAAGTAGGGGAGAAGTTGGTAGAGAGCTCTAACTGCTCAAGGTTCCATCTCAAATCTGTGTTAGACAGGACTGGAAATTTCAATCTGAGATTGAATTGTTGGACACACATTGTACTCGGGCGTCATCTCAGGATGGTCTTCCTCTTTAAGGTTTCAGTACCACGTTTACTTTCTTTTTCTTTGTGGCATTAATCATGTTCCAACTTACTGTGTAACTCGTTTGTGTCTCGGGCTGACCAGAATGCAAGCTCTGTGAAAGTCGGAATCGCTGTGAGGGTGGGAATTCCTGACTGCATCCCCGTGTGCCTGGCATGTGACAGACAATCACTAAACATTTGTTCAATGAGTAACGATGGTTGACTATCTGAAATTATTAGCTTTAAAACCTAAAAAAAGACAAGGGTCCTCACTTAGCAAGTAGAATAATGTGATAAATTTTTACACCTGGCAATTCAGTATGGTGGTTAGGAGCATCAGCTTGAATTTTTACACATCTCCATACACGCACACACTCACACGTGGATGCACAGTTGAAATTTATTGTTCCACAGTGCATGGCTTTGAAAGAGAGGACTAACAGGTGGTTTCAGCATGAAAAAAAAATACCTTCCCTCTGTGCACCCCAGCAGAGTGGCTGAAGATTTCTGTGTAGATTCCAGCCAGGCCAGTGAAACTAGCCTTTCTTGGTTCAGCCCTATTTAATATCCTCCTAAATGTCACAAATTAAACAGGGTTTGGTATCTCAGCAGATGATCAACTTCAATTTCCCAAGACTTTTTCACCATCTTGTCTTCCTCGGGGAGTCTAGGGCAAGTGTGTATGCAATTTCTTCAGTCCTTCAGTCAATTTTTATGGCCCCCTTTTCTTGGCTTCTCACACATACAGGTTGTCTTACATATATACTTATTTATACATCTTTGTTTCTAATGCATTCCTTTGATAAAGCCTTTCTTAAGATTTATTGTTATTTATACAGTAACCAGGGCATCACTGAGGCAGTTTGTCTACTTGGTTACTTCCTGAAAGTGTTTAGAAAATGCCTTAAGTTGACTAATAAAGTGTAGTGAAATAGTAAGATTAAGTCTTTAAAAATAAGAGCAAACAAGCGAGAGTCAAAAAGAGAATAAGGAAAATAAGATGGAGCCAAAAGTGAACGTAGTACCTGAAATAGACACCAAGTGTCCGTAAAGCTGTCAGAGATGGGTTACAGATTTGGCCCTGGCCTCTCTGGCACTAGCCTAAGGAAGGAGAAAGAGATGCTCTCCTTGAGGTAGAAATGGGCTGATTGTTCAGGAAGTGCAGAAACGTGACCAGCAACAGGGATCAGTTGTAGTTTCTGAGGCCCTTTCCTTATGGAAATGATGCCAGAACTTGTAATGGAGAGCATCCTCAGCACATCCTTACACTGCCGCTCGCCATCTCCACCACCCCTGCCCATGTGTGCCTGGACCGGGCACGGCCACTTGTCTACTTCCTTGTTTACACCTCCCAACCACTTCCCTCCTCTGCCCTGCAACCTAGCATCACACAGCACCTGGCATGGGCTTCTTAGCATAGGCATTAGACCACATTATTCCCTGGCTTTAAGATTTTCAGTGGTTGTTTCTTTCGATTAGAATAACATCTCGTGCTGGATTTCTGACCCTTGCCTCAGTGAGCTGTTTCAGCCACTGGGCTTTTGCACCAGCCTTGTCTTCACCAGGAGTGAGCTTCCCTCTGACCTTCGCATACATGCCTCCCCAGGTCTCATCTGCTCTGCCCCAGTCCCCGTGTTGTCACCTCCTCACAGAGGCCTTCCCTGACCCCACTGCAGAGCTCAAGCCACGGCAAACAATGATCAGTGATGATTAGAGAGGCTCTCTTCCTGTCCTGTGGCCAGCATCACTGAACATACAGGGAGGAGAAAGACTCTACCTGCTGGTGGGTCTAGTATTTTGTGTACCCTCTTCCAGTGCAGAGCCATTTATACTTGTTGAAACTGCCAGTGAATTTGGGGCAGGGAGTTGGAGAACTGGTTTTTAGTCCCATTTGGAGATTCTAGTCAAGTGAGTTCATCTTTTTTTTTTTTCCCCTAATCTAAAAATAGAGATAGCTTTCTAGATTAAAGCAAGATGATGTGTAAGTCAGAAGAATGAATGGCTTTGGCTGTGAAAGCATGGCATAATAATGACACTTTTTTCTTTGTCATTATCCTGACACTTTGAGGCTAACCAAGGGCTTGGGATTGGATAAGGGGTGCCATTTAATTGTGGCCCAAAGTTCATAAAACTGAAGCTTAAACCAAATTAATTTCTGGATTTCTATGTGAATATCACATAACAATTGGAATAACCCCAAACCCACTTTTAAACTACTCAATTAAGAATGGCATTAAAATAATACCCAGGATTTAAAATAAACCTGCAAAATGATGAGAATTTGACATTTTATGAGCCTTTTTATTTTTTTTCCCTGTAAGATGTGGTTAAAAAAATTATTTTCTACTGTCTTTAGTGCCTGGGAAGAATAGGTAAGTGAGCAATCCCGGGGTTCATTCATGGCTGAGAGTTGCTTTGCCGCATTGATTGTTAAATCCTTCCAGGGTTTAGATTAGTCTAAACCAGGGGTCTGGATGCTCCGTTCTCATTAACTGTAACGGGACTTACTATGTACATCTCTCTCCTTCACACAGCACTGAAAAATGAACCCCTCACACCACCTTTGTGTCTTGCTCTTTGAACTAATTTTAATGGATTTTTTTTTTTTTCAAGTGAAGTGTCTCTGTACAAGCCTCAGGGCAATAAGATTGCTACCAATTTGCTGATAAGTAATAGTCCTTTGTTTTGCAGTGTTCAGCCTATACATGCTGGAGTGATTTGGGCCCAGAACTGACTCAGTTTATTTCCAGTGAAACTACTCTTTTCCCCCTTTTCTTTCTTTTCTTCATGTCTTTTTTTTTTTTTAACATCTCAGTGTCCTGAATATAATCAGTACACAGTAGGTATTCAGCACTCATGGAGTTCTGAAACTACTAAAATGTTCCTGAGAAAAGAGGTTAAACTATATTCAAAGCATTCGGTATTCTCATTGCAGTCTTTTAGTAACCAGCTAATGAATTGCTTGGCTAAATAAATGTTTTGTTTAAATTATGTCTCTGTAAAAAGCAATCTAGTTTATATCAGGTGTAACAGATTTTTAAATCTTGCATTTATTTTTTCTAATTATGAGAATATCTTTCCATTATAGAAAATAAAAACTATCCATAATCTCATTACCCAGAAACAACCCCTTCCAAAATTGCAGTTTATTTCTATCTAATTTTTTCCTATTTTTTGCATTTCTTTAAGAAAGATAAATATTTTATAACCTGATTTTTCAGCTATTATTGACATTTTCTCATGTTTTAATAACACTGAGATTTTTATTAATGAAGTTCTAGTGTACCATATGGATCTACTATGATATTCACTATTCAAACCACATGTAAGGAATATTTTAGTGAAAGATCTTCGGTCACATTCCTGATAAATTTCTTAAACTGGAATCACTTGATAAAATGTTATGCAGTATTTAAGCTGACAAATATCCCCAAATTTGTCTTTTACCAGCAGCACGTGAAAATATACATCACATGATAGTCTCTTCAACTTTGAAAGTTTAAGATGTGGGGGCTTCTCTTAACCTTTGCCAATGTGATAGATTTTACATATGTCATTGTTTTCCATTTAAGTTACTTAATTGGATAATATGATGAACTTTTCAGTGTGTTTATGAATTATTTTTAATGACTTAATTATTAGTGTCCTATTCGTGTATTTATTAAAACTCAGAGAGCTTCTAGGAATTAGCCCTCTCCCTGTTGTATTTGTTGCAACTATTATTCCTACTTTGACTCATCCTCTTCAGTTGCTTATGATAATTACATACAGAAATTTCAGGTTTTTTGTAGTTAAGCTTGTCAACTTTATCATTTGTGAGGTTTTCCCTTTAAGCTTACAAAGCATTTCTATGCAGAGATCAGTTAAATATTTGTTTTCTGCATTTTTAAAAAAAATATTCTTTTTCTTTTTTCGTCTACTACCACCAAGAATTTCATAGTACTTCATAGGCATGCTTTAAAAATTCACTTTATCTTCCTGGCAGCCCTTTGAAGGAGGTAGAGATTGCTATTCCCAAGTTATCAGTGAAGAGACTGGGGGTGGGGCACTGCATCAGATAGCCTCTTTCCAGAAGCAGACCTGTGCTTTCTTATTCTATAAAAAATAATACGAACGGTCCCTGACTGAAGATGGTTCAGCTTATGAGTTTTGGGCTTTCATATGGTACAAAAGTGATACACATTCAGCAGAAACCGTATTTAGAATTCTCAGTGTGGTCTTTTCCCAGAATAACGATGCGCTCTATCATGTTGCTGGGCGCTGGCAGCCACCGCAGCTCCCAGTCAGCCACACAGTCGGAAGGATTAGCAACCGATACCCTTCAACCCAGACCACCATTCCTTTTTTCACTTTCAGTTCACTATTCAATAAATTACATGAGATATTCAATGCTTTATTATAAAGTAGGCTTTGAGTTAGATGATTTTTCCTAAATGTAGGCTTTGAGCAAGGTCCTTCATGAGAGTTTGATGAAACTGTAAAATACTGCCACTCTGCAAAGCAATATTTTTGTTTGGGAAAATATGCTTATTATAAAAATATTGTTTATGTTAACATGATGTGGATTTATTGTTTGAATCATTAGATAATGTTTTCTCAGTTCTAATTTCTACTTAAATATCAATAGATACAGTCCACACGAACACAAGCTCTTTGGTGTTATCAATCATTTTCACCAGTTTTATGGGGTATGAAGACTGAAAGTTTTGTGGACTGCTCCTCAGCAGCCACTCCTTTGCCTCAGCTCTAGTTTCTCCTCTTGTCCTCACTACTGCTGCTTTAATTTCACAAAGCTTTATCTCCTAAGGGCATAGGTGATTTGGAACACAGAAATAGTAGCCACAGGACTGAGGGAGTGTAAGCTTTGCAGCCCATGCCTCTGTGTGAATCCTAGCTCAGCTCCTCATGGGTAGGATTCTCAACCCAGAAGTTATTTCAGCTGTCTTTGCTTTAGTTATCTCATGCTTAAGGTGGGGTAATGGTATCTGCCTCATGGGGTAGCTCTGAACATCACGTGAGCTAACATATGTAATATGCTTAAGTGGTCCATACTCTTTGCGATCCCATGGACTGTAGCCTTCCAGGCTCCTATGCCCCAAGGAATTTTCCAAGCAAGAATTCTGGAGTGAGTTTGCCATTTCCTACTCCAGCCCTGGAATGTATGAAGGGTCAGATATTAACTATCTTGTTAGGTTTCTAAGGAGTTACCAGAGTTCGAGAAGACTGAAATGTAACATACTGTTCCACAGGGTTCTTCAAGTTTTCCTTTTCCTCTTTTTGAATATTAAAGCCTGAACCTCCCTTTCTAGTCTATTTTCCTTAGCAGGACAGAGTCTATGAAAGTGGACTTTTTCTTTTTTTAATTGTGTGGTTAGTTCCTTTTGGGGTGGAGTTGCTACCAGAATGCCTTTTCTTCCTGCAAATCCATAAGTACTAAAGCTATCACCCTCCTCCCCCACGGAATTCCCTCGGTAGTTTGTGATTTACATCCTGGAAACATAGATTTTCCTTCCTCTCTTGGCCACCAGATCAAGCATCTCTCTTTCTATTTGGTGCCTATAAACAGGGACAGGGCCTCCTGTGCATGCTGGGGGCTCTGCAGCCTTCCTGCTGCTGTAATCAAAGCTGCCTGCCACTCCAGAGCACACAGTTGTCTTTTCTCATGGCTCTAGCTCACACTAGAATCATAGTACCTTTGCCTAAAAACATGTTGCTCAAGCCACAGTCCTGTGCTCCGAGGACAGGGGTTTTTCTCCAGGCACCAGTGGCTGGTCTGTTCATCTGTAGTGCCCACTCTCTCGTCCACCTTGTTTTATCTTCTCTTGAGTCGTCCTCAGTTCCCTTGGGGATGTGGCAGCCAGCTGCATTCCTGCCAGGTGGCCTCTGTTCATATGCCCTTCTGTCAGATGAAGGCTGGTCTTCCCACGAGGGACTCCTCATGGAAACACCAAAGACTAGTGTGAATGCAGGAGGCAGAGAGAGACTCCTCAGGGTCCGCTGATGCCCGTGGCATCTCTGGGTGTCTGTCCAAATGCATCCAGATGGCCTCCTTTTCCACTGAGGAAGATTCCCCTCTCACTGACTTCCAGCGACATAACTGACACAAGAAATAAAATCTCTGTGATAAAGACTGGAGGATATTTAACCTCCAAAGAGAATCTTATCTCAGCTATTCTAAACTGGAAAACATTTGTCTTTGTTTTCTTTTTTATTGTGCGAGGAAAATAATTTTGTGAATTAAATATTTTGGACTTCGCTTATTTGGACCATACTTTGTGCCAATAAAGATAGGAGCTGACTTACAAAAACAGTTGCAGCATAACAGATTTATTTTGATAGTAAGTGAGAAATTGGGGCAGCAGGGATATATCTGGGAATGTAATTTTCAAAATAAAAATGAATGAGGATTTTAAAATTTTAAATTTGGGGGGGGAAAACAATTTCATGATCACCTGTTTCTCTCTAATCAAAATTCATTAACTTTGCCTTCTTGGTAATACCCACAGTGTTTCTCTGCAGTCAGACTTTCCCTTTTTCCAAACCATCCAACAGAAATGTGCTGTAGACATAAAGACACTTTACTCCTATAATGCAGCCTGTCTCTCCTAAGAATAACCTATAAAACCATACACACCATTGCTGCAGAAAATCCGAATCAATTCAGTGATAACAACATACTTTCCTTGCTCACATTTTCTTCTTTCCTCATGATACATGATTCAGTCTAGGTCAATTCATTGTAATTGGTTATTAAATCCTCTTAATA